>NC_141536.1:14406498-14722998 GCF_021556685.1 Rattus norvegicus
GCACGGCCTTGAAACCCCCATACTCTGCATTTCCCGGCATACAGCCCTTGGAGATGGTGAAGCCACAATCTGGCTCACCCTACCAGCCCATGAGTGGAAACCAGGCCCTGGTCTATGAGGGCCAACTCGGCCAGGCTGCTGGGCTGGGTGCCTCCCAGATGCTGGACTCCCAGCTCCCACAGGTCAGTTTGGTTTCTTGTTAGTCTCCTCCTTCCTTGCCTCTCAGTTGCCTCTTGTGTGCTGATGTTCAAATGTATATCCTAGACACAGAGACTCTTACTAGTCCCACAGCGCCGTGTTCTCCTGGCTTCCCCTTCCTCTAGAGCTCTGGTCTAGAGATGTCTGCACTGAAATGGTGTTTGTGGGACTGGAAATGGGGCAGGTGTCATATTTGTTCCTCTATCCCTAGTCCTCACTTCAGAACCTGAGTCAGAGTTACCTGGGCCTGCCCTCTCTGCATATTGGAGCTTTCCCCTGCTGAATTGTACCTCCCTCCTGTGTGGCACCTGAGGGCCTGTCGCTCTTTCTCCATCAGGATGCCCTTGTCCATGCCCGTGTGTAAGGATCATGTGTGGTCCCCAGCTCTGCCTATCTACCTGATAATTCTCAGTGCTCTAAGCACTCTGACCCCAGGCTACTCCCGGACCTGCCCCTCTCACAACCCCCGGGAGTACACCCACAGAGCCGTGCACGCACTCTGTCTCCATCAGTCCTATGTCCTAGGGGTCACTTCCTGATGCTTCCCCCATGCTGTACTGTCCTCCGTCCCCCTGACTGCTTGCTTCCTATCCCTCAAATACCCCTTGTCCAGCAGGCCACCTAGTGGTATCCTTCTCTGTCTTTTCCGTGTAGAGGGAGGCTCACTGTTGACCTCTTCACTGAGGAGTTTTCTTTAGAGCCCACCCTCAGCCACCCCATCACAGCATCACCCACTTGCTTTGGACTCCTAAAATCATCTTCAAGACATTTTCCCTGGCTCTCCTGTCTCCTTACACCCTTTTCCTTCCTTCCTTCCTCCCTTCCTTCCTTCCTTCCTTCCTTCCTTCCTTCCTTCCTCCTTACTTCCTCCTTCCTTCCTTCCTCCCTCCCTCCCTTCCTTCCTTCCTTCCTTCCTTCCTTCCTTCCTTCCTTCCTTCCTTCCTTCCTTCCCTGTCCCCATCTAATTGTGGGTGCGCCCTTCATTCCTGTCTTTGCATTCCTTCCTGGTCACTGTCATCCAAGCACTGCTCTTTGCCAGGTTTAACCGTGGGTCCCCTGTGGCTGCCCAGCATCGCCACTTTGTATCTCATGGCAGCTCCAGCATGCTGCCTCCAAGGCCTGGTTTCCCTCCAGTCCTGCTCATCTGAGCTGCAGTACTCCATCCTGCTGTTCCCACCCCTCTGGCCCTTCAGTGGCTCCTGTCACACGCACACGCTCACGCACACATGCACTCATACACACACCCATCCTTACTACCCTGCCCCGGGCCGTGCCGGATCTGCAGAGCCTTACTCTTTGCTCTGCTTTTGCCCTTGGTTCTCAGTACCCTGTGCAATCAGCAGCCCAGCCAGGCTGTCTCCTGCTGGGCATCGTCCTTGCTTATCTTTACTCTGTCCCAGCTGCGCTCTGCTCTGAGGTCCTGGTGTCACTATAAGTCTCAGTGATGTGGTTCCAATAGATCCTTCTGACCCTCCACTGTGGACTCAAAGCAGGGAGATGAAGAGGACAGCGACTGAGAGACCCAAGTGGCCCAGCTCTGCCCAGTGCTTATCCTCCTCCTCAGGCTTGTTCTGAACTTGGGACATGATCTTTTGTGCCCCGTGGGCTGTGTGTTCTGTCTGGCATCCTCCACAAGGCTCCAGTTATCTTTCTTTTCTGCCATCATTGATTCAAAGATCTGTGGTTCCCATCTCTGTGAGGCCAGGCTTCCTGTGCAGCTGTTGTGTGGGGAAGCTCTCTGCCGCATTCAGCTGTGTGCAGCATGTCACATACATTGCTCTGTCGGTGTCACTGCGTATGCCTGACAGTGCCCTGTCCCTTCTCCAGCACCCTTCGTTTAGTGAAAACTTGAACACCTGAGGACACAGCCTCCTGCAGGTGCAGAGGCCACTCAGGAGTGTTGCATCCCCTCCCAGATGCATGTTTTAGCTTTCTCCCCAGTGTCCCTTCTGTCTCCTGACTGTCCTGTCACCCAACAGCTAACTATGCCACTGCCTCGGTATGGCTCCGGGCAGCAGCCACTGATCCTGCCACAGTCCATTCAGCTGCCTCCAGGACAGAGTCTCTCCGTTGGAGCCCCCCGGAGGATTCCTCCACCTGGCTCCCAACCACCAGTCCTGAACACCAGCAGAGAGGTAAAGGTGGCCCCAGAGAGGGGCGCTGTGCAGCCAAAGCCTCTACCATGGAACAACTATAGAAAGGGCACGCCTCCAGTCTCTCCCACTACAAAGGCTGCCGTCTCAGATGCCAGATTATTTTTGCTTATGTGTAAACTAGTCAGGAAGACAGGCGTGGGCATGTGCCAGACTACCAGGCAGCAAGGGAGGTAGACAGCCAGTGTCTTAGCCAATGGGGAGGAGCCACATGGAGCCACACCGATGCAGGACCTAGAATCTTGTATAAGAACAGGAGTCTGCGTCTTGCCAGGTCTTGGCTCTGATGTGGCTGGTGTCTGGGTGATGTGCACAGAGCAGCCAGTCCCCATGGCTGTGCATATTTACCTCTCGTGGCCTTTCAAGGAAGAGTCCCTGTACTCTTGAGCCTGCTTTTAATCCTAGCACTCAGAAAGCTAAGTCAAGGGACGAGGACAGCCTTAGTTATGGAGTGAGGCGTAGTCTCGGAAGAATAAACACTAGGACTCAGGCCTCCCCTTGGGTCCAGGCTGGGGTTGGGGGCCACCATGGGCTAGGCTGTCTCTGGGCTGCTGATTGACTCTGTTGCTTCTTGGCCACTCTAGTCCACTCAGATGGAGTTGAAAGGCTTCCACTTTGCCGACAATAAACAGAATGTTTCTACCGGAGGCTCCGCACCATCCCCGCAGGCCTACAGGTAAGATGAGCCCTGGGGGCTGGGGCTCATTGCCAAGTATTCCATAAGTCACTTCAGAGAGCCCATGGGCCCAGGGAAGGACATTGTAGCATGGCCCCCCTTGTATACCTGAGTGTTACTGAGGCATCCTTGCAACGTGCTCATACTGTTAGTTATGGCAGAGTGAGTCCTAGGGAAAACAGATTTGTTTCTAATTCTACAGGGTAAGATGCTCCGAGAGGTGAGAACTTTCTGGGGTGTCAGCCACAGCCCCACGGTCTCATATCCAAACTCACCCTCTGATCCCTATTAGAGAACTTCTTAAAGTTGGATGTGGGTGGCCTTTCTTCCCAAACCACAAACTGGTACCTACTGTTTACTTCCTTGGTCTGGGTTCTCTGCCTCCAGTAACCATTGGAGGTTCCCCTTGGCTTGATTCAGAGGTGTCTGTTGGATCATGGCAGGGGCTCCTGATTCCATCCTGCTGGGTTGAGGATGTCGCTCTGGGCCTGGGCCTGAGAGAATATAGAGCCTCATACCTCGTGTTTAAACACCGAGTGGGACAGACAGATCTGTAGTCTTTCTAGAGGTCACTCAGCAACACACTGTGCAGGTCGAGTCCCACCGGCCGGGCCCCACTCTCCTGACACTCCGGCGTGCTGGCCTCCGTCTTTCCCCCAAGTCACGGCCATAAAGTGAAGGCCCCTGGTCTGTCTTAACACCCCTGCTGTTGTGGCTTTTGTTTGTGCATGAATACATTCTATTCTGCTGCCAATGCCTGGCCGAGGGCCCGTACAGCGGAGTCATGCGAATGGAGGAAGGGAGGGAGGAACCTTCAGGAAGGCGCACACACCATAGTCCTGCCTGCCCAGTGTGACTGCGGAAACCTGGGCTCAGTAGGCTGTAAGGAGGGAACAGTCTTGAAAGAAACTGGGCACTCTGTCCACAGATTGAAAATATTTGGGAGTGGGAAGGGGCCAAAATGGTTTCTTGTCACCATTTCTAACCTGTGTGGTATGGCTGCCGTCTGCATAATGACTGTTAGCAGTCGAGAGAGGATTTGTCAAGGGTAAGGAGGAGCTAGGAGTCGATCAGTGTCGAGGGCAGGTGTACTTCATGAGGCTCTTGGTTCCATACCCAGAACCAAACCAAAAAACAACAGAACAAAAAAAAAAAAAAAAAAAAAAAACAGACAAAACCCATCTCCTGGAGAACATGGCTAGTTACATGTACATACCGTGTTAATTATCTGTGAGGCCTGGGACAGACTGTGACATGATGGAGGGGCTGCTGGAGGTGGGAGACACAGGCATCATGGTGACCAGAGGGATCGCTTTGACTCTTGTGTACTGCCCCAAGGTTTTCAGGAAATGAGCAAGTGAGACATGCCTTGCAAAAAAGGAGTCCTCAGTTAGAAATTAAAGGGATGTGCTGTCCCCATGATAACTTTGGGCTATGAGGGTACCTAGCACTAGACAGCCTCGTCCCTGGGAGACTCGCTGGCCTCTGCGCTGTACTCTTTCTTACAGATCTTTTTCTCATGAAACATCTAAGCCCTGGGGCCTAAATGCAGTTGTAGATCTCTCCCCTCCCCGACAAGTGAGAACGAGGCAACCCCTGGTATAGCTCCTGGGAAGCCACTGCAAGCCTTCATGTGGACACTGAATCACATTGATCCAGATCCCACAGCCCGAGGATGGCACTGGCTGTCTGCTCCTCTCCTGGATGTATCTCCGGGGAGTGCCGAGGGACACTGTGGGCACTGTGTGACCACCCTCCTCCCTGTTTGCATTCTTGGCTGTCTCAGATCTGTGCTTTCCGTCTGCTAAGGCCTCTGGCCAGAGAGCCTCCCTGTCTCCATCTGCCTCCTTGTGCTGCTAGGCGTTGACTCCTCTGTGGTGACGCGTGTGTATTCTCAACCCTGCCTTTGGTTTTTTCAGGCCTAGCTCTGCTAGCCCCAGTGGGAAGCCCTCTGGATCAGCAGTTAACATGGGCTCTGTGCAGGGACACTACGTTCAACAGGTAGAAGATGGCTTCCCAGACCCTGCAGCCCTGGACACTTAGGCCTGTCTCCCAGCGCCAAAGGAGAGGGGACCGTCCAACTGATGGACCGTTTTTATTAAGGGAAATGTGCCCTAGTGCTTAGAGCTGGGCCACCTGAGTTTCTCCTGGCAAAAGCACTTCTCTTGATGGGTGTTTGGATCCTTCCTTGTCCTGCAGAGAAGGGAGGAGCCTGGTTCCCACAGGAGATGCCAGAAGGTGTACTATGTGCAGCCATTTACGGCTGTCCTGGCGCTCGAGGAGACACGGTTAGGCCCGGGGTTAGCTCAGAGGCTGGTGTGTGTGTGCTAGCGTCAGTGAGTGCTGTGGCATGTCTCTGTCTGCCTGGGTGGGGTCACAGGCAGGATGCAGCCCCCCCCCCACTTTACAGTGACGGCTTCTCTCTCCCCGTACGCCCTTTTCTCTTCCTCCCGTAAAGCTGGGCTGGGCCTTCAGAGCTCAGGACCTTGGTCAGGCCTGGAACTTAATGAATTTGTCAGTGACAGGTGGAGACTGTGAGGTCGATGGCTCTCTTTTTGCCTCCCTTTCCTAGTGTTCCTTGGAGGTCACTGCTCTTGCTCCTGGATGGGTTTCTTACCCTTTCTCCCAGAGCTGAGGGCATAACTCAGGGGCAGAGCATTTGCCTAGCCTGTGTGAGGCCCTGGGTTCCAACTCCAGCTGACAAAACAACAAAAACCACCCAACAAAGTTTACCCCAGAAGTTAGACGAGGCCTCGCGCAGGCAGCCGCTATGCAGAGTCCTGGCCAGTGAACCCTGAGATGAGAGGGGGTCCTGGGGAAATGCCAAGGGATACTTGGGTGGGGGCTTGATTGAATCGTGTGCCAAGATCTAGGCGATCTGTTGGCTTCATCCCTCTACTGTTAGATGGGTACCCAGGCCCATGGGGTAGATTGGCCTGCTGAAGGGGCTGTTTGCTTGCCAGTGGGGCACAGGGTGCACTGATTTGCAAAGGCCCTTCCCATCATCAGCATTGGGACATGAAATGTTCGCTAAGGGTGTCTTACCGCCTTTCTGAATCACTGCACCCGTGGGAGGGACCAGGGCAGTTCTGGCTGCACACCAGGCTCCTCCCTGGTCTTGTGAAGGTAGCTTTTGGTCTGACACCGGAGCAGGAAGGGAGTGGTCTCTACACATTTTGCCCTGCAGTCACTTTGATTTTCCTGTCCATCTATCCCAAGGCCAAGCGAGTGGATGAAAAGCCCAGTCTGGGAACCGTGAAGCTGCAGGAGGCCTCTTCAGCCACCTCCCAGATGAAGCGAACTGGAGCAATCAAGCCACGGGCAGTCAAGGTGGAGGGGAGTAAAGCCTGAAGGTGCCTGGCATCTCTTGCCTCACCCTAACAGGGATGGTGCACCACACCAGCTTGGACAGCCACCACCTGGGACTTGCCAGATCCACCGTCCCACTGTCCTACCACCTGGCCTGGACAGAGCTCTCTTCCACTCCCGAAAGCTCCTGAAAGTTCCATCGTCAGCCATCCCACATCGTGGATATATGGCATTGACCTGCTTGCTTTGGTACAAAAGAGCAGACTCCCTCCTTCCCGCCCCTCTGCCCGGTGACTGTGGAGTGAGCCTCAGTGCAGTGCAGACCTGCCTGCCCGCCCCGTTCCCTAGGCACAGTGGTTTGGCAGCAGGGTCATTTTAGCTGGAGGCTTTTTTGTTTTAAAAAGCAGCTAAGGTTTTTACAAAGGGGAAATGAGAACAAAATGCTAGCTACGTCTGTATAGCTGAACTTTTATACAGTCCTCGCTGTCCTCTCTGCTCTGCTGTCCCCAGTGGTCGCCTTTTATCTCTGTCCTGTTTGACATGTCACAGCGCTACCTTAAGAGGTGATTCTTAAGAGTCACAGTCTCTCTCTCTCTCTCTCTCTCTCACACACACACACACACACACACACACACACACACACACACACACACACAGGTTGGCTAATCTTTGGGGTTTGGAGGACATGAATGGACACTCTGGTTGGCCCCTAACCATCTTGGGCACTGTGAAGTTGGTATCTGAGTTTAGCTCCAGCCGCTGGCATGGAGTTAATGTTCCAGAATAAGAATGATCTGTTCTGGGCCCTTCTGCTGTCGTGGGGCACACTGAGTACTGCACACCAGAGGAATGTTGGAGTTAGTCACCATTTTGTAATCCAGATTGGCCCCACTCGGGGACTGTGAGCTAAGGCTCCGTGCTTTAGCCCCTTGGGTGGCTTTGTTCCCCACTCACTTCCTTTCCTCTTTGTGCAGCCTGCTGTGTCCGTCTGGATCCCTGTCCATCCATCCACCCCTCATGGCTTATCACCAGAATCAATATAAGGACACAGGTAGACACCCATTAACCAAGTTTGCCACAGGAAAGACTGTGGCGCTCATCTTGTGTCCTTCACCCGTGGCAGCAGGGCAGGCTGTTGGGGGTAGGGTTGCCAAGCAACAAGTGTGTTACCCTTCCTTAGAGAACTGGGCGGGGTCAAGGTATAAGAGGGCCTGCAGAGAAGCCTATACAGCCTCCCTCAGAGGGTGGCGTCTTCCACTGCTGCTGTTTGTGTGAGCTCCTGTGTGCGAAGCTTCTTGCTTCCACTAAGAACGAGGAAGTTTCCCCGTTGCTCAAAGGAGAATGAAGGGGGATTTCAGGGTGCTCAGCTGCTGTCTGGGATCCCCATTTAATCATCCGCCTGGGGATGCTGAAGACTGACTGCTTCAAAGAGCTCACAGTTGGACAAGGGCTGGGACAAATGTGTGGGTCTGTCCTCAAGTGTCACCAGGGGCATGAGAGCAGAAATGCAGCTTAGGAGCTCTGAAGTGGCTTCGCCCTGTCTAGTTGGTTGCTGGAAGGAAGCACAAGTCTCCCCAGCATTACCAGACAGGGCAGCCTTAGTGCAGAGTTCCATTGCAACTGCAGCAGTCCGCTCCTTCCTTCTCGCCCCTGCTCTCCGACCTTTGTCCACTCTCTGTCCCATCTCTTCTCTTGCATCCCTCCTCAAAAGCACTCCACTTAGGAGTCGCTGGCACAGATGTGCCTGTGCCCCTACTGCTCTCCCCTGGAAGTGTCTGGTTACTGTCCCAGCGACTGAGTCCTCTGCCCCACTGCCAAGCTCTACCCTGTAAGACTCAGTAAAAGCCACACACAGTCACCTCTACCTGTCCTCCTTAGAAATGCGGCCAGACCCACCTCACCTAATGCTTGGTGGGCATGTGTCAAAAGAAGCAAACATTTTCTCCTTCAGAATTTTCACAGGATGCTGTTACAAACTCAAAGTGTGCCCTTTAGGTGAGCCTGCTGTCAGAATGGCAGTACTCCCTGTTAAGAAAAATTAGGAGGTCACCTGTTTTCAGTCCTTTCTCACCCTGTATTTCCCTCCTGCCTCCCACCCTAAATAAAAACAAGAAACACTAGAATTTATTTATATGTATTGATGTTGTAGGTCTAGATGGAAAAAAAAGTAAATGTCCCACTGCTCTGTTTATATAATGTCTGAATTACTCTGCAGGGAAGGCCAGGAAATTGCATGTGAAATTTGGTGTGCTCATCACCTCTGTGGTCTCGGCTGTGGGCCCCTCCCCTCTGAGAGGCACATTTGCAACTAGACTCTGGGGACAGAGGGCAGGCTTCAGGCCAAAGGTCCCTGCCCTCAGATGATCTGGTTAAGCCAAGGTTTTAGTACAGAGGTTTTAAGGTGCAATATCTATCTCTTCATGTGGTTGTTAGAGTCAAGCTCAAAGTGTAATAGGACTTGGGCCTTATTTTGGTTTCAAACCCCCATCTTCAGATCACACATAAAAACAGGAACGTCTGTCAAGGTGCCATGGCCTTTGGTGGGAACAGATAAAGCCCAGTCCCTGCCTTTTCTACTGCTGAGATGGGTGGAGGTGGGCAGAATCCTTTACTCCTGTCTGCTGAAGCCACCTCCTCCTGCCAGTGGCTTCACTGGTGCCACTGACGGTGAAATCCATGGTTTGGCAACCAGGACTCTTCAGTCTGTTGGTCCTGATGCAGCGTGTAGCATCTGTTGGTGATGACTTCCGCCAGCTGTATTTAGTCTGGTCTCTCAGCAGTTGCTTTCCTTGTCTTATTCCCAAGTTTACCATCTTCAAGTTCAGAGTTCACAGGACACTTCTGGGTCTGATTCCTTACGGGGAATAAATAGCAGGTGGCTGCTGTGCACGTTCAGAAAAGCTGGTTCATTTTCAAAGCCAGGGCTGCTCTGCTGCTTCTAGATTCTTGGATAATGTGTCAACGTCAACCTTGCCGTTCTGTCTTCTGGAGCCACCTTCCAGAGGGTCCATGATGAAGTCATGAAGGATTTGACACCTAGGGCCCAGGGCACAAGGGTGTGCCCACTGAGGCCATGAGGCAACTCTGGCTAAGTCTGCCCCGAAACATCCTGCATGTTTCCTTTCAGTCTACCTTGCCCTCATTCCCAGCAAGTCTGGGTTAGAGGGTCCGGGGGAATCTTACAAGCAAGGGCACAGGAGTCCATCTTCTGTTTTCTTTGATGAGTGGGGAAGCGAGCTCTTTTGTGAGATGGCTCTAAGACAAGTTAGGTCATTTGGAACAGACTCATCGGTGTTGGTTGGGGACGAGCACAGTCACCCAGCTGTGCTCTCCACTAGGCCTACTAGCTCTGACTAGTGATCTTCCAGGCGCATGACACCTGCAGCTCCCAGTTGCCTGCTTCAGACCTGCAACGTCCCCAGGCCCCGTCTTTGGCATGTCACAGTCTCGGAGCAGCAGGTCCTGTGGAGGCTCTGCAGGCTCCTGTTGGAAAGGGGTCCTGTGCCCTCAGCTGCTTTCCAACTCACACCTTTTGTAGAAAAGGACTTGGGGGGGGGTTGTTCTTTTTGAGGGTCCTTTTGTTTCTTTTGCTTTTCTTTTGGCCTTCCCTCTGTCTTTCACTTAGACCAGCTATCTGAAAGGGCAGACGATGCTAAAAGTGTCCTGTGCAGCTTGTTTAGACGTGATATGGGGAACCTCTTACTTCGGATGGGAAATGGAATCGTGAAATCACCCTCCCTTCCCTCCGGGTCAGTCCCTGTTGTTTCTCCTTTCAAATATGTGATTGTACTAGGTCTTTCCATATGAAAGAACTCTCCTTATTTAAATAAAAAAAGTCTAAAAAAAATAAAGCCAAACATGCTTTCTCAGGTTGTCCATTTTCTGTCATTGGAAGAATATTGTTTCATGGCTTCCTGGGAACCTAGGAGAGGCCAAAATACCTTAGGGAACGCCACACTGTGCTGTGGTGGGGTCCACAGACAGTCACTATGTCTCCCATAATTGTATTGGTTATTTTAAAACCTTAAGACAGGATTCTAAAGATGTCCTCAATGTGGAGTGAGGGTGACTTGGGGAAATGGAGCAAGGTGTCTGGTCTCTAAGCCAGGAAGGGGCTGCAGGTTATACAAATTAGTACATATTCAAAGACATTAGTTGATACGCATGGAGTTTTCTTTTCCCTAGGTCTGACGGACCCCTACCACAGCAAGGGGTCCGTGGTTAAGGAGCTTATTGAGAATAGGCAGCACCAAGAGGCTCCTGTCCTTCCTGATTCCTATCTGGGTTTCCATAGGAACAAGTGGATGACTGCGCTGTACTGTGGAAGAATAAATTAAGTCTGGGGCAGGAAAAGGTCAGGGGGATTCATATGGGCTCAGGCTGTGTCACCACCAAAGTCTGTAACCTTAGTACAAGTTACTTATCAAATGTCATTTGTTAACCCTAGCTACTGAAGTAGGGTACTGTGGATTCAGAGGTCACTGGCTACAGAACAGGTAAGGGTCTGGGCAGTAGGATCCCTCAGCTTTTAAAGCCACACCCATAGCTCAAGTTTCCTGAAGCTGAGTGCCTACACCTACAAGCTGTCCTGAAGCACCAGCATGGTGGCTTACATGCTCAGACTAAACTTTTGGGGCCCAAAGAATTCGCTCTCCAATGTTCCAGCACCCTTTCTTTGCAGGAACTTGGGTAGACCATGTTCTCATGGTTAAACTATTGAACAAACAATTAAGTACATTCTTGTCCATTTAACTTGTGTCTACATACTGCTTGCCTGTCTGGTGCCGGATCCTCTGGAACTGCGATTACAGATGGTTCTGAGCTGTCATGTAGGTGCTGGAAATCGAATCAAGATCCTCTAAGAGCAACCAGTGCTCTTGAGCACTAAACGATCGCCCCCCCCCCCCCGCTAGTCTTAGACCGGATGTCATCCTAAGCTAACTTGTAAAAAGTGAATTTTGGCAAAACAACCCTGAATCGAGATCTGGAGAGAGAGTGCAGTCGGTACAGGCTGGGATTGCCAGCTAAGCACGGAAACCCACCTAAAAAGGCATGATTGCAATACCTGCGCTGGGGAAGCAAAGAATCATAAGTTCAAGGCCATTCTCCTCTACATAGTGAGTCTGACACCTTGGGAAGGAGGGGGAACAGACTACTAGTGTTGGAAGAGCTTAGGAAAAGCGATCCACCACTTCCTCTGCACACCGGAAGCTTCAAAGCGCTTACCCCTGCCCTTCAGCCAGCGTGCTGCGTAACGAAGTCGCTGAAGTAGACGCATGGCCTGAAACGGAGCGCTCCGAACATGTGAACAACTTGTCGAAACGCGCTGTGCTTTATTTAAAAGGGCAAAGGAAACCCTAAGGCCAGGACACTCACCAGCTGCCACATTCAAGGCGGTTGAATTCGCCGCCCATGCGCGCCGCTATCTTCGCGCTCCAGCTGCGCACGCGCACTGCGGGCCTGTAGGCCGCGCAGGCAAAATTAGTTGAGCGTCGAAAAATTAGTTGGGCGCTCCGGAGTAATCGAGCAGCCTCTCCCCCAACGGTCGAACCAGCTTGGCGGGTTGCAGGCCTGGCTCCACATGGGGAACCGCTCAATGGGACGCGAAGATACGCTTGTAGGTTTTGGAGTGCCGGATTCGAGAGCCCTGCTGGGGTCTGGGATCCGGCCTGGGAGCGGCGTGCTAGGGTCGGCAGATGTTCCGATCCTGGCCGAGAAAGGCGGTTCCGGGGTGTCCTGTGGGAAAAGAGCCGGGGTGGGCAGAACTGTAGAGAAAGAACGGGCTCGGGGCACAAGCAGCTCTAGGAGGAGAGGAATGCCGCCAAAGTAGAGGGGAAGTCCATCCAGATCACTGGGTTATGACGGTGCTCAGAGCTCCGGCCTCAGGGTTTTAGTTTTCAACCACACTGGGAAGGCACAAGAGAGGCCACATCATTCATTAGCAGCCTTGTTCCTAGCAAATGCCCAGCAGGTGTTTATGGAATGACTTGTAGAAGTTGAGTGTCCAGTTCTGAAATTCTTGAATTCGCCCCTCAAATGTTTTTATGTGTAGCATGTGGTTGAACACAACTGTAATTCTCCAACAGGTGTGTTCTAGAAGAGTCCTTCTGGCTATTAACCTAACCCACTATGCTGTAATTCATCTCGGTGCCAGGCCGCTTTGGAATCCTGTAGCCTCTTTTGAACCTTTCCCGGCTGCTATCCACTTACTTTTAATGGTAGTTCTTCCCGTCTTTTCCAGGGTGTCCTCCCGAGCTTGCTTTTCTGCAAAATGTTGAGATTTTTGAAACGGCCTCTAGTGGTGACTATTGACATCAATTTGAATTTGGTGGCTCTGACTGTCCTGGGACTACTTACCCGGTTATGGCAACTCTCCTACCCTCGGGCTGTGGTGTAAGTAGAGGTGGGGGAGGAGAGTAAAAGATCCAAGAAGCAGTGCAATTAGTGATGTGAATCACCTTGCTATACAGTGCAAAGGAGAAAGATTCTGGGCCTCTTGGTGATGGGTGTTTTAGCAGTGCATTGCTCAGGATTCTCTAGAGTAACGACTTAAGAATAACACTCTATGCATGTGTGTGTGTATGATTTATTGGAACTACAACTTACTGACTGCAGTCCAGCTAATCCAACAATAGCTGGCAGTGAATGGAAAGTCCAGGAATCCAGTAGTTGCCGGGTCCACAAGACTGGAAGTCTCAGCTGGTCTTCAGTATACTCTGGAATCTCAAAAAAGTAAGGCTCTAGTGCCAGTAAAGGAATGGACTTGCTAGCAAGGCAAGGGCAAGGCTCAGAGCAAAAACTTCCTACTTCTGTGTCTTTACATAGACTTTTCAGCAGAAGATGTGGCCCAGATTAAAGGTGTGTCTTCCCACCTCAAGATCTGGATTAATCCTGTGTGTCTTCCCACCTCAAAGGTCCAAACTAGAAGTGGATTCACCTACCTTAACCAAGCAAAAGATCTCTCATAGATGTACACTTCTGGATTGTAGTTCATTCCAGATGTGGTCAAGGTGAAACCAGAAATAGTCATCACAAGCAGTGTAGGTGTGGGACCCGTTTTTCCCCCAGAACAACCCCTGGAGTATAAACATTTTAGGGCTTGCCCTGTAGGACTGCAGTAAGAAAGGCTTGGTCTGTCAGTTTCCTTATACAGTTGAAAGGTGGCAGTTTGGGGCTGGGGATTTAGCTCAGTGGTAGAGCGCTTACCTAGGAAGTGCAAGGCCCTGGGTTCGGTCCCCAGCTCCGAAAAAAAGAACCAAAAAAAAAAAAAAAAAAAAAGAAAGGTGGCAGTTTGATGAATTGGTTCATAAGGGGAAATGTACTATTATAATTGAGAAGGTATATATTAACTAATACAGGTATTCTCTTTTACTTGTTTTTTTTTTTTTACATTATTTATTATAGATGAATACACTGTAGCTGTCTTCAGACACACAAGAAGAGGGCATCAGATTCCATTACAGATGGTTGTGAGCCACCATGTGGTTGCTGGGACTTGAACTCAGGACCTCTGGAAGAGCAGTCAGCGCTCTTAACCGCTGAGCCATCTCTCCAGCCCCCTCTCTTTTACTTGTTATAGGTGTCAAATATATACATGGATAGAATGATGGTGCCTCAGCAGCCCCTTATAGTAGATTAATTTGAAGCAAATCCTAGACATATTTATGATTAATTCACTATATACCTCTGAAAGATGAGAATTATTTAAGTGTGTGTGTGTGTCCATCCATCCATCCATCTGGGTGCATGTGCACATGTGTCTTCAGACCCAGAAGAGGGTGTCAGATCCTCTGGAGCTGAAGATCCAGGTCTTTGAGATCTGCCTGAGTTCTGAGACCTGAAGCCAGGTCCTCTGTAAAAGCAGCACATGCCTTAACCACTGAGCCATCTCTCCAGCTCCAAGATGAGGATTCTTGAAAACAAGGTAGTGCTGTCACACCTAAGACCTGATGTCTCATAATCTGCAGAAGCTTAGGTGCCGTTCTTCCTCCCCCATTCGCCACCATCAGATCTTTAGTCTGCTCCAGTCCACAGCTGTAGAAAGGTGCTAGTGGCCAGTGAGAATATAAGGTGGAATTAGCCTCAGGAGCTTGGCTGACCCATACCTGAGGCACAAGCTGTGGGGAGGGCCGGGGAAGAGGCTCAGTGGCTAAAGCACTTGCTATACACGCGTGAGGACCAGAGTTGAGATCCTAAGCGCACGCTCACATGCCATGTGGGTGGCGAGCTCCATCTGTAATCCCAGCGCACTGCCCGCTCAGCCAGGGAGTCCCTGCAGCAAGCCAGCCAGCCAGACTGACAAGCTCCAGACAGAATGAGTGTCTCAGTGTCACAGACACACTTCACACAGTGAACATGCATACACATAACCGCCTGCAGATCACATACACGTTCATACAGGGGGAAAAACACTAGAGAAAGAAAGAGGCTTTACCGAAGGCATGTATCCCCAGTGCTCCCTGGGCTTGGTGAATTCCCACTGCGTTCCTACGGGTTAAAATGGTACTATGTGTGTCTTAGTGTTTGGGGGACAGAAAACAATCAGAGCAAAGGATCTGACCATGGCTCTTCACTTACCTGAAGTCGGCTGGAAACCTGAGGTTTTATCTTCCTGCCTGTGCTTACAATTAAGATTTCGAAGGGGCTGGAGACACGGCTCGGTACTTACAAGCGCTGGTGGCTCTTACAGAGGACCCGGGTTCCATTCCCAGCATCTACTTGGGACTCACAACTGCCTCCAAATCCAGTTCCAGAGGACCTGATGCCCTCTTCTGCCTTCTGCGGACACTGCACTCATATGATGTACAGACATACCGGCAACATACCCATACACAAAAAATAAATATTTTTAAAGCTTGAATAACAGTTAAGTTTTCTAGTTGGATATAAAGGAGGTTTTGTGTTTGTTTATAGTTTTGATGAAGTGTATTACGGGCAGTACATCTCCTTTTACATGAAGCGTGTCTTCTTCCTGGATGACAGTGGACCACCGTTCGGCCATATGCTGCTAGCCTTAGGAGGTAGGTAAGAGAAACAGCCAGGGCCTTTGAGGCCCTGGAATATAGTAAGCTTATCAAGTAAAATTTCTCAAGGGTACAAATCATGTCTTGTTTCACACCTTGTTTTGTCCATATTGCAAATTTTTTGTTTTAGGTTGGCTAGGAGGATTCGATGGGAACTTTCTGTGGAACCGAATTGGAGCAGGTAAGGATTTTAACTCTCCTTATGACTACACCTGAATGAATCTATGGTGTCCATCAAAGACCCAACACCTTTTACTGATCCAAACCAGGATACAACTGGTTATTTGGGTACGGGTGAGCATCTGGTTAAAGGGGCTGGAGAGATGGCTCAGCAGTCAAGAGCACTGACTGTCTTCCCAGAGGACCAGGACGTGATTTCTAGCTCCCACACGATGGAGTACAACCACTGTAACTCCGGTTTCGGGGAGTTTGCCACTTTCTTTTGGCCAGGTATGTACAGTCATATGTGCAGACAGAACATCCACGTACATAAATAAGACTTAAAAGGAAAGAAAAGTCTGCGTAAAGTTTTAAGTGCTTTGTGCTTTAATTATTTTATCCCGTCTCTTGGCGCATGCCTTCTGTGGCATTTGGTAACATTGTCTCTCATATGTATAAACTTTGTGGCCATAACATTTTTTAGAGCTTCTTGGGGTATGTATGCTAGATAAGCAGTAATTTCAGAGTCATTCCTCATCATATCCATGCTTGGTGAGATCTGGTGCCTTGACAGCAAAGCTGATTTCAAAGCAGTTCGGGCGGATGATCATTGATGTTTACTATGCAGAGAGGCTGAGGCAGGAGGATCACCTGAACTCAGGAGATTGATACCCTAAGCAGGGTCTCACCATGTAGTCTTGACTAGTTTGGAACTTGCTATGTACACCAGGCTGGCCTTGAACTCACAACAATCGTCCTGCGTCTGTCTCTCAAGTGCTGGGATTTAAGGTGTGCATCACCATTCCAAGTGGTGAAACCCAGTCTCTGAAAACCACCCACCACATAAATTCCAAAGCTCATTTTAAAGACTTTACCCCAAGGTCCCACCCTCAGTAGCTCATGTGCCTCCCAGTTTTATAAGGTTGCATTTGCAAGTCTGTGAGCTTCTGTGTGTCAGTAGGCAAGCTCTCAGCTCTGCTATGTGATTCCTTTTCCAGAATACAGTAGCAATGTGCCTGTATGGTCCTTACGCCTGCTGCCGGCGCTTGCTGGGGCCCTGTCAGTACCCATGGCCTACCAGATAGTGTTGGAGCTCCACTTTTCCCACTGCACCGCCATGGGAGCCGCCCTGCTGATGCTCATTGGTAAGCCTGGGGTCGGTGCCCACCTGCCTATGCCAGAGTACAGGGAAAAAAATCCAAGTACTTAGTGGCATTTCAACATGAGCCTTAGAGAGTAGTGCCTGGTGGCAGTGTGTGTACTGCTCTAGTGAACACATCTGCCTCATCCAGATTCCAGATGTGCTGCCCTCTCTGATGTAGGATTGATGGGCTGTGAGGTCAGACGATTTTTGGAAGTAGAAACGTGGCCATGGTAGCATATTAAAAGTGGGGGCTGCCAGACAGGGGGACACCTTGGCATACACATTCACACAAGTACACACAACACACACACACACACACACACACACATACACACACGTATTTTTTTTTTAATTATAATACCTAAAGAAAATAGCCCTGTGCTTGGGGATGTAACATAGTGATGGCCCTGGTTCATCCCCAATACAAAAGCAAACAGACCCCATGCTGGTTCATGCTAGGCCTATAATTCCAGCACTGGAAGCCTGAGGCAGAAGAGCCTTGAGTGTGAGCTCAGCCTGGGCAATACAGCAAGATTATGTCCTCCCACCCCCACCCTCACCCCCTTTTTTTTTTTGTCAAAACTTCCTTCTGTACCAACTACATGAAAATTTTCTTCTTGGTGACTGCAGAGGTAGCTCAGAGGTTGAGAGCACTTACCGGCCTTGTAGAGGACCTGAGTTTGGTTCCTAGCTTCCGAATGGTGACTTACTAACTCCAGTTCTAGGGAATTCAATGGCCTCTTTTGACTTCCACAGGCATTCACATACATACATGTCAGTAGAACGCATACCCATAAGATAACTCGTTGCTCCCTTAACAAGACAATAAAGTAACTGTGCTGTTTACATTGTATTAGGGACTTCAGGTTATCTGTAATGCCTTAAAATAGGCAGCAGCATATGTGGAAAGTTTTATGCACATCCCGACTTTGTATAGACAGAGACTGGCATCCTCAGAGGCTGGAGACATGGCTGTGTGCCCCTCTGGGACTGGTTCTGTATTCACAGCAGCCTGGGCTGCTCCGTGCTGACAGCTGTTTGTCTCTGACAGAGAACGCCCTAATCACTCAGTCCAGGCTCATGCTGTTGGAATCCATACTGATATTTTTTAACCTCTTGGCCGTGTTGTCCTATCTGAAGTTCTTCAACTCCCAAACACACAGGTATGGAAAGTGAGACACACTTTTCTTGTTAAGAGGAAAAAAGGATTCCAGGTTGTTTTTTCCTTCATTGTTTTTCTTTTTTTCAGAGCTGGGGATCGAACCCAGGGCCTTGCGCTTCCTAGGCGAGGGCTCTACCACTGAGCTAAATCCCCAACCCCCCTTCATTGTTTGAGTCAGGGTCTGAGGGCAGAGCCCTAGCTGGCAGCCATTCCCCACCTCAGCTTCCAAAGTGCCGGGGTTACACGGTGTGCCTGCACCTAGCTCCGGGTGACTTTTGTGTTTTCGTCTTGAGGAGTGGCTTACAGAATGCCTTTTGGTTGACCCAAAACCCTTGGTTCCGTAAATAGGTCCATCCCTTTTTAACTTTAACCGACAGGAAATTTATTTTGCTGACAAAAAGAAAAGTTCTTCTGAGACCCAAACGGGGGAGGGAGCTCTTTCTATTGTCGCTGGTACCTAGTAGGATTGGCCAATGTGAGACTGCTCAGACAAGCTCGGAGCCCCAACCTGTGGGCTGAGTCCTGTGACTACTTCCTTGTTCTTCTGTTTTCTCCTGTTTTGTCCAGCCCTTTCTCAGTGCACTGGTGGCTGTGGCTAATGCTGACCGGAGTCTCTTGTTCCTGTGCGGTTGGGTGAGTTAGAGCCCCCGACTTGGATAGCATTCTCCCTGACTGTGGGCTTGTCTGCCTTGGAACCTCATTTCAGTTGTCTTTTTCAGGATCAAGTACATGGGCATTTTCACCTACTTGCTCGTGCTCAGCATTGCAGCTGTGCATGCCTGGCACCTGATCGGAGACCAGACCTTGTCAAATGTAGGTGTCACGTCAGAGCCTCGCGAGGCTGCGGTATTTGGGGATGGGGTGTGAAGCTGTCCTAGGGAGTAGGTGGCTTAAAGAAGTGGGTCCTTGGGGCTGCAGAGATGGCTCAGCAATTCCAAAAGTCCTGAGTTCAATTCCCAGCAACCACATGGTGGATCACAACCATCTGTAACGGGATCTGATGCCACCTTCTAGTGTGTGAAGACAGCAACAGCGTACTCATCAACATAAAAGAATAAATAAATCTTTAAAAAAGAAAAGACGTGGATCCTCAAGGCTACAGGAGGTGGGAGGGAGTAGGGAGGCTCATCCGCAGCATCCGCATGGGAGACAGGGCTTCTCAATTCCTTTCCCTAAGCCTCCATGCAGTATCTGGAACCAGTCCCACGGCTCTGCAGATAGAAAGAGCTATTGTCTCACTCCTGGCAGATCTGCGTGCTCAGTCACTTGCTCGCCAGAGCCGTGGCTCTGCTGGTCGTCCCGGTCTTCCTGTACTTACTGTTCTTCTATGTCCACCTGATGTTGCTCTACCGCTCTGGGCCCCATGACCAAATCATGTCCAGTGCCTTCCAAGCCAGCTTGGAGGTAAGAAACCTTTCAGAACAAAGATAGTCAGGCTCAGAATGTCCATTTAAGCAGGTCTGTAGCCCTTAGGTGGTTTTAAATAACCAAATGAGCAGATAGCAGGCAGATAAAATAAAAAGACAGTGTCACCTGAGCAGTGCAGCAAAGATCAAGGCACAAAACAGCCACTTTCATTCTCATTTTTTATTTGTTTGTCAAGGAATGGTTTCTCAGTGTAGCCCTGGCTGTCCTGAAACTCACGCTATACATCAGGTTAGCCTTGAACTCAGATCTGCCTGCCCCCGCCTCCTCAGTTTGGGATTAAAGGTGTTTGGCCACCACCAATCGGCCCATATTGTTAAAGGAATTCTGAAATATTGATTGTGTGGGAATACTGCTTTCATAGCCTGACTTGCAGTTAAACACCTCATGAGATAGACTCAAGCCTGGCGCCCATTACACTGATTAGCTACAGTACCCTGGTCTCATTTCCTCATCTCTTAGACCTGTGGCTGGCCGCTCTCACAGCATAGATACCCGTGTAAAGAAGGTGTGGTGGGAATGCCTGGCCAGGGAACACACGCCCATTCATGGTTTAGTTCAGCAGGACCCAAGTCAATGAGAGTTAGTTACAACTAATATGTGGTCATCTCTGCTACTGCCCACCTGTCACCAAGGCCAGCTTAGGAGACGGCACCATAGCAAGGGCAGCTGCCGCCGAGCCTGACTCCTCTTTCTGGCTTTGGATCCACGGGGTAGGATGATTTGTCTCTTGAGCTCATCTGAGACTTTTCTATTTGTCTTAGGGAGGACTAGCCCGCATCACCCAAGGCCAGCCCCTAGAGGTGGCCTTTGGTTCGCAGGTCACTCTGAAGAGCGTCTCCGGCAAACCCTTGCCCTGCTGGCTTCATTCGCACAAGAACACCTATCCCATGATGTAAGGAAAGTGACCATTTAATTCGCAATCACAAATGATTTGCTTTCTCCCAGTTCTTGCTAAGAGCTGTCATTTCCTGAGAGACAAAGGCAGCAGGGCCTTTGTGGTGTACTGGGTGGAACACTGGGCGGGCTGTGGCATGCTAGCCACGCCTCCTCCATGCCAGCCACGCCTCCTCCAGTGCATTGCAGCGCTGACAGTGGCTTTTCCATGTTCTCTGGCCCTGTACTGTTGGGTAGTACATCCTGCTGGGTGGGCTACAGAGACCAAGGCCACTCGAGGATCTTGGCTGCCCGCCTCAGGTGCCTTCTCTGTTGACATCTTACACAGATATGAGAATGGCCGTGGCAGCTCCCACCAGCAACAGGTGACCTGTTATCCCTTCAAAGACATCAATAACTGGTGGATCGTCAAGGACCCTGGACGGTGAGTGTGGCTCCATCCGAGCTCACTGCCCAGCATGACTGACTCCCAGGCCTTCTTTTCATAATTATTCCCTAGCTAGAGACCTCTTTCCCCCAGAGCTGAAGTGCCTGCTGCGAGCTATTAATGCCAGGCCAGGGCCAGGCTGGGGTCCTCAGTGACCTGCCGCAGCTTCTCTCAGGAATTGAGACAGGATCCAAGGTCTGCTCCCCTCAAGAGGACCTAGTGTGGGGGCCTCTCTGTGATCTTTTGGAGCCCTAAGGAGTCTGCCTGTCAACGAGATTCTTTATCCTTATTTTTTTTAAGATTTATTTATTTAATGTATATGAGCACACTGTTGCTGTCTTCAGACACATACCAGAAGAGGGCATCAGATCCCATTACAGATGGTTGTGAGCCACCATGTGGTTGCTGGGAATTGAACTCAGGCCCTCTGGAAGAGCAGTCAGTGCTCTTAACCGCTGAGCCATCTCTTTAATTTTTTACCAGCATTCAGCTTCGATCCCTTACTCCGATGCCAGCAGGGGCAGCCTCTGGGAGGCCTTACACTAGTACTTTCCTTCCCTTGTCCTGGCCCTCTGGACTCTAGTCCTGCCCTCTACCATAACCTCCAGGGGTGCCCTTACTACCTCCAGGCACTTGGCCAGCTTGCCAAGAATGTGAAGGCTGGATCCTTTGGGGAGACCTCCTAAGCCAGGCCACCCAAAGATGTACCCTCCTCTCCTGTCTTTTCCCCAGGCTGGCCTGTGTGTGATCTCATATGGTTGCTGGCTTGGTTCGCATATCTGCCTGTCTTTTTCTGACTCACTGCAGAGAGTGAGGCCACCCTGACCCTGACTGGCTGTCTAGCTGTTTACCCAGCCCTGGTCCAGCACTAGACACTTGATCAGTTCTAAGGGTTTGGGTGGCTTTTCTGCTTGTTTGGTTTTGTTTTTATCTTTATTTTTCTTGTTGTTTTTGAGGTAGCGTCTATCCCTGTAGCCAAGCATTGCCTCAAACTCTCAGGTCTCTTGCTTGAGCCTTCCAAGCACTAGGGTAGCCGGTGTGCCCCTCCTCATCCAGACTGATAGGGTCTTAATATTTATTTGTATTTGTATGTTTTCTGAGGTATATAAAAAGTGTGCTGTCAACATGAGGGTTGGGGGGCACGTCACTTAGTGTATTCTTCATGGACAGTGTGACAGTGGCAGATGGCATCACAGTTGGCAATTTGGAGAGTGACCTTAGGTTGATAAGTGTTAAATGATATACAAGTGCCTTGATTCTATAGAAAGTCACATTGGGGACGTGCACTCCCAAGTGTCTGCTGCTGGGAGACCTCAGAGTCTCAGCATCCCATAGAGCTGATAGTAAGGGGCTGAGTGTCACCCTGACAGCACTGTATTCCTGAATGTCACCCTGACAGCACTGTCTTCCTAGACACCAGCTGGTGGTAAACAACCCCCCCAGGCCTGTGAGACATGGAGACATTGTACAGCTCGTTCACGGCATGACCACCCGCCTGCTTAACACGTGAGTGCTCCCCAATGCTGCCTCTGTCGGGGTCTCCTTCACTCTGCCTACATCGCACTCAGACTGTTTCCTCCCTTGTGACTTCTGCCTCCACTTCACTCCCACAGCTGCGTCAGGCCCATGAGAACACACAGTGGGCTTCATGCTTCTCTGCCCACAACCATCTAGTGACTCCTTCTGTTCTCCTGAGGCTCCTAGTGACCTTAATTAATGTCACCCCATCACTTGGCCTCCTTCTTAGATGTGAAGTAAGCAGCACAGTACCTCGGGGCTGTCCCACTCACTCTGCTGCTGGGATTTCCCTAAGGCCACCTTACCAGAACCCCTGCCTGGTTACTGTCCCTCTGATAGCTCTTACTCTGACACTTGCTCTGCCTGGCAGTCCGTCATCCACTGCTCGCTGCTGGGCCTCCTCAGTGCCTGGTGCATCCAGATGAAGTGAGTCCTGCCTGAATAGACTGGGGGTGACAGGCTGCTTGTGAACCACACAAAGGATCCTGCTCTCCCAGAGGGAGACCACTGTGCGTACACTCACGCAGGGCCAACAGTCCTGCTTTTCTGAGCTCTGCCAGACCACGGATACACCAGGGTCACTTCCTAGCCTCATACTTCCAGTCTCTGTGGTCTAAAAAGTGAGTGACACCCATTCAGTTGTTTGACATCAATCCTGGATACGCACAATCAGGCACTCCCTCAGACACTCCAAGACAGGTGGATCTGGGCAGTCCCTCAGTTGAGTCTTTGTTCTCAGGTGACTCTAGGCTGTGTCATGTTGAGCATTAAGCCTGCCTCAGAGTGGCCTACATCCCGGATCTGTGGCCTCTGTGGGAACTGCCTGTGCAGCCAGCTTCCCCGGCCTCAGCAGGCAGAGTGAGCAGGCTTTGTTTTCAAAGGCATCGTTTCCCCTTGATGACACTCTACAGAATAACTCTGTTCTGCTCTGCTCTGCTCTTCCAGGCATGATGTCGCTGCCCCGCTGAGCCCCCATTCTCAAGAAGTCTCCTGCTACATTGACTATAACATCTCCATGCCTGCCCAGAACCTCTGGAAACTGGTGAGCTCCATGCGGAGGACTGCAGGGCGGGGTGCAGCAGGGGCTCATGGCTGTGAGTGGGGACACCTGCTTCCTACCTCAGAGTACCCAGAAAGCCTCAAAGATAATGGGTTCAATGTAAACTGCGATAAGGAACTTTTATTTACAAAGCAAGTCTCAGATGTCCCCATGGGGAACAGTCACCTCAGGCTGAGAATCCTTTGGGCCCTCAGGCATGGATTGGGAAAGCTCCAAATGCTGGGTCTGCCCTGCGAGGGCCTTTCCGTTCAGGGCCAGTCCAGCTGGAGCTGCTTCCTGGACTTTCACTTTTTTACCCCCTGTTCTAGTTCTTTCTGTTGCTGTGCCAAAAGCAACTTAGAGAAGGAAAGGGTTAAACTACAGTCCATTCCTCTGTCAGTCAGGGCAGAAACTTAAGCTGAAACCATGGTGGAAACACTGGCTCACTCCCAGATTCAAGCTTTCATATACAGTCCACGAAAATCTGCCTAGGGAATGGAGCTGCCCACAGTGGGCTGGGCCTTCCAACATCAGGTAACAGTCAAGGTCACTCCCTCTCAAATATGCCAACAGGACAGTCTGATCTGGACATTCTCTCAGTTGAGATTCCCTTCTCAAATGACTCAGACTGTGTCACATTAATAATTAAAGCTAAGACCTCCTCCCACATGGCAGCCTCCCACCACTCCTATATCCCCTGAGAAGCCCTCAGCCAATTCTTACCCATAGTTAATAGGAGCACAAACAGTTTTCTGGTGAGGGACTTGGCCATTAGAGGGCAGTGCCTCTCTGGTGACAGTCACCTGCAACCCTTGCAGACTCAGGTCTCTTGGGAAAGTTGGCTGTGCAGAAAGAGTTCTGCCTCTAAGCCCATAGACTGGGGTCATTTCCAAGGAGAGGTCATACTGGCCTAGCTTCTGATTGGCTGCAGCAGCCCCAATTTCTCAGTTTCCCTCCCATTTTGGACCTCTCTACCTAGGTGGTGCCATTCCAGTTTGCTCCTGTACCCCTTGCTGGCTTCCTCAGCATGGGCCTGCGAGGACTACTCACCTCCACACATCTGACCCACCTAACCTGTTTTCACCTTGGATGTACCACACACATCCATGGGCCTTTCCATCCTCTGACTAGCCCTCCTGACTGGGCCTGCCTGATGACAGGCATGCGCCCCTAATCGTGGGAAGCCGTCCAAGGAGGAATGGCGCCAAGTCTCACTGACCTTCCTGCCAGCTGCTAATGGCTCCGCTGCTGACCCCTTCCCTGCCCCTTCCTGGCAGCCCTTTGAGTACCACTTACTACCCATCAAATAGAGCTTCCAGAAAGGGGAGCAGGCCACAGGAGTGGCTGCCTGGCCCAGGATATCTTCTCCTTGCTCAGCCTCTCGAGGTCTGTGGTGCTCATCAAGAGCCATGGTTGAGGAATCACAGGCTGTAACACAGTGCTCCCAGGCCAGGACCCTCCGTGAGCCGCTCTCAGAGATGGCATGACTCTAGAACTACCTTACACTGGCCAGATCGTCTAGGAAACATCCATGGTTTGGCTAGACATGTGTCCTCTTGTGACTGAATAGGTGCCTTTTGAGTCCCTGTGGGAAGTGCCTCCTGCAGCCTCAGAAAGGGACAGTACCCTGTGTCTGACTCAAGTGCTGTGGACTAAGGTGTATGGGCTCATGGAGGGTCTGTGCTTCCTTTGCTGGAGGACTCATCAGCTTAGGCCAGACCCAAACTGATTTGATAGCTGTGACTACTCTTCACTTACCTTAGGCAAGGGCCGAGAAACCATGGCGTCTGGTCTTTGGGTTGCCATTGAACACAGTCTGCAAAGGGATGGTTAACTGACTGGATGTGTTTCAGTTTATACTGGTTTATGGTGCTGGGGATCCAACCCAGGGCCTCACAAATGCTAGGCAAGTGCCCCACTACCAGCCCCCCAGGCTCACAGGATCTGTTTCTGCAGGACATTGTAAACAGAGAGTCCAACCAGGATACCTGGAAGACTATCTTGTCAGAAGTGCGCTTTGTGCATGTGAATACATCTGCCATCTTGAAGGTAAAGGGTAGCTAGCTCGCAGTATGCCTGTCAGGCCCAGCATCGCCCAGACTATTCCTGGAGCTGGTCAGGCCTGTGCTCACATAGGCTAGCTACATGATAAAGGTCACCCTGTGTTTTATAATACAGGCAGGGGGAAAGGAATCCTAGGAAGACCTGGGGCGGGGATCTGCTGACACATCAATGGAGTTAGCCAATTCTGTCACGCTCATTGTCTCTCTTGTTTTTACTAGCTGAGCGGGGCTCACCTCCCTGACTGGGGATTTCGGCAGTTGGAGGTGGTTGGGGAGAAGTTGTCCCTCGGCCCCCACGAGAGCATGGTATGGAATGTGGAAGAGCACCGCTATGGCAGAGGTAAGTCACTGAAGCTCTGGGTCTTGCAAGGCTACACCAGGGCAACACCTGCCTGAGGGACCTGGGTCCTCCATTCTACTCAGCTGAGTCCTTTGCACCGATTCATGAGTACATAAGGCGTTCGCTGAGGGCCTATGGAGAGGCTTGGGGAATGGCAAGTTCTGTATCCTGGGGTTCACTAGACCTGACTTGGCAGAGGAGTTTGGGGCATGGGAACCAAGTGGGATGATCCCATTTGGTGAGGTGTCCTGGATTGTGGGAAAGGCTGGTGGTGGCAGCTTCTGTCCTCAGCTCTTCAGCCTCTGTCTCTTCCTTGTCCTCTGTCAGGCCATGAGCAGAAGGAGAGGGAGCTGGAGCTCCACTCACCCACGCAGCATGATATCAGCAGGAACCTCAGCTTCATGGCCAGATTCTCGGAGTTACAGGTGACAAGTGACTGGTGGGACGTCCGTCCTTGCGTAGTGGGAGCTAACTTCTGTCCATGAAGACACGGTGTGCTGCTGAGCCCTGCAGGTCAAAGTCCTTGGACTTGGAACTTGAGACCGCAGCACCTAGTAGGTCAGGGCCAAGGAGGTGCTGTACCAGTGTGACATTGCAATAAAGTCAGGGTGTCTTCAGGCCTCCCACCAGGTCAAAATGGCCACATTCAACCAGCAGAGCCCTGGGTAAGTCGGGCAGACACTCAAGTCCATGGCACGATTCCCATCACAGTCTGAAGGGCAGATGCTGGAATCCGTGCAGTCAGGTCCCCAAACCAACAGCCCAGGTTAGCTTGCAATGCCCCTACCTGCAGCACTTGCTGACTGAACTTGGACTGGGCAGTTGGCATACAAGGAACAGTAGTAGTGTGGTGATGCGCCATGGCATCATGGCGGCTAAAGGCAGTGAGCACCCTCTGCAACCTGTGCTTTATTCTGTGGCAGTGGAAGATGCTGACGCTGAAGAATGAGGACTTAGAACACCAGTACAGCTCCACCCCGCTGGAGTGGCTCACGCTGGACACCAACATTGCCTATTGGCTGCACCCCAGGACCAGTGTAAGCGAGCTTGTGTGAGTCCAGTCTAGCTCCTGTAGGTGACCAGGGTTCCTCCAAGGCAAAGGCTCAGAACTTGCTTTTGTTTTGGACACTGGGCAGTCTAAGGCCTGGATTACTCATGGCCAAAGAGCAAGGCCTCCCTGTCCTGCTGCCTGTGGAGGGAAGCCCACGGCTGCCCTATTCTTGTCAAACCATTCTTGCATTTCCCCCCAACCCCCGCCCCCAACCACCCAGCCACTAAGCTGGCTGGCTCTGGTTCTGCTGCCCCTAGCCACAGCAGACCGGAAGCAAGCAGCATGGGGTTGCCTGGAAGAGTGCTGGGCATCTGCTCACTAAGTAAACACTAAGACTTCCCCAGCACATAGTAGAACTGAGCAACTCCCAGGGCTGCCCTGCAGCTGAGTGTGTAAGCATGGATTCTCTTCTGGGTGCGGCCTTCCTATGAATAGCCTCGTTGTTAAAAGAGGAACTCCAAGCCTGGCGGATCTCAGCTCAGGAGGTAGACAGGGATGGTATAGTTAAGGCCAGACTGAGCTGCTTAGGACATAATCTCAATGAGCTGGGGTTGTGGGTAGATCTGAGCGACAGTGTGTGCACAGCATACACAGAACTCTGGATTCCTGCCCAGTGCCCCAAATCTCCCTTACTCCCAACTCAGTTTTGACCGACAGGATGGAGTACATTGGTGCCTGTCTAGGGGACTGGCCCTGGGGACAAATTCACCCACATTTGTTGTCAGGCTATGGAGGCCCAGATGCACCTGTGTGGCTATGGACTCTGCCAGAGGACATTTGCTTTCTCCTGTGGCCACTGCTCTCTGCTTGGGGTGAGGGGCAGGTCGCCAGCCCTGACTGCCTGTGATTTCAGGCCCAGATCCACTTGCTTGGAAACATCGTGATCTGGACTTCAGCCAGCCTCACCACAGTGGCATACACCCTACTCTTCTTCTGGTACCTGCTCCGCCGTCGAAGGAACATCTGTGACCTCCCTGAGGGTTAGTGTCTCCTCCCTGGATGGGAGCACATTGTGCACTGTGACAGCCAACTTTACTAGGACCCGAGGCCCTGGGACCCCTGCTTTTACAGGTAGGGCCTGAAAACAACCTGTGGCAGTTAAGATCCACATCACAAGAACAGGGCAGAGGACAGAGCCTTAGTTCCAGGGTGCCTCCATGCACCAGAATCACTGGGGTGGATAAGGCACAGCAGCCAGCAGGAGGCTGATGGGCAGTGGCTGTGAGCAGCTGACAGACGCACTTGGAAAGAAAACCCCAGCAGCAGCCCCCGAAGGTTGCTGAAGGCAGTGTGATACCATGGCCTACAGTCTCTGTTCTCTTAGAAAACACTGTCCCTTCTTTCTTTTTTTTATAAAGATTTATTATATATAAGTACACTGTAGCTGTCTTCAGACACACCAGAAGAGGGCATTGGATCCCATTACAGATGGTTGTGAGCCACCATGTGGTTGCTGGGATTTAAACTCAGGACCTCTGGAAGAGCAGTCAGTGCTCTTAACCACTGAGCCACCCCTCCAGCCCCAACACTGTCCCTTCATTCTGGGCTGGATACAAATGGTATCTCTGTGGCTGCCTGAGGTCAGACAGTAGGATTCTTAGATGAAAACCACCAGGCCTTACAATGGTCATTAGTTAAGGTTGGCTGTGACCTCGCAGGGCCAGGTCTGACCTCATCCCCAGCTTGGAGCCTTGCAGAAAGGGTTGTCAAGACACAGGAGGAATCATCAGTGTCAGCCCCTTAGTCCTGGGGGTGGGTGAGGTGCCGAGGACAGTGTGTGACAGGAATGTGCCACTGCTAGCCCAGTGATGGAGCTGCTCTGAGATATACCCTCCCACAGATGCCTGGTCCCACTGGGTGCTGGCTGGAGCCCTGTGTATTGGCGGTTGGGCACTCAACTATCTGCCCTTCTTCCTGATGGAAAGGATGCTCTTCCTCTACCACTACTTGCCGGCCCTCACCTTCCAGATCCTGCTGCTCCCAATCGTCATGCAGCACGCCAGCGACCATCTGTGCAGGTGCAGGCAGTCGGCCTCTGGGCTGTGGAGCGGGGAGAGCTGAGCACTCAGAACAGCATCCGAGGACAGCAGCGGCTCACTGCGCAGACTTGGGATGTGGCAGATAGAATGCTTCTGATTAGAGCAGAGGACCTAATGTGGAGGGTGGGGGACACACCTCTGGCATTGAGGGTAGTCATGGCAAAGCCAAGGGCAGTGATGGGTTGTGTACAGTGTGTCCAAGCAGGTAAGGGTTGGGGGCACCCTAAGGAATGCACAGCTAAGTCCACAGATGTCAGTAGGCAGATAGCAGATTCCTGGGAGATGACCAGGCAGGGATGCTGAGGGGAGATGAGCCAGGCGCTGACCTCACTGTGCCCTGCCACCCACAGGTCCCAGCTGCAGAGGAATGTCTTCAGTGCCCTGGTGGTAGCATGGTATTCCTCTGCGTGCCATGTGTCCAACATGTTACGCCCACTGACCTATGGGGACACGTCACTCTCACCAGGCGAGCTCCGGGCCCTTCGCTGGAAAGACAGCTGGGACATTCTCATCCGAAAATACTAGAGACCCAGAACACAGAAGACAAGCACGCAGAACAAAAATCTCAAAGGTGTGTTTGTCTCCCACCAACAGAGGCCTCAGCAGGCAGGACTCCCTGGGCTCAGGAAGAGCTCCAGGAATGAATTCCAATTTCATCTCAAGAGCTCTGTTTGAAGTGATTTCTCCTCACACAGTGAAGAATGTGCCCAGCCACAGCATCACCCGTGAGGCCCAACTCTGACCAGTGTTTGAGCTGCCAGTGTAGGACTCACCTACACTACACCTAAGGCAGGAGGAGCAGCCAGTGAAGGAGTGAAGTCCAGGCCCCGCCCAGCTGTGCGCCCACCAATGGGGTCTTAGCTCTCTCCCGAGGCCCACAGTACTGCCACTCATTGTGTGCAGGTACAGCGGCCCTCTGTAAAGCCTGCTTGAAGAGCTGCCTTCACTCACACTGACTCCTCACCAATGCGACTCTAGAAATCCCTGGGAGACTGCACCATGCAGTCACCTGACTTCAGGGACAGGACAAGGTGTCCTCCACGTGGTTCCCTTGCCTTTAATTTGCCTTTCCTAATGTAAATAAAAAGGGACAAATTGATAATTTTTTATGTTATTTATTGATTCTCCCTCCAAAAAGGGGTTTCGGTTCAACAAAATCAGCACAACACTAACAGAAACCACCTCCTGAGAGCAACACAGCTCAGCTGCTGTGGTGAGAACCAGTTGTATTGAACAAGAAATGAAGTTGTAGTTAACAAGAAATGAGAGTCCTGGGCCATAGCTTGTGGCAATAGCCAAGGATACTTCCAAAACACGCCATCCCATGGGAGGGAAGACAAACTTGACAGCACAGGAGGGAGTGTGTGAAGCCAGGAGCTTGAGTTTGGTGTGCAGGAGACTAACTGGCCTTAGGCAGCCACGGTTGCCTGCCTCTGCACTCCAGGGCTCCCCTGCCTGGTGAGAGCCTGCCCCTGCATGTTAGCCATGAACTATGCCTAAGTGACTTGTACACAGACAGCCCCTTGGGCTCAAGGCTTCCTGCAGAATTGTGGAGACGCTGATCCAGGACCCTAGATAGAGTCATGTAGGCTCCTGCCTCAGGCTCCTCAGACTGAACCATAGCCCAGTGTTAGGTTGTAAAACTAGGTTCAGAGATCACAAACAGCCTTACACACACACACACACAAAAAGGATATCGAACATCTCTGCAAACTTCTGCAACACGTACACGGACCACATCACACCGGGAAGTACTTCCCTGGGGTTCACTGTCTTAACACCAGGCCAGCCAGTGCCTGGGCTGTTTCCACTGTTGCCCCATGTGTCTGTCCTGCATCCCTCGGGAAGCTGGCGCCATAGGCTTACTATGCTGTTTGGGACAGTGACCCACCCAGAGACCTGTGGCCTCCTCCAGCGAGAGGAAGCGGAGGACACCAGAATGCTCGGTCAGCATGAGTCTGCCCTCTTATGCAAGGAAGGCTTTGGTCCTGATGCCACCCAAGATCACACTAGAGGGATCCCTGACTGTGCTTTTAGGAGCCAGTAGTTGTCCCCCAGGCCCAGACCCTTTATCTGTCGGGTCTATGGGGAACCTACATATGCTGGTCCTCAATGGGGTCTGCTGCTAGACTCCAGGTGTGAGCGTTTGCCAGTGGCCAACACCCCAGGGTGGTCTCCTGGCTCCGGGAAGGTCCTCTTGTAGTTGCGCCCGTTGGGCCCTCCTCGGTGCCGCTTGCACAGGTCACCATTGAGGATGTCCTGGATGTGCTGCACGATCAGGTTGATGGCCACTGCAATGAGGCATGGGGAATGCTCAGCAGGCTCGCTCCCACCACCCCTGCAGCCTCCCCTCTCACCCCTACCCTGCAAAACACTCATGGTGCAAGAAAGCCACGGGGCCTTCTGGCCTCACATGGTGCTGTTCTGCCTCCCTGAGGTCTCAGCAGACAGAAGGCGCAGTAGAGCGTCCTGGCTTGGTCTGTGTGAGGGCTCATGTTGACTGAACCTAAAAGCACGTCTTAACAGCCTGACAGGCCCTGCCCAACAGCTCTGTGTGTTTGGAAAGTGCACATGAACCCAGGTCCCAGATAAAGAATGACTGGCCCTGTGCACACACTTGGTACCTCCATAGCCAAGGCAGGGGAGGGCACTCTGCCTGCTTCATGGTTTGGGTGCGGGCTGGGGTTTTCTTACCCATATTATCAACCCCTCGAGGGATGATCACATCAGCGTATTTCTTGGTCTGAAAGACACAGAAGGCTCTCTTGAGGCTGTTTCCTCCGGGGTCACTTCAAAGTACTCAGGAGCGGGATGAAAGGCTGGATGTTGGTGGCATTGGCAGATTGGGACAGCCTCAGATAGGTGAGAGATGGGGTCTCAACAGTGAAGGAGAAGATTAAGCCGGACTGAACCTGCAGGTGCTTGCCTGATTACAGCTTCACTGCTGCCCAGGTAGGTGACAACACCCACAGTTCCTGGCCTCTGAAATTGAGACTGAAGTTGCAAATGTCCTGTAGGAGCGAGCATGGCAGGACAAGAGCCTCGCCATGCCTGTTAACTAGCCCTGCACTTCATGGAGTCACGCATGGCACTTGGCACCCGCATGCTCTTGAGACTTAGTTGTTCTAGGCCAGTTCTAGGCAGACACTCCAGCAGACACAACTGAGAGCAGAGAAAGATCCTGAAGGAACCCTAGTTGAACCAGACAAAGCCCAGAGAAGGTGAGGGTATACTGTGGACCCAGGAGGGGTCCTGATGCTGTCAACCTGTAGGTTTGGGTCAAGGAGGCCTGGCCCCTGTGGTAGACACGTTGCTGTAGGCAATAGAGACCCTTTCCATGAAAGGCAAGAGCAGACCTGAGCTGTATCCACTGTGGCAGTACCATGGGGTGGGGTGAGGAGGGGCTGAAACCCACTCCCCTTCCCACCAGCCTGGGAAATGCTTTGGAGGGGCTGACTGGCTTGCATGATGGGAAGAGCTGAGTCAGAAAGTTGGGGATGTCAATGGTACCACAAGGATCAGGGACAGAGGAGGCAGCTGTCTGCTCAGGTCAGATGCAGGGTTGAGGTTTGCAGCCTTTCATCACCTACTCAGCAAAAGGCCCACAAGTGAGAGACTGCAATAGTTTGTACCTCACACATTAACACTTTCCAGAGGGGCTGGGGAGATGGCTCAGTGGTTAAGAGCACTGGCTGCTCTTCCAGAGGCCATGAGTTCAATTCCCAGCAACCACATGGTGGCTCACAACCATCTGTAATGGGATCCGATGCCCTCTTCTGGTGTGTCAGCGACAGTGTACTCATATACATAAAATAAATATAATGTCCTGGAACTCACTTTGTAAACCAGGCTGGCCTGGACCTCAGAAATCCACCTGCCTCTGCCTCCTGGGTGCTGGGGTTAGAGGTCCGTGCGCCACTACGGCCCGGCATAGTGGTTCACCTTAATCCCAGCACCCGGAAGGCAGCTCTTTCAATGGCCGCACATGGACTTATGCATCCTGTTTTCCTGGTCTGGTTCCTTCAGTTTTGGCCAGGGTAGGAGTGGGGGATCCTCTCCATTTTGGCTCCTTCACTTTTGGAGGGCGGTTTCTCCGTTTCCAGTTCCTATACTTTTGAGGAGGTGGGGGCACACGGTGGGTCTCTCCATTTATCTCTGGCTGGCCCAGAATGTACTATGTAGACTAAGTTGGCCTTGAACACACAGAGATCTTCCTGCTCTGGGATTAAAAGAATGTACCATGCCTGGCTTTTATTTTCACCTTTAAGGGATAAGATACTGGGGGCTGAAGACATGGCTCAGTTCAGTTCCCAGCACCCACATGGGGCAGCTCACAAGCACCTGTAACTCCAGGGCATCCAACACTCTCTTCTGGCTTCCATGAGCACACACACATGCACATAAACAAAGCCCAAATACACACACACACACACACACAAAGGCAAAATGCTATTACGTTTCTCTTTAAACCACAGCAATTTAACACCGAGTATGATGGCTTACACTTAACATCCCAGCACTCAAGACACTAAATGTAGAAGACTGTCATGATTTCAGAGCCAGCCTGGGCTACAATCCTGAGCTCCCTGAGACCTCACACCCTCCCTGAATTGGGTAGAGCCACAAATTCGCATGCCTCTAACTCCAGAAACATGAGATGTAAAAATAACAGACTCCTAATGGGAGTCCTCAGGGATCCGCGAGTCTGGTTCAGAGCGGCCCAGAGGACGGGGCCCTGGAGAAGCCATCAAGGCACCCACCAGCTAACGGCCAGTGAACAAAGTCCTTACAGAGAGGCAAGACATACAAACCAGACTTGGAGGGGAAGCCCATGCAGACACCCTGGGGTCTAGTCTGAGACACAGGCAAACAGTGTAGGCAGGGAGAGGTGCACAGAGCTGCCACCCATTCCATGTTTGAACGGATAGAAGAAATACCGGCAGGCAGAACTCCTCAAAGGCTGGTTTCACAAAGGCGGTGTACTGGGTGAGGATCTGCTCCAGGTCCCTTCCTCGCTGCACATCCCGGAGAACTATAGTGACAGGAATAAGGCACCACCATAAGCCCTCCTTGGGACCCGTGGAGGACCCCAAGCCCAGCCAGGGACCCAGAGGCCCTTACCTCTTCGAGACAGCCTAACATCGGAGTCTGTGTCCACAAAGAGGCGCAGGTGGAACATGTCCCGGATCTCCTGGGTGTAGAATACCAAGATGCCCTCGAACAGAACCACATCAGCTGGGTAGACCACAGTGGTCTCTGGTAACCTGCCAGGGAGAGGCCAGGCTAGGCCCTGCTTGATGGCCCACATTAGTAACAAGGGGCCTGACTGGAAGACAGTCCACAGAAACAGATTGCAATGGGACCCGCCACAAGACTGGGTGTGACATCCCTCCCAGGAGCTCCCTGCTTACCTTGAGTGGGTCACAAAATCATAGGTGGGGACCTCGACAGTTTTGCCTTCGACAATGTTTTTCAGGGTCTTGTGCATCAGATCATTATCAAAAGCATCTACATAACAGAAGAAGGCCAGGCTACCCAACTGCAGCAGACAGCAGAGGACTACCTCTGTCCAAGGTCAGCACAGCTGGGAGCCAGGGGTGCAGAGGACCCCACAGCACACCCCCCAGGATAAAGGTGTCCCACCAGACACTGGAACAAAGACTTTCTGATTGGCTAACACTGGGGGAAAGACGTGCCTTGAGCCTCTGCTGCTCTTCGTGTCTGGGAAAACAAAGTTAAGAGTCCTGTTCTCTGACCTTCCTGCGTCCCTAGTAAAGCTTAAACCTTCAGGAACACAGGCACCTTCCATACCAGGACGCTCCAAGGCCTGAGCCTCTGTTTCTACCACTGGCTTCCCTGAAGACTGACTACCCCCAGACAGTTTGGGGAATCCAAAGGTCAGGCAGGCAGTAGGGTGTACAAAGGGCCCCGCAGCAACAAGACGCCGGGCAGAGATTTCAACACATGGAGGAGTAATCCTAAAGACCTCTCAACTCTTCCTTCCTAAGCGGCTCTAGCCAAAGTCTTGAGTCACTCCAGGCCCACAGAATTCAGCAAATCCTAACCTAATGTGGGCCCACTACTTAGGGAAATGAGAGCTAAGTTTCATGGAGCCCCATTGCTGATGCATTCCAACACAATCCCCACCTTGGCAGTTGGTGTCCAGCACTTCTCTCAGTACAGCCTCGGTCCCGCACTTTGCATCCTACACACACATTCCTGGACAGCCTCCCGTGGCAGTCTGCACCCAGCAAACATCTGTGCGCCCTTGGTCTGGCAGCCTGCATCTCACAAACCTGTCGAAAGCCCTGATCCAGCATTCTGCATCCATACACACCTCTATATCTGTCTGGCTGTCTGCAATCTCTGTAGAGCCCACATCCCGCAGCACTCTATCCTCTACTCCCCACCTCTCCGGGCAGACATTCTCCAGGTACCTGGATGGTCAAAATTGTACTGTCCCTTCAAGGCCTTGGCCTTCTGCTCGGCTGTCAGAACCTTATAGAAGCAGTCCTGGCTCAGGATGACCAACTTGCGCTGCCGGCGGTCCACTTCGTTCTGCCCCAGCAGCTCCATGATCTTCTCACACACTGTTGACTAGGGATAGAAAGTGCCAAAAGTGGGCTTGTGCAGTGACCCGCCAGCCCCTAGGGGCGGCCCCTTGGCTACTAGCAACAGGTGCCGCGGTTGGGCCGGAGGCAATGGCGCCCCAACCTGCGGCCTGGCAGTCCCTCCGCGAGGCCCGGGCGCAGGGCGCTCACCTTGCCGCTAGCAGTGCCACCGCTCACGCCGATGAGAAACGGCCGCGGCTGGGGACGATCGGCCTCCGGCGCGGCGCTCTCGGAGCCGCCGCCTCCCGCCGAAGCCATCTCCGGAGCGGCTGACATACATCCACCGACTCTGCCTGCTCCCGCCAGGACCTAGGGGCGGACGCCGTACGCATCGCTTCCGGGGCCATAGGCGCATGCGCGCAGGAGGCACCGCCCTCCGGGCCTTGTCCCCGTAGAGCCTCAGGGACTGCAAAATGACCCTGTTACCTGGAGGCGGGACCTGGATGGGGCTGCACCTCCCGTTGAGCTGCACTCTCACATGCTAGACTATACCAAGGTCTCCAGCCCACGTACCTGTGAACACCTCCATTTCCCTAGCACAGCCGAGATCCTGTCACCCACAGGGTTAGGACCTTCCCTATGCTCTTCCCTATGTGCCTCCTGCCACAGATGTCCCTCCTCAGCTCCTTCAAGGTGAGACCATGTCATCCTGAGACACTTAGGAAGACTTCCCTCTCTCAGTATTTAAGTATCCTAAGAATCTGCTAGAATCTCTTGACTTTTAGACAGACTCTTATCACATAGCCATGGCTGCCTAACAGTACTCTGAAGCCCAGGTTAGCCTCAAACATGTGGCAATTCTCCTGCCTCAGCCTTTTGAGGGTGGGGATTACAAGCACACACCATCATGCCTGGACTCTCAAATCTTGCTGCCCGCCTTGAGCTGAGGAGCCAGCGCTCCACCAGCTCAATTGCTGTTACGTCAGCATGGACTTGAAACACTTAGCAGAGGCCTTAAGAAAACCACAGAGTGGCCAGAGCTCCTGAAAGAACCAGCCTCAGCCAGGCTGTTTCAATTTGTACCAGATGTTTCTATCATAAGCCTCTAGATGACCGTGCAACCATTCCACCCAGGCTAGAGTGGGAGCTGGACTAGCGCCCGGAAACTGACCATCCAAGGGACACTTGGGAGGAAAGACTGGGAGAAAAGGATTGGCCATCCCGAGAGAACAGGCTCAGACAGGCTTGTGGGAGTCAGGGAAGGAACATGAGACTCAAGACTGCATAGAACATCTATGTCACCCAGCTGTCCCTCATATCCTCATCTAGTCTTTGCTCATTTAACACCCAGTGCCAGTTTAGCTGGCCATTGGGGTCCTGGTCTGTTCTTGCTCTATGTCTGTTTCCCCACAGCTTCTTTCTGTTTTCTCTTTCCCAAAAGACACATCCTGACCATAGCTGGGGAGATTCCAGCTCAGCCTCCGGAGAGATAGAAACCCTTCTACATTGTTGGGAAGTCCTGCTGCTAAGGTTGAATGAAGCCTGCCGTTACTGGACAGCCCTGAGCTCGGTGCGAAACGGCAGACTCCCTTCGTCAGCCAAACCCCCATCTTCTCTGGGAGTTCCAGGATCCCACGTTACCTACCTGAGGAATGTCACTTAGTCCTGTGATCCTGAAATGCCACTCCATGTTAATGGGGCATCTGAGTACCTTAGCTTTCAGCCAATGACCTTTGCCCTGGATATTCTCACCCCTTCCCCAAAACAGTGTAGCCCCTGGTTCACCCTGAAAGTGTGTCCACACAAGCTGAGTCACTGAAGTTATTTTGTTGTCTAAGAAGCTGTGACACTGAGATCTCCGAAGGAAACCTCCCCCCTCCCTGGCATTTGCTGCCACACCAGGGCCCTGCTGACCCACCCGGTCTGGATTCTATACAGCCTTTTGCCCTTGGTGTGTACCAGAGTCTGTACAAAACACAGGAAAACACAGACTGCGGAACTTGGATCTGCTCTACCCTCCCCTGTTTGGTGTGTAGCAACATCTGGACACCACAAGGGAGGAAGTGGAAAAACAGAGCCACACATTATCTGGTTGCTTTCTTTCTTTCTATCTCTTCAGTCTACCTAGAGCCAAAACTCCTCCACCTTCTCCCCTGTAGGAGGGGGCTATAACTTTACATCCCAATCAGTACTCTTTCTCTACCAAACCAAAACTAACTGGAAGTCTTCCTTACAGTTTTTTCTTCCATTCTTTTCTTTGCACTCATGTTCTCAGCAAATATACATACATATATACATACATATGTTTGTATATACATTACACATATAAATATACATACATATACATATATACATATATGTATATATTATATATACATATATACACACATACATATATACATATACACATATATACATGCTACAATATACATATATACACGTATGTATATATACATTACATATGTATATATGTATATGTATGTATGTATGATCCATAGATCAATATTCTCCAGCTATCAGTGTCTTTGCTCCCTGAAATGATGGGTGCTTAAGGGGTGATTATTTTTCAGTTGATGATTACTGGATTCTCATAGTGTTAGCATTCTGACTAAGCTCCACCCCCACAGTTACCTGGCAACAGCCAGGTGTGCCTGAGACTATAAAAGGAGCTGCTTGCCCCACTCCTCACTCTCTTGCTCTCTTACCTTCTACCCCCTTTGTCCTATTCCCTTACCCCCTCTCTCTCCATGTGCTCATGGCCGCCTCTCCTCTGCACCCCATCCCCACCCCCTACTACCCTCTTAACTCTCCTCCCCATGCCCTGAACAAACTCTATACTACACCATCATCCTGAGGCTGGTCCCTCGGGGGAAGGGATGTCTCAGTCTGGGCCCACAGAGTCACCCCCTTTCCCATACCTCACCACACCTCCATAGAACATGTCTCCACTCTCTTTATCTTTTTATAAACACAGTCACATAGAAGGCCTGAGCGTTTGGTGACTGTCATCGTAGACAGTCCTCTACTCTTGGGAAGTCCTGGGGACTGAGCCTGGTTTCCTGAACATCACTTTCACCAAAGAAAATACAATCACAACCCAGATTGTCTTGAACACTGCAAACGTTTCCACTGAATAAAGAAAGGGAAATGACGGGGTTGGGGATTTAGCTCAGTGGTAGAGCGCTTACCTAGGAAGCACAAGGCCCTGGGTTCGGTCCCCAGCTCCGAAAAAAAGAACCAAAAAAAAAAAAAAAAGAAAGGGAAATGACATTTGAAAAAAAAAATTCTACCAATAATGCCAGCCCATAAAACATAACACAGGAAACACTAAAAATCAAGACATGTTTCTCCTCCAAACACCAGAGTTCCATTATCATGGCCCACAGGAGACATTCGGACAAAGAAAGAATTAAATGGGATGATTAACTCCCAAATAAATTCTAAGAGGGCTCAGATAGCTAAATGAAATACAGAAGTCAATAAAGGATATGAAAATGGAATTTCACAAGAGAGAAATACAAAAGTAAACACAAACTGAAATGATGAAAATCAAAATTTTATTAAGTCTTGTTGAACTGGGTCACTAATAGAACAGATCGTGGGGAAAACAGGATATCTGGGCCTGAAAACAAGATAGAGCAATTGGAACATTAAATCTAGAAAAAAGGGGTTGGGGATTTAGCTCAGCGGTAGAGCGCTTGCCTAGCAAGCGCAAGGCCCTGGGTTCGGTCCCCAGTTCCGAAAAAAAGAAAAAAGAAAAAAAAAAGAAAAAAGAAAAAAAAATCTAGAAAAAAAATTACTAAAAATGTACAAATAGAACATGCTAGATCTTTGGGAGTCTATGAAAAGGCAAAAGCTATGAATTAATGTATATATGTGGTGGTTTGAATGCTTGGTCCATGGGAAGTGGCTCTATTAGGAGGTGTGGCCTTGTTGGAGTGCATCCTTGTGGGAGTGGTCTTTGAGGTCTCCTAGGCCCAAGCTCCATCCAGTGCAGAGGAGACCCTCCTCTTAGCTGCCTGTGGATCAAAATGTAGAACTCTCAGCTGCTCCTCAAGCACCAAGTCTGCCTGGACGCTGCCATGCTTCCTGCTGTGATGATACTGGACTGAACCTCTGAACCTATAAGCCAGCCCAAATTAAATGTTGTCCTTTATGAGAGTTGCCTTTGGCATGATGTCTTTTCACAACAATAAAACTTTAATTAAGACAACATAGAAAGGGCTGGAGAGATGGCTCAGTGGTTAAGAGCACTGTCTGCTTTTCCAGAGGTCCTGAGTTCAATTCCCAGCAACCACATGATGGCTCACAACCATCCATATTGAGATCCAATGCCTTCTTCTGGCCTACAGGCATATGTGCAGGCAGAAAGCTGTATGATGTGTATATGATAAATAAATATTAAAAAAAAAGACAACATAGAAGGACAAAAATAACTTCATACCAAAGGATAAGAAACATTTTCAATAACATGAGCAAAAACTTTTGAAAAGTCCCCATCCAGGTCCAAGAGGCATTAGAATACAAATAGATACGTTACAGTGAAAGCACTAAATATGCAGAATAAAGTATATTGAACATTGCAGAAGAGTCACATATCAATATAGGCCCCCTGAGAATATTAGCTTATTTCTCAACAGAAACTGAAGTCAGAACAGCTCAGAATGATTAACTTCAAGTTTTAGAAGACCACAGCTGCTGGGGACTGGAGAGATGGCTCAGGGGTTAAAAATGCTGGCTGCTCTTCCAGAGGTCCTGAGTTTAATTCCCACCACTTACGTGGCAGCTCACAACTGTTCAAGATCCAAACATACGTGACAGCGAAACATCAATGTATATGAAATAAAAAATAAATTAAATATATTATTTATGTATTTATTTATATATAATTATATGCTATATATACTAATATAATTACATATATTTTATATAGATATATAAAATTATATATATTTTAAAGACCACAGTTGCCAACCCAGACTATTATACCCAGCAAAACTATCATATTCAAGAAACAAAAGGGGTTGGGGATTTGGCTCAGTGGTAGAGCGCTTGCCTAGGAAGCGCAAGGCCCTGGGTTGGGTCCCCAGCTCCGGGGAAAAAAAAAGTTAAGAAACAAAAACTTGGGGTTGGGGATTTAGCTCAGTGGTAGAGCGCTTGCCTAGGAAGCGCAAGGCCCGGGGTAGCTCCGAAAAAAAGAACCAAAAAAAAAAAAAAAGAAAAGAAAAAGAAAAAAGAAACAAAAACTTTCCATGATAAAAGCTTGGAAAAGGGATCTATGAAAAGTAAGTAATCTCTAGAGAGAAAACTGACAAGAATGATTTACACTGAAAAGAAGGATGAACACACCCAAGAGGTTACAAGAAAGACTATTCTATGTGTGGTAGTTTGAATATGCTTGGCCTAGAGAGTGACACTATTAGGAGGTGTGGCCTTGTTGGAGTAGGTGTGACCTTGTGGGAGGAAGTGTGTTACTGTGAGGGTGGGCTTTAGGCCCTTTTCCTGGCTCCCTGAAAGTCAGTCTTCTTCTGACTGTCCTTGGATCAAGATGTAGAGCTCTTGGCTGCTTTCCCAGTACTGTGTCTGCCTGGATGCTGCCATGCTCCTGCCTTGATGATAATGGACTGAACCTCTGAACATGTAAGCCAGCCCCAATTAAATGTTGTCCCTTAAGAGTTCCTTGGTCATGGTGTCTTTTCACAGCAATGGAAACCCTAAAACAGCGTGGTAAAATGAGGAACAGGAACGCAAACAGCACAAGATTGACAGGTATATACTGGTATGCCAGGCTCAGATTGACTTTGAAGTATCTATGGTTCTATGTAACTGAGAATGACCTTGAAATTGTGTCCTCTACCTCCTAAATGCTGGGATCACAGGCATGCAACATCCTGCCTGTTATCTGGTACTAGGGATCAGCCCCAGTATGGGTAGGCAAGCACTCTACAACTGAACCACCTTTCCAGATCCAACGGCTTACATTTCATGTTTCATTGTTTGTCTCTTTCTCTTAGAATTATAAACTCCACCAAGGCATGAGTATTTGTCTGTTTTGTTCAATAATTCATCCCTGGATTTTAGAGCCCCCTTCAGCACTTGGAGAATGAAAGAATGAACGAATGAATGAGTGAATGAATGAATGAATGAATGAATGAATGGAGAATAGCAGCTGGGTAGTTATAGCTTCATGTCTTCATACTCCAGCCCCCTCTCATCTTCGTCCTCCCCAGACTTCCAGGGCTTTGGCTTCTGAAGGTCCCAAAGTTATTGCCCAGGGCCTGGATTATACTTAGAACACGGCATCCACCACCTTACCACCCTGCTGATGTATGCTTGCCAGCCATTCAGTCATCCTTCATGAGGGTAGAACCATCTGTGACGAGGCCACCACAGGCATCATGGAATCCACTTTCACAAATGGGGAGGTGAAGCCCCCAGTGCTGTGACCATGTTACTCTTTCCTCTTCAACCCCAGATCAGGGCAAGCAAAAAGCCAGGTGTGTTACTATTTTCATTGCTTTTACCTGAGGAACGCTACTGGGAAGGACGATTTGTTTGGCTCAGGGAAGGCATTGTGGAGGGACTGTGAGGTGACAGGTCACATTGCACCCATAAGTGTCGAGGACTGCCTGGCCTGCTTATGCCTTTCTTTGCCTGAACCAGGTGTTTTCCACTTCATGGGCCCTTGTTTCCAAGTAACATACGTGCCGATTACCACCAGCCAAGAATACTGGAGCCTTCCTGGTAGCTTGCTTCTACACTAGAATGAATTTCACTCTATTGTTAGTTAGAAGTTTTTTGGGAAATTGAAAGTTATGCCATCGGTTTTTGATGTGATGTATGTGATTGTTAGCTTGACAACCAGTTTGTGTTGTGTTTTTTCTGCTTATACGCAGGAGCTTTTTGCTTTATTAAATGAGACTTGATCAGGGGGGAGGATGGGGAGGGGAACACCCATAAAGAAAGGGAGAGGGAGGGATTGGGGGATGTTTGCCCGGAAACCGGGAAAGGGAATAACACTCGAAATGTAAATAAGAAATACTCAAGTTAATAAAAAAAAAAAATGAGACTTGATCAGAATACTGTCTTGTCTCCATTTCTCGCACCTCTTGTCCCATCCATTCCCACTCCCCTCTCCAGGGTCTCAGTTGACGTTCCTGCAGGCCAGAACTCATAAGAAGCAGAGAGAGAAGGTTCGATAAGGCCTGAGTATTTTGTTCCAGCATGGATGCAAGGTGGCTGCCTTTACTGGTTTGGAATGCACAATGATGAAAACAAAAACGAAAAGATCTCCAGAAAGAAGCCATGATGGAAACACAGAGGACTGCTAGATTAAATGGAAAGAATGCCCAGGCATCCCCGTGCCCCCATTGATGTTCCAGAATGTCATCAAGACAGTGGTGAGCGACATATGTGCGCCTGGAGAGTACTTTCTAGCACCATGAACACTAATCAGTCAGAAATGGTGAGCTTCTAGTTGGGCACCAGCTCAATCTCCTAATGTTGATGACATAAAGTTCATGATGAAGCCCAGAAGCTCACAGCTGCCAGCCAGCACTGTTCTACTGCACCATCTCAGCCCATGCTCACTCTTAAATACCACCAAAACATGCAACGGTATGGCAGAATAAACTCCACTTTATTTGAATATTCATGATATTTTTCCACTTAAATTATTTTATACAGGGCTGGAGAAATGGCTCAGCAGTTAAGAGCACTGGATGTACTTCCAGAGGTCCTGAGTTCAAGTCCCAGCAAACACATGGTGGCTCACAACCATCTGTAATGGGATCTGATGACCTCTTCTGGTGTGTATGAAGACAGCCAGAGTGTACTCATATAAATAAAAAAATCAATAAAAAATTTTAAAAATTATTTTATACAGTTATGATTTTTTTCCTAAGGAATTCTTTGTATCTCAATGTAAGACTCTTCAACCTGATGTTAGACATAATTTCCTGTAGTTTCCAAAATTGCTTTAATAAAAAGTTTAACTTTGAAAAAAAAAAAAGAAGCAGAGAGACGTGGAGGTGAGCACTCAGCTTCCCCTTAGGATTCAGTCCAGGATTTCAGCCTGAAGATGGTGCTTACATCTAGGGTGGGCCTTCTTTTTGTCCTGGTTAGACCTTTCCAGAAACACCTTCATGGAGAGAGACATTGTCTTAGGGTTTTACTGCTGTGAAAAGACACCATGACCAAGGCGACTCTTATAAGGACAATATTTAATTGGGCCACCTCACAGGTTCAGGGGTTCAGTCCTTCGTCATCAAGGCAGGAGCATGGCAGCATCCAGGCAGGCATGGTGCAGGCAGAACTGAGAGCTCTACATCTTCATCTGAAGGAAGTCAGGAGCAGACTGGCTCCCACTAGGTTAAGACGAGGGTCTCAAGCTCCACACCCACAATGACACCTGTCCTCAAACAAGGCCACACCTACTCCAACAAGGCCACACCTACTCCAACAAGGCCACACCCACTCCAACAAGGTCACACCTACTCCAACAAGGCCACACCTACTCCAACAAGGCCACACCTACTCCAACAAGGCCACACCTACTCCAACAAGGCCACACCTACTCCAACAAGGCCACACCTACTCCAACAAGGCCACACTCACTCCAACAAAACCACACCTCCTAATAGTACCACTCCCTGGGCTAAGCATATATGAACTACCACAGACATCCACATGTGTTTCCATGGATCCTAAATGTAGTCAAGTTGACAATGAAGGCTGACCATCATAATTGTCATGGCGGTGCACACCTGTAAGTCCAGCACTTGGGAAGCTGGGTCAGGACTCCCAAGTTTGAGTCCAACTAGGCTATAGAAGGAGACCCTGTCTCAAAAAAACAAAAACCAGAAAAACAAACAGAGTCACAGCCACCATCATATTGTCAGTTGTATGTTTCCTCCATCACCTTTGCTCAGCCCATGACCAAGCCTATCCTTGGGTCAGATAACAGGAGGACAGACATCAGTCGCACAACAGGAGTGATGAGCATTGGAGATGAGGATGCTGAGACAGTAGGTAGAGTGGAGACAAGAACTGCAGGGTGAGGACCAGGGTGTGATGGGTGTGGTGGGACAGCTTTGAGGCCTTCCAGTTCCTTTAGGGTCAGCAGAGCAGGCTGTAGTCAAAGTGAGGCTCCTGCCTGATCTCTTCTCTCAGTGGTGCCACCTCTGACTCTTCCAATACTGGTGTTCCGATGACTCAGAATCCAGAAGTTTCCAAAAATGACAAAAGAGGCCGAGCTTCTTCCTGGCAAACAAGCTGGGGAACTTTGCTGATGTCATGGAGGAAGGGGAGGAGCAAGTCAACTTCAGGGAAGGAAGGCAGCCAACCAGGTCTAGAAGACATCTTGGGACGCAACCAAATCAGATGCCTTTGGGTGATGAATTCTTGAGACAGCGCTGGCTTGGGGTCAGGGACCACAATGGGTGGCTTAGAAACAGGCAGGTTTGCAATAGGCTTTGTCAAGACATTACTACTACTCTTTGGAGGCCATTTTATCAGCCACCAGGGAATAAGCAACAGAGATAAAAAATACCATCAACAACTCTAGAAGCTGGCCTTGTGACCCCATCCTGAACATTTTTTTTTAAAAGCTGAGTTTTACTGGATAGTGGTAGCACACACCTTTAGCCCCAATACTCAGAAGGCGATGGACCTCTGAGTTTGAGGCCAGCCTGGTCTACAGAGCAAGTTACAGGACAGCCATGACCACACAGAGAAACCCTATCTGAAAAAAACCAAAACTAAAACCAAAACGAATAAATGAGCTGAGGGTCAGTAGAGCGTTTGCATAGCATGCATGAGGCCCTAGGTTCAATTTCCAAACCAAAAAAGAATAAATAAATAAATAAATAAAAAATAAAATTGAGAGAGCTAGGGAGATGCCCAGTTGGTAAAATACTTACCGTGCAAACATAAGAACCCAAATTCAAGCCCTGTCACTGGTGCAAAAGCGCTGACAGCACCAGTGGCATTGGTGGCTGTGATCCTGGTGTTCGGGAAGCAGAGACTGGGGTTTACTGGCCACCCAGGCTAGCCAAATTGGCAAGCTCCCCTTTCACTGAGAAGCCCTATGTCAAAAACAATGGTGAGCAATTGAGGAAGACGCCCAGCATTGACCTCTAGCCTAGATAGACGGACAGACAGACTCACACCTACACACTAAAAGCCGGATGCAATAGGCAGTGCTTGTAACTCCAGTGCTGGGAAAGTGGAGATGGAGGATCATGGCGTCCACTGGCTAGCTGGCCTGGACTGCCTGAGGAGATGCGAGGCAATGAGAGACATGATCTTTAAGGAAAGGGATGGGGGGCACCTGGAGAGATGGCTCAGTGGTTAAGAGTACTGGCTGCTCTTCCTTCATTCCTGAGTTCAAATCCCAGCAACCACGTGGTAGCTTACAACCATCTGTAATGGGATCCAATGCCTTCTAGTGTGTCTGAAGACAGTAACAGTGTACTCTCTCTCTCTCTCTCTCTCTCTCTCTCTCTCTATATATATATATATATATATATATATATATATAACCAAAAAAATAAAAAATAAAATAAAATAAAATTCCAGTCTGTGTACAAACAAGGCGAATGCTCTACCACTAAGCTATGTCTTTTTTTTTCTTTTTCTTTTTTTCGGAGCTAGGGACCGAACCCAGGGCCTTGCGCTTCCTAGGCAAGCGCTCTACCACTGAGCTAAATCCCAACCCCCTAAGCTATGTCTTTAATCCCCCACCCCCACATGCATTTGTTTAAGGTAGAGTCTCACTGTGTGCCTCTGGATAGCCTGAACCTAGCCAGTGCCGCTCACCTTGAACTGACTCCCTCTACCTCCTGAGTGTTAAGTTTAAAGGCATGCGCCCCCACACCAGCCAAGGGCAGATGCAATTTCTGAGAAGCATAATAGAAGTTTGTGGCTAAGATATTGAACCTGAGGGTTCAGAGAGTTCTGAATTCAAATTCTAGCTCTTCCCAAACAGTACGGTGGTGTGTACCAACAATTCTAGCATTTCAGAGGCAGAGGCAGGAAGACGAGTCCCAGGCTAGCCTGGGCTATGTAAGAACCTCAGAAGACAAGCCCTCCCCTACTAGTTTACCTGTATACCTAAGGCTGGACCCAAATGTAGCAACCTATTAGCCTTAGGCTCTCCTGGGTATTGAGATTGTAGGTGTGAACCACCAAGAGACGCTGCTCCGTCCCTGACAACTAAGGCATTACTCATTGGTAGTTAGCCAGCTTTGGAGTCAGGGAGCCAGGGGACTGTGTGCATCTCGTTCCTCGGCTGGCTCAGTTTGGGGAAGGGGCACTCTACAGACCGTACTCCATTGTCAGGGCCCATAAGATGCTGCAGGTGAGGTGCACCGATCCGGTTGAGCAGAGTCCCGCAAATGGCGGGTTATTGCAGTGGTCAGCTCTTGCTCTCATCTGACGAAACCTTTGGCTTGTAACTAATTTGGAAATGTGATTATCACCCTTCACCTCCTTCTCCGCCCCTGTCCATGTGCTGCCCAGCTCTGAACAGGCGCTGCCCCAAGAGGCTGGTGCCCGCCAGCACGTGGGGGCAGGTTTCATACTGAACAGGACCTGGAGCCATTTTCCTTCCCAGCGCCCTTCTTGGGTGATTGATGCTAATGCAAAGCTCCTTAGGATGCGCTTAGGCTGCTGCCTGGAATAAGTGACTTGGGGATCTTCATGGTGAATCTGGAAAGGTAGACTGGTGTCGTGTTTGATGTCAGGAATAGGGCCAGAGCACAGCGTGCGTCTTGGGGGAAGAGGTTTGGGTGCTGGGTGCTGGGTCACGAACTCAGTGGCTGCCCACCAGCTCCTCCAAGCACCCTTCAGTAGTGAGGCTTTCTGGGTAAGAACTGCTTGTCCCTGTCAAACACTATGTGCTCACCTTCATCCGGGACCACACTCAGTTTGTCCACGTGACTGAAGACTATGGTAAGTGAGGTCTGCTGTTCCAAGTTGTATCCTTGTTAGTTTGTCCACCTTTCTCTTCCTGGTGGTGATTCTGCTGTCTATATTTCCCCAGAAGAACTTTCAGACGCACTCACCAGGGTTGGGATGATGAGGGGTCTGAGACTTAGTCTACGTAGCTCTGACAGGCCTGGACCTTAGAGCTCCCCGCCTGCCTGTGCCTCTCCGTGCTGTTCTAGAAGGCATGAGCAGCTGTGAGTGAGTGAGTGACTGTGTACAGAGGCGCTTTCCGGGGGCCTCTCACTGCCTATTCCTGTGAGGCAGGGTCTCTTTCTCAGTATGAATCTGGGGTTCGAGTTTTCTCAGCTGAACTGAGAAGCAAGCCCCACCCATTCCCCTGTCTCCACCCACTTCTAGAGCTGATGTTACAGGTCCGAGTGGGACAATGGGTTTATTTTAAAGGGTGCTGGGATCTTAAACAGGAAGCCAACTTTTCTTTCATCCCATTGACTTTTTTTTTTAAGGCAGAATGTGGTGGTTTGAATAAGAATGGCCCGCATAGATTCATGTATTTGAATATTTAGTCACCAGAGTGGAATTGTCTTTTGGGATTATTAGAAGGAGGAGGCGTGCCTCCTGGAGGAGGTGTGTAACTGGGGGTAGGTTTTGAGGTTTCCAGCATCATGCAGATCCTGCCCCAATCCCCAGCCCACGTCATAATGAACTAAGCCTCTAATACTGTATGCAAGCTCACAATGAAATGTTCTCTCTTGTAAGAGTCTTTTCACAGCAGTAGAATAGTGACTTAAGACAAAGGGGTTCACTATATAAAACTCTATAGCCCGACAGAATTCATTATGAGGATCAAGCTGGCCTTGAATTCCCAGAAACCTGCCTCCCCCTGCCTTTCAAGTGCTGGTATAAAATCATGTCACCGCCATGCCCAGCAACAGACATTAAAAATAGACTTGATGCTGGAGAGAGGTCTTAGGGCTGGAGATCATTTCCCAGTGCCTACCTCAGTCACCAGAGCTGCCCTACGTCCAGCTTCAAGGAAATCCTGAGCCCTCGTGCACTCACATACACAGACACACAACATACACATAATTTAAATTTGTCTTTTTTTCCCCCTGGAGCTGAGGACCGAACCCAGGGCCTTGTACTTGCTAGGCAAGTGCTCTACCACTAAGCTAAATCCCCAAGCCCCTTAAATTTAAAAAAGATTTTATTTATTTGTATGTGTGTAGGTCTGTGTGGGGCAGGGGTGCCTGGAGAAGTCAGGAGAGTGTGCTGGTACGGGAGCTGCTGCACAGCTGTGCTGAGAACTAATTTAAGACAGGGTTTCTGTGTAGCCCTGACTGTCCTGGAACTCACTCTGTAGACCTGGCTGCCTCTGTCCCGCTAATGCTGAGATCAAGGGTATGCACCACCGGGGTTTTCTGAAGAGCTGAGTGAGCTCTCCTGTCCCTGCAACAAATGTTAGTCTTTGCGACAGGGTTTTGTTTTGTTTTGCTTTGCTTTGCTTTGTTTTTTAAGATTTATTTATTTAGTTTTTATATATAAGTACACTGTAGCGGTCCTCAGACACACCAGAAGAGGGCATCAGATCCCATGACAGATGGTTGTGAGCCACCATGTGGTTGCTGGGATTTGAACTCAGGACCTCTGGAAGAGCAGTCAGTGCTCTTAACCACTGAGCCATCTCTCCAGCCCCTTTGTGACAGGGTCTTAAGCTGTAGCCTAGGAAGCCCAGACTGGCTTGGCACTTGGAGTAATCCTTCCACAACTGTTTCCCTAACTGAGACTCAGGCATGAACGGAGGGCTCTATAACATGCCTTTACAGCATGTTCAGCTCTGGAGGTAAGTGGGCTCTGCTCAGACAGGCAGTCATCATCCCGTGAAGATACTGTTTGCATTGTAGAGGTCAAGCCAGTTGCTCAGGGTCACACAGCTTCTAAGTGACCAAAGCCTAGGATTCTCCCTCTCACTTCAACCTTCAAGGTTTTACTATGTAACCCTGGGATCTAGCTGCTTGCCTCTGCTTCCGAGTGCTGGGGTTAAAGGTGTGCAGTTAAGTCAGGTGAGGATGTTGCACACTTCTAGTCCTGGCACTTAGGAGGCATAGACAGATGGATCTCTGTGAGTTCGAGGCCAGCCTGGTCTATAGGAGTTCCAGGATAGTCAAGGCTACATAGAGAAACCCTGTCTCAAAAAACAAAAGCAGCCAACAACAACAACAGGTGTGTAGTTGAGGCTGGGTTTCAGAGACTACGCTCTCTTCTCTGCAGGTAAAGCTGTCCCTGGGCTCTGACACTACCCCCAGGCTCAGAAGCAGCATCCATCAGGGACAGGCAGCTGGAGGAGTCTGAACTTGTAGCATGTCTGAAGTACAAGTCCCATTTTGTATCATGGGGAATGCAGAGTACTGGCCTAGCTGCTCTAGAGAGGCCAGAAGAGGATACTGGGTCCCCTGGAACTGGAAGTGGTTAGCTATTGAGGCCTGCTCCTTTTAACAAAACTGCAGCCCTTTTGTATTCAAACTCCATGTTAAGTTCATAATTATTATTCTGACACTGAAGAATGTTACCCTATTATCTCAATGTTCTGAGACTCCCTTGCTCACCACAGGACCACCACTCCTCTCCTCCTAAGACGAGGACCAGTCAGCCTGAAGATTAGCTGATAACACTTTGTCTAGTTAGCCAAAAATGATGCACCTCTTCACTGCTTGCCTTTGAACCTTCGAACCTAGGTTTTCATATAAAACGTCTGCCCTGAGGACAGACAGGTGCCACAGTTAGGTTTTCCTCCTTGTGGCCATGATAGATCAGTCTGAAAGAGGTCAACAAACGTTCATCACATATTCAAGACTGGTATCTGAGTGGTCAGTACACAGCCTATCCCAGGATAAAACATTTGGTGCCTTGCCCGGAAAGCCATCTCTTGCCCTGACCCTCGAGACTGCCTCTCAGATGTAGTTGACTTCTAGAAGTGCGGGCTGACTCCCTCTCTCTGTGAGGAGGTAAGTCCCCTGAAGTGCACAGATCTGTTTTTTGGTTTTCTAGTTTTAGACATCTGGAAGGCTCCTAAGAGATGCTGGGCACAGTTATTCTCTTTGGGTCCAGGGACTCAGAGATGCCTGGGGGCCCCCTGTGTGGAAGGGGTAAGTTATGATTCACCCTTTCAGATGTGGTCAGGGTACCAGAGTCCCACCACACAGCACCGTCTGTCTTTGAAAACTGGTCCTGTCAATATAGATGTCTTGTATTTGTTTGTCTGGTTGTGCTGTTATTCTTAATATAACTGTGATTTATACCATTTCTCTCCCAGGGCAGTCCTGAGCCACTCCTAGTATTCCCCTTGAGGAGAATTTACACCATTTTCAGGATTTCCAGAGAGCAGCCAGCTTTGAGCCCTGTGTGAGCTCCAATGGCTGTTCTTCAGCATGGGGTGGCCCCCTGAGGGGCTCTTTGAAGTCTCTGATCTTCCCATCCAGGCTGTCATCCTTCGTGGCACAGGTCACTCCAATCAGATTCCCTACATCATGGCTTGGTGGTACATGTGAGCTGACCCTCCTTGCTGGTTGAAAGGTTTAGGACCTCCACCTCCTGTAAGTACAGCAGAGGAAACTGCTGTTTTCTGGAGCACTCTCACCGTCTTACCTAAGCCTTCTGCTCGCAGCCTGCTTCCCGTTCTTTCTCAGCCTGAGGAGGCTGATGTGCCACCTCCCTACTGCATGTCAGGGTGAGCTGCAGCAGCCGGGGCAGAGGCTGCTGCCTGTACCCTTGTCCTTTCTAACCATCTCATCTGCTCTAACGAGTCCATCCCATACTCCATCTGGTCTCTATTGTGGTTCCTCAACAGAGGCTTCCCCGCCCCCCCCCAGGGCCTTGCACTTCCTAGGCAAGCGCTCTACCACTGAGCTAAATCCCCAACCCCCCCCCCCAGGCTTTTCTTTTAAGTGCCATTGCTCCCCATCCCCCAGCTCCCTCTTCAGGAGGGGGAAATGCCTTTTCTGGTCTATCAGTCTTTCTCTGCTAGTGATATTTACAACAGGAAAGCTAAGAACCCATGACAAATATCAAGCTCTGATATCCCTCTTGGAGACTATCTTTCATAGCCACCAGCCCCCCTGAGATGGCACCCAGACATGCTTCACCGCAGAGGAACAAGACCACATTTGGCAGGAGGTCCTGAGTTCAATTCCCAGCAACCACATGGTGGCTCACAACTATCTGTAATGGGATTGGATGCCTTCTTCTGCTGTGTCTGAAGACAGCGACAGTGTATACACACACACACACACACACACACACACACACACACACAGATTCTCATGGGATTGGGGGGGGGGTCTCAAGGCTCCTTGAACTTGTCTAGGGTGGCCAGGTAGTACACAGTGTCCTATGGAATCTGCTGCCTTCTTGGAGAGGCTACTGGATGCCTACTACAACTATTCTATGATCGACACCAAGACACCAGAGCCAGCTGTCATTGAGGCTTCCATGGGTCAATCAGCCTCTGATATCCAGAAGAAGATTCAGAAAATTGAAGGCTTCAAAGGTAAGAATCTGTCTGAATGCATGGAGATTGCTCAAAAGACTTTTAATAATAGGGAAAGTGAAGGAGATAAAAAAAAATCTAAGAAACTGGCAAACACTCTTATTGCAACTCAGAGGTTATATAAGGGGTGCAGGTCTGCGGAAACCTCTGAATAATAAAGACAAGATCAAATGATTTGATGAGTCTCAACTCCGTCCAAGGCTTCCAAAAAACCAGTGTGCCTATGGTGAGGAAATGGGTCATGGGAAGAATGAGTGACCTCAGAAACAGAGAAGAAACAGACTGAGGCTATCATCAGGGCTCCAAGTTCCCTCCTGAGCCTGAGATAACCTTAACAGTGGGCAGACATCCAGTAAACTTTGTTGTTGACACTGGGGCATGTCACTCAGTTCTCCAACAGCCCCTTCAACCCATGATAAACCAGACACCCCAGTACAGGGTGACAGAGGCTAAACCTTACTCATGAACTACCAAACAGTGTGTGGATTTGGGTAAAAAGACTGTTACTCATTCTTTCTTAGTGGTTTCTGAATGTTCTTATCCCTTATTGGGGAGGGACTGCCTAACAAAAATGGAATCTCACATTTATTTCTCCCCAGAGGGCTGTGTCTCTGTCCAGGAGATTCAACCTTTGTCTGTGTCCTTTCACTAGAAAATGAATACTAAGACTAGAGGATTAAGGAACGAATCCCTCATTGCCCTTCCTCAAACAACTCATAAACCTGATACCACAGGTATGGGCTGAGAATAACCCTCAGGTTTGGCCTTTCATTTCCCTCCTGTTGTGGTTGGTTTGAAGGCTTCTGCTAGCTCCGTCAGAGTGAAGCAGTACCCCTTGTCACCTAGGACCCTTCAGGGTATCAGCCCCAGATCTATTGTCTCTGCACTATAGGCGCTTGATTCCCTGCCGTTCTCCCTAGAACACACTTCAGCTGCTAGTTAGAAAGCCTGGAGGACAAGATTACAGACTGGGGCTGGAGAGATGACTCAGTGGTTAAAAGGTCTTGAGTTCAGATCCCAGCAACCATGGTGGCTCACAAACATATGTAACGAGATCTGATGCCCTCTTCTGGTATGTCTGAGGACAGCAATAGTGTATTCATATACAAAATAAATTAATATTAAAAAAAGATTGCAAACTGGTGCAAGATTTAAGGGAGGTAAACAGAAGAGTGGACGATATTCACCCAACCGTTCTAGAACCTGTATATGCTTTTGAGCTCCCTACCACCAGACAGACAAATGTATACAGTCTTGCTTCAACATTCCTCTAGATAAGAACAGACAGCCACTTTGAGTGGCAAGATCCAGAAAATGGATTCAGGGACAGCTGACCTGGACCAGATTACCAACAAGGATTCAAAACTCACCTACGATTTTGATGACTCATCAGGACCAATGTGAGTACAGGCAGACATGCTTCTTTGCTTCAGTATATGGATGATTTGCTAATGAATGCCATTGATGTTGACTCTTGTATAGAAGCAACCAGGTTTCCTCTAGAACCACTGCAGAAACTGAGATATAGGATCTCAGCTAAGAAGGTTCAGATTTGTGGATCTGAAGTGACCTATTTGGGTTTCCAGCCCAAGGGGAGTAAAGAAGTCTTTTCACCCTGTAAAGAAACCATCTCAAGCATCCCGATGTCTAAGACCAGACACCAAGTATGGAAATTCTTGGGGTCAACTGTTTTTTTGCAGGCTCAGGATACCAGGTTTTGCTGAAATAGTTAAACCCCTTTGTGAGGCCACCAGGGGGCATGAAGAGCCTTTCATATAGACAGCAGAAGGAAGTAGTTTGGGACTTGAAGTCAGCACTGTTCAGTTCCTGCCCTGGCGCTGCCTGATGTGACAAAGCCCTTCCATTTATTTGTGGACAAAAGTTAATGACCCTTTCAGACCTGGTCCTGCTTGAATATTCAGTTTATTTCACAGAAGACAACCAGGCCTAATAGCACCTAAGTAATACCTCATAAAGGACAGATGGGGACATACAACTGATGAAAGAAAGATTCTACCAAAAATTTGGTCAGAACTTTGATCTAGGATCTCCATGCCATCACTCATCTGGGAATGAATAAGATGAAAGAATTAATATCTACAAAGTTTTTTATTCAAGGGCCAACCAAGGAAGTGGAGCATGTTGCTACTAGATGTCATCCTTATCAAATGACAAGCCCAGCTACAAAACAATGTATGCTAAAAGAGAAAGAGGAACCTCACCAGGAGTCTTCTGGGAAACAAACTTCTCTGAGGTAAAACCAGGAAAATTTGATTACAAATATCTTTTATATTTATATTTTATATCTATAAAAAGTTTATATATACCTTCTTAGGATGGACTGAGACATTCTCAACCAAGAAGTAAAGTCCTCAAACTATAAGAAACTCATTGAGGAAATAATACCTTGGTTTAGAACTCCTATGGCCTTGGGATTTGACAATGGACCAGTCTTCATCTCTCAGGTGAGTCAAATGTTTTAGCAAAAACTTTGGGGTATATTGGAAGCTTCATTGTGCATAATACACCCCCCGCCCAGAGTTCGGGCCATGTAGAGAGAATGAATAGGACTCTCAAAGGGACCTTAACTAAATTAACCCTAGAAACTGGTGATGCCTGGGTGACTCTCCTTCCCTTCGCTCTCCTTAGGGTTAGGGACACTTCTTTGCTTTTTAATTGGATATTCATTTATTTATATTTCAAATGGTATCCCCTTTCCAAGTTTCCCATCCATACAACCCCTATCCCATCTCTCCACCCCCTTCTTCTATGAGGGTGTTCCCCCACCCATCCACCCACTGCTTCCCACCTCCTTGCCCTGGCATTCCCTTACACTGGGTGGTCCAGCCTTGGCAGGACCAAGGGCTTCTCCTCCCATTAGTGCCCAACAATGTTGTCCTCTGCTACATATGTAGCTGGAGCCATGGGTCTGTTTATGTGTACTCTTTGGGTGGTGGTTTAATCCCTGGGATCTCTGATTGGTTGGTATTGTTGTTCTTCCTATGGTGTTGCAAATCCCTTCAGCTCCTTCAATCCTTCCTCTAACTCCTCCAATGGGGACCCCATTTTCAGTTCAATGGTTGGCTGCCAGCATTCGCCTCTGTATTTGTGATGCTCTGGCAAAGTCTCTTAGGAGACAGCTATATCAGGCTCCTGTTGGCATGCACTTCTTGGCATCAGCAATAGTGTCTGGGTTTGGTGGCTGTATGTATGTGGACTGGATCCCCAGGTGGGGCAGTCTCTGAATGGCCTTTCCTTCAGTCTCTGCTCCAAACGTTTTCTCCATATTTCCTCCTATGAATATTTCTGTTCCCCCTTCTTCTTTTTTTTTTTTTTTTTTGGTTCTTTTTTTCGGAGCTGGGGACCGAACCCAGGGCCTTGCGCTTCCTAGGCAAGCGCTCTACCACTGAGCTAAATCCCCAACCCCTCTGTTCCCCCTTCTAAGAAGGACTGATGCGTCCACACATCCTGCGACCACACACTGGTTGTCCTTCTTGAGCTTCATGTGATCTGTGGATTGTATCTTGGGTAATTCAAGCTTTTGGGCTAGTATCTACTTATCAGTGAGTGCATACCATGTGTGGGTTTTTTTGTTTTTTTTGTTTTTTTTTAAGATTTATTTATTTATCATATACAAGTACACTGTAGCTGTGTTCAGATACACCAGAAGAGGGCATCAGATCCCATTACAGATGGTTGTGAGCCACCATGTGGTTGCTGGGACTTGAACTCAGGACCTCTGGAAGAGCAGTCGGTGCTCTTAACCTCTGAGCCATCTCTCCAGCCCACCATGTGTGGTTTTGTTTTGTTTTGTTTTGTTTTTTGTGATTGGGTTACCTCACTCAGGATGATATTTTCCAGTTCCATCCATTTGCCTATGAATTTCATGGCCATTGTTTTTAATAGCTGAGTAGTACTCCATTGTGTAAATGTACCACATTTTCTGTATCCATTCCTCTGTTGAGGGACAGCTTCAGGGTATTATAAATAGGACTGCTATGAACATAGTGAAGCATGTTGGAGCATCTTTAGGGTATATGCCCAGGAATGGTATAGCTGGGTCCTCAGATAGTACTATGTCCAATTTTCTGAGGAACCCCCAGACTGATTTCCAGAGTGGTTGTACCAGCTTGCAATCCCACCAACAATGGAGGAGTGTTCTGCTTTCTCCCCGTCCTCGCTAGCACCTGTTGTCACCTGAGTTTTTTTTTTTATTTTTGTAATTATATTTGTGTACAGAAAACTTAAGTGTACATTTAACCCAGTTTAGTGGCAAGTTCTTTAGCCTTTGCCTTTTCCAGCTTGGCAATGCGAGCCACAGACTTAGGACCCAGGACGTTGCCTTCCCAGTGGCGGCGGATCTCGTCGTATCTGTCATTATAATTGGTTCTGATAGCTTCCACCAGCTTAGCCAGAGCACCCTTGTCTTCTGAGTTAACCTGTGTGAAGGCAACAGTGGTGCATGTCTTCCTGTGGACCAGGCGCCCCAGCCTGGCCTTTCCCTTGATGATGCAGTAGGGCACCCCCATCTTTCAACAAAGGGCAGGCAGGAAAAACCACCAGCTCAATGGGGTCTACATCATGGGAAATCACCACCAGCTGAGCCTTCTTGTTCTCCACCAAGGTGGTGACTGTATTGACCCCTGCTCGGAGGACAGGTGGTCTCTTAGTTGGGATGTCCCCTTTGCCAGCAGCTTTCTTCTCAGCACGGGCCAGCAGCCTTTGCTTCTTCTCCTGCTTTGTCTCTGGCCTGTACTTGTGGGCAAGCTTAAGCAGCTGAGTCACTGTTTGCCTGTTCAGGGCCTGGGTGAACTGGTTGATGGCAGGAGGTACTTTGAGCTGCTTATAGAGGATGGCTCTTTGCCGCTGTAGCCTGATATAGTGGGGCCATTTGACAAAGCGTGTGAGATCTCTTTTGGGCTGGATGTCCTGCCCAATGCCAAAGTTCTTAGGCCTTTCCTCAAACAAAGGATTGACCACCTTTTTGGCCTCCTGTTTCTTGACCATGGTGGGGGCCATGGCCACCTTTTTCCCCTTGGCCTTCTTTCCTTTGGCCATCTTGCTTGGCTGGAGGAGAGAGCATCACCTGAGTTTTTTATCTTAGCCATTCTGACTGGTGTGAGGTAGAGTCTCAGGGTTGTTTTGATTTGCATTTCCCTGATGACTAAGAATGTTGAACATTTCTTTAGGTGCCATTGATATTTATCAGTTGATAATTCTTTGTTTAGTTCTGTACCACATTTTTAAATAGGGTTATTTGATTCTCTGGAGTCTAACTTCTTGAGTTCTTCATATATATTGAATAGTAGTCCTCTATCAGATGTACAATTGTTAAAGATCTTTTCCCAATTTGTTGGTTGCCGTTTTGTCCTAATGACAGTGTCCTTTGCCTTACAGAGGCTTTCAATTTTTTGAAGTTTCATTTGTTGATTCTTGATCTTAGAGCATGAGTCATTGGTGTTCTAGGAAATTTTACCCAGTGCCCATGTGTTCCAGGCTCTTCCCCACTTTTTCTTCTAATAGTTTGAGTGTATCTGGTTTTATGTGGAGGTCCTTGTTCCACTTGGACTTGAGTTTTATACAGGGCAATAAGAATGGGGTTGGGGATTTAGCTCAGTGGTAGAGCGCTTGCCTAGGAAGCGCAAGGCCCTGGGTTCGGTCCCCAGCTCCGAAAAAAAGAACCAAAAAAAAAAAAAAAAAAAGAATGGATTGATTTGCATTCTTCTACATGCTGACCTCAAGTTGAACCAGTGCCATTTGTTGAAAATGCTGTTTTTTTCCTACTGGATGGTTTTAGCTCCTTTGTCAAAGATCAAGTGATCATAGGGGTGTGGCTTTGTTTCTGGGTCTTCAACTCTATTCTATTGATCTATCTGCCTATCTCTGTACCAATACCATACAGTTTTTATCACTATTGCTCTGTAATATTGTTTGAGGTTAGGGATGGTGATTCACTCAAAATTTCTTTTATTATTGAGGATATTTTGCTATCCTGGGTTTTTTGTTATTCCAAATGAATTTGCAAATTGCTCTTTCTAACTCTATGATGAATTTAGTTGGAATTTTGATGGAGGTTGCATTGAACCTGCAGATTGCTTTTGGCAAGATGGCCAATTTTACAATATAAATCCTGCCAATCCATGAGCATGGGTGATTCCATCTTCTGAGATCTTCAATGTTTTTCTTCAGAGACTTGACATTCTTGTCATACAGATCTTTCACTTGCTTGGTTAGAGTCACACCAAGGTATTTTATATTATTTGTGACTATTGTGAAGGGTGTCATTTCTCTAATTTCTATCTCATCCTGTTTATCTTTTGAGTAGACTAAGGCTACTGATTGGTCTGAGTTAATTTTATACCCAGCCACTTTGCTGAAGTTGTTTATCAGGCTTAGAAGTTCTCTGGTGAAGCTTTTGGGGTCACTTAAGTATACTATCATATCATCTGCAAATAGTGATATTTGACTTCTTCCTTTCCAATTTGTATCCCTTAGACCTCCTTTTGTTGTCTGATTGCTCTGGTTAGGACTTTGAGTACTATATTGAATAGGTAGGGAGAAAAGTAGGCAGCCTTGTCTAGTCCCTGATTTTAGTGGGATTGCTTCAAGTTTCTCTCCATTTAGTTTGATGTGTTGGCTACTGATTTGCTGTATATTGCTTTTACTATGTTTAGTTATGGGCCTTGAATTCCTGATCTTTCCAAGACTTTTTTTTTTTTTTTTTTTTTTTGGTTCTTTTTTTCGGAGCTGGGGACCGAACCCAGGGCCTTGTGCTTCCTAGGTAAGCGCTCTACCACTGAGCTAAATCCCCAGCCCCCTTTCCAAGACTTTTAACATGAAGGGGTGCTGAATTTTGTCAAATGCTTTCTCAGCATCTAATGAGATGATCATGTGTTTTTTTTTTCTTTCAGTTGGTTTATATAGTGGATTATGTTGATGGATTTCCGTATATTGAACCATCCCTGCATCCCTGGGATGAAGCCTACTTGATCATGATGGATGATAGTTTTGATGTGTTCTTGGATTCGGTTTTCAAGAATTTTATTTTTACATTAATATTCATAAGGGAAATTGATCTGATGTTCTCTTTGTTGGGTCTTTGTGCAGTTTGGGTATAAGTGTAATTGTGGCTTTGTAAAAGGAATTGGGTAGTGCTCCTTCTGTTTCTATTTTGTGGAATATTTTGGACAGTATTGGTATTGGGTCTTTTATGAAGGTTTGATAGAATTGTGCACTAAACGCATCTGGTCCTGGGCCTTTTTTGGTCCTGAGACTTTTACTGATTGCTTCTATTTATTTAAGAGTTATGGGATTGTTTAGATGGTTTATCCAATCCTGATTTAACTTTGGTACTTGGTGTCTGTCTAGAAATTTGTCCATTTCATCCAGATTTTCCACTTTTGTTGAGTATAGGCTTTTATAGTAGGATCTGATGATTTTTTTTTTTAATTTCCTTGGTTTCTGTTATGTCTCCCTTTTCATTTCTGATTTTGTTAATTTGGATACTCTGTGCCCTCTGGTTAGTCTAGCTAAGGGTTTATCTATCTTGTTGATTTTCTCAAAGAATCAGCTCCTGATTTTGTTGATTCTTTGTATAGTTTTGTTTCTACTTGGTTAAGTTCAGCCCTGGGTTTGATTATTTCCTGCCTTGTACTCCTCTTGGGTGTATTTGCTTCTTTTTGTTCTAGAGCTTTTAGGTGTGCTGTCAAGCTGCTAGTGTATGCTCTCCAGTTTCTTTTTGGAGGCACTCAAGAGCTATGAGTTTTCCTTTTAGCACTGCTTTCATTGTGTCCCATAAGTTTGGGTTATGTTGTGCCTTCATTTTCGTTAAATTCTGAGAAATCTTTGATTTATTTCTTCCTTGACCGAGTTATAATTGAGTAAAGTGTTGTTCAGCTTCCACATGTCGTTTTTGTTATTATTGAGGACCAGCCTTAGTCGTGGTGATCTGATAGGATGCATGGGATTATTTCAATCTTCTTGTATCTGTTGAGGCCTATTTTGTGACCAATAAGATCAAGTTTGGAGAAAGTTCCACGAAGTGCTGAGAAGGTATATTCTTTTGTTTTAGGATGAAATGTTCTTTAGATATCTGTTAAATCTATTTGATTCATAACTTGTTAGTTTCTCTGTGTCTTTGTTTCCATTTGTATCCATTGATGAGAGCAGAGTGTTGAAGTCTTCCACTGTTATTGTGTGAGGTGCAATGTGTGCTTTGAGCTTTAGTAAGGTTTCTTTTATGAAGGTAGGTGCCCTTGCATTTGGAGCATAGATATTCAGGATTGAGAGTTCATCTTGGTGGATTTTTCCTTTGATCTATATGCCCTTCCTTAACTTTTTTGATAACTTTTGGTTGAAAGTTGATTTTATTTGATATTAGAATGGCTACTCCAGCTTGTTTCTTGGGAATATTTGCTTGGAATGAGGTAGTGTCTGTCTTTGTCACCGAGGTGTGTTTCCTATATGCAGCAAAGTGTTGGGTCCTGTTTATGTATCCAGTCTGTTAGCCTATTTCTTTTTTTTTTTTTTTTTTTTTTTTTTATTAACTTGAGTATTTCTTATTTACATTTCGAGTGTTATTCCCTTTCCCGGTTTCCGGGCAAACATCCCCCTAATCCATCCCCCTCCCCTTCTTTATGGGTGTTCCCCTCCCCATCCTCCCCCCATTGCCGCCCTCCCCCCAACAATCACGTTCACTGGGGGTTCAGTCTTAGCAGGACCAAGGGCTTCCCCTTCCACTGGTGATCTTACTAGGATATTCATTGCTACCTATGAGGTCAGAGTCCAGGGTCAGTCCATGTATAGTCTTTAGGTAGTGGCTTAGTCCCTGGAAGCTCTGGTTGCTTGGCATTGTTGTTCACAAGGGGGTCTCGAGCCTATGTCCTTTTATTGGGGAATTGAGTCCATTGATGATAAGAGATATTAAGGAATAGCGATTGTTGTTTCCTGTTATTTTTGTTGTTAGAGGTGGAATTATGTTTGTGTGGCTCTCTTCTTTTGGCTTCGTTGCAAGGAGATTACTTTCTTGCTTTTTCTAGGATGTAGTTTCCCTCCTTGTGTTGGAGTTTTCCATCTATTATCCTTTGTAGGGCTAGATTTGTGGAAAGATACTGTGTAAATTTGGTTTTGTCATGGAATATCTTGGTTTCTCCATCTATGGTAATTGAGAGTATTGCTGGATATAGTAGCCTGGGCTGGCATTTGTGTTCTCTTATGGTCTGTATGACATCTGCCTAGGATCTTCTAGCTTTCTTAGTCTCTGGTGAGAAGTCTGGTGTAATTCTGTTAGGTCTGCCTTTATATGTTACTTGACCTTTTTCCCTTACTGCTTTTAACATTCTTTGTTTTGTGCATTTGTTGTTTTATTATGTGATGGGAGGAATTTCTTTTCCGGTTCAATCTATTTGGAGTTCTTTAGGCTTATGTTTATGGGCATCTCTTTCTTTAGGTTAGGGAAGTTTTCTATAATTTTGCTAAAGATATTTACTGGCCCTTTAAGTTGAATCTTCGCTCTCTTCTACAGCCATTATCCTTATGTTTGATCTTCTCATTGTGTCCTGGGTTTTCTGGATGTTTTGGGTTAGGAGCTTTTTGCGTTTTACATTTTCTTTGACTGTTGTGTCAATATTTTCTATGGTATCTTCTGCCGCTGAGATTCTCTCTTCTCTTATATTCTGTGGTAATACTTGTGTCTATGACTCCTAATCTCTTTCCTAGGTTTTCTATCTCCAGGGTTGTCTCCTTTTGTAATTTCTTTACTGTTTCTGTTTCCATTTTTAGGTCCTGGATGGTTTTGTTTAATTCCTTCACCCATTTGGTTGTGTTTTCCTGTAATTCTTTAAGGGATTTTTGTGTTTCTTCTTTAAGGCTTCTACCTGTTTACCTATGCTGTCCTGTATTTTTTTTTTTTTCTTTTTTCTTTTTTTCGGAGCTGGGGACCGAACCCAGGGCCTTGCGCTTGCTAGGCAAGCGCTCTACCACTGAGCTAAATCCCCAACCCCTGTCCTGTATTTCTTTAAGGGAGTTATTTATGTCCTTCTTAAAGTCTGCTAACATCATCATGAATTGCGATTTTAAATCAAAATCTTGCTTTTCCATTTTGTTGGGGTATCCAGGACTTGCTGTGGTGGGGGAACTGGGTTCTGATGATGTCAAATGGCCTTGGTTTCTGTTGTTTATGTTCTTGCCCTTGCCTCTCACCATCTGTTTATCTCTGGTGTTAGCTGGTCTTGCTGTCTCTGACAATGGCTTGACCCTCTAGTAAGCCTGTGAGTCAGCACTCCTGGAGACAGGTTTTCTACCAGCAGGATATGGGTACAGAGAGCTGTGTCCCAGGGTCAGCTCTGGGCACAGGTCTGGAACACTCCTTATATAGATGGAATAACTCCTTTTGTGATAATGTTTGGGAGATGCCCTCCTACCCTTCTCCACGTCAGCTGTCAGCTGAGGTTTCTAATCACAATATCCTTTGTCAATCCAGGCACTCCAGAGGCTGGCCTATGTGCCTATGTTCAGCACCTACATTAACTAAGGCTCACCAACCACCCCTCGTCAGTTCCAACCTGAAGACGTAATCCTGGCTAAGAGACTGTAAAGGATTCCTTGCTCCTCAATGGAAGGGACCCTACACTGTGATCTGAACAACCCCCACAGCTGTCAATGTTGATGAGATCTACACTTGGAGCTGTCATTCTTATCAGAAGTCTGCTCCTCAGAAATATCAGGACCCAGCCCAGAGATGGGCTATCCAGTCTCATCCACAGGACCTGTGAGAAAATGTCAACATCCAGACCAAGGACAGCACAGCAACACCAGAGGATCCTCTGACGATCAGACTCGTTACAGATTAACTGTTGTCTTCTGTTTTATTTTTACAAAAATCCCTTGCTCAACTCTAGGACTGGGGAGACCTAATAACTATAAGCCAAAGACTTGGCCATGTAGGTTATCTGATACTAAAACAGGCAGAGTTATAACTGATTTATATCATGGTGATTATTCTCAGCCTCCAAAATTTGTCACAGGCCTTTGTGACTTACGGTTAGATGTAGGTAACAAAGTCTTGAGATCCTCCAATACGTCATCCAGTACCTTCTGCTTTCATGGCTGGGTGACATGCCTGGACAGAAGGGTACTAGGTGTAGCATTGATGGCGTAGCAGGAGAGCTGCTTTCAGGATAAGATCAAACTTTGTATTTTCTTTATTTACATTTCAAATGTTATCCCTTTTCTCTGTTTCCCCTCCGGAACCTCCCATCCCATCCCCTGACTCATGCATGTCCAGCAGAAACCAGGTCCGTGTGTACTCCATCTCCTGCTGATCACAATTGCCATCGTTGGGGATGTGAGACCTGGGCCCCAGGATGAAAAGTAGACCGTGATCCTTATATAAGGCTTACTTGTAATTCAGAATGTAAGTTTTTTAAAAAAAGATTTATTATATGTAAGTACACCGTAGCTGTCTTTAGACACAGCAGAAGAGGGCATCAGATCTTATTACAGATGGTTGTGAGCCACCATGTGATTGCTGGGATTTGAACTCAAGACCTCTGGAAGAGCAGTCTGTGCTCTTTTTTTTTTTGGAGCTGGGGACCGAACCCAGGGCCTTAGCAAGTGCTCTACCACTGAGCCAAATCCCCAACCCCGCAGTCTGTGCTCTTAACCACTGCGCCATCTCTCCAGCCCCAGAATGTATGATTCTTAAGACTTGTAATCCGTTGGTTATAACTCTCAAATCTTGGGATCCTTCCATCCCTATGCTGATTAGGAGGTTGGACATACCTGGGGTTCAGAGCTTATTATATGACAGGTCCAGACCCTGGCATGTCTTTTACAATCCAGCGAAACCTGAGGTCCTATGCCCAATGGGACCTCTGGCACAAATCCCAAAACCCAGTTCTGTAGCAAGAGTTAAGTATTGCAACTTCCCAGGTCCTGGGGTGGGGTACCCACACCTGCCCGGTGGTTCCTCAAAACATATCTAGTAAGGGGGACAGAATTTCAGGCTGTTGAGTGAATAGGTGGAGAAAGACCTTGCTAAATTACATACAGCCACCTCAGTTTTGGAAAGAAAAGAAGACTCTTTAGCTGCAAAATCATCGAGCATTAAGCTTGCTGTTCCTCAAGAAAGTATGGCCCTGGGGGAACAGTGCTACTTCTATGCTAACATTTTTGGCTAACACCACCTACCACCTTTTCTATACCACACTGAAGACCAATCAACCTGGTTTTTTATATAAAAAGTCTGCCCTGAGGCCAGACAGGTGTCACAATTAGGTTTTCCTTCCTGTGGCCCTGATAGCTCAGTCTGAAAGCGTTGAATAAACTTTCACTAGATATTTAAGAATGGTGTCAGGGTGGTCAGTGCAAGGCTTACCCCAGGCCCCAACAGAAGCTACTATGTTGTTGCTAGGAACTGAACAGAGGTATTCTGGAAAAGTCAGCGCTCTTAACAGGTGAGCTGTCTGGGATCTGTGAGCAATGAGCAAAGGACAGCAGACTTAACCCTCACCTGCCAGTCACAGACCAGGACAGGATTCTGAACATCAACTTGCAAAGCAGAGATTCTTTTGAGAAAGCTGAACAAACTATTAATTTCTTTCCTCTTTAGAATGGACATGAGCTAGGTGGTGGTGTACTCCTTTTAATACCAGCACTCAGGAGGCAGAGGCATTTAAGGTCAACTTGATCTAAAGAGCAAGTTCCAGGACAGCCAGGCCTACATAGAGAAACCCTGTCCCAAAAAAACAGTATTATTGAGGGCTGGAGAGAAGAGCACTGGCTGCTCTTCCATGGGCCCTGAGTTCAATCCCAGCAACCACATGGTGGCTCACAACCATCTGTAATGGGGATCCGATGGCCTCTTCTGGTGTGTTTAAACATATGTACTTACATAAAACAAATCTTAAAAGAAAAAAAAAAGGGGCTGGGGATTTAGCTCAGTGGTAGAGCGCTTACCTAGGAAGCGCAAGGCCCTGGGTTCGGTCCCCAGCTCCGAAAAAAAAAGAACAAAAAAAAAAAAAAAAAAAAAAAAAAAAAAAAAAAAAAAAAAGAATCGAGACTTTACAAAGTAGACTCTCTACCTTTAAATGGGTTCTGCGAATCAAATACAGCAAGTTCACCATGAGCCATGTCTCCAGCCTCATGAATTTCACTCATAATCACCATGGTCAAATTTGTAAATTAATAATGCTGTCATTCCTCACTCCCAACTTTGACCTGTTCCTTCTCAACTCAGAAAGGTAGCACTGCAAAGCAACATCTTAGGTTCAAATCCCTGCCACACTTGCTATGACCCTGGGCAAGTTACCTGCCTTTCTTAGGTTCAATGGGACAGCAATAAGAATTCTCATGGGGGGCTGGAGAGATGACTCAGTGGTTAAAAGCCCTGACTGCTCTTCCAGAGGTCCTGAGTTCAATTCCCAGCAGCCACAGTGGCTCACAACCATCTGTAATGGGATCTGATGCCCTCTTCTAGTGTGTCTAAAGATAGATAGCTACAGCATCCTCACATACATAAATAAATCTTAAAGAGTTCTCATGACTAACAGCTGTGTGAGCCAGCAGGTGTAGGTTGAGGTGACCATAGGCAGGCACGACAGGCAGGTTAGTAGAGACAAGGATCAGAGCCATCCAGATTGCTCATAGATTTATTAACAAAAGGGACAACCACACATCCACTCACAAAATGTTTAGAAATCCTAGCACTGACAATACCCACCCCTCCCAAGACCCCTCTTCTCTAGGACCCACTCCAAACTCTGGAGGGCTTTTAGCATTTTTTAAATCTGGAAATCATATGAACATACTGTCTGGGCTCTCTGCCTCTATGCCTTCATCCTCCTGTCCCTGTGGACTGCAGATGAAGATCTCCGAGAAGCTGCTCAGTCATTTGGGTTTAGATCAAAATCCGGATATAACTCCTTGGTGGTAACACCTCGAGTCACAGCTGAAAGAAAGGAACGATGGATTACTATCCAGAGGAGACTATTAAACAAAGTCCAAACTAAGGCACTGTCCTGACCGCCGACAGGGCCCAGATTCACACCTTACCACTTACAATCTCTCTGCTTCTCCAGTCAAGCCTTGTTTCTGTGGGCTTGGCCTGGCTAACCATACCAACCAAGCATTTCAGCATGGCCTCTGTGTGACCCTGCTCCTCATGCTGCTCTACCTAAGACATATCTATCTTCTCTCCTGCCACCATCTTCAGACTTCAGTATTCCCACCTCTGCTGTTTCCTTCACAGAACTTAACACACTAGCATTTCTGTTCATCTGATAGTAGACACAGATGGTCTGTCCTATCAACACTAAAACCCAACCTACATGTTTCACCCCATTCCAGCACCTCGAGTATCTGGTGGAGTAGATGCCCAGTAAGCATCCACTGAAAAGTCGGGAAACTGATAGGACACATGCTCCAGGTCAGGTGACCCAGAGCTGCTGTGACTGGGGCTCACTAAAGAACACAGGCTGGTCTTGAACTTATGATCCTCCTGCCTCAATCCACCACACCACCTGGCCACAACCTTTTTTGGCTTTGATCCTTCCTTTTAGCCACTCGCACTTCCCTCCTAGTTTCTGCTCCCTTCTCTGGGACCCATTCCCAATGACGTGACTCCCCCTCTGCTGTGAACCTGGGTTCCTCTGGGCTATGGGATCTCTGTAACAAGTGTTAAAATTCAGAGCTGGTCAACAGGGCAGCTCTACACATTCTCCTGGCTGCAGAACACCAGGGTTTGCCACTGAGCCAGTAGAAAGCGCTGTGGAGCTTACATACAGCTTCTACACATCATACCCAAAACTGCCTGATTTCCCTGACAAGCTGTTCTGGTCAAACACACAGGCATCTGCCTCGGTTCAAGACTCTGGATTTCGCTAGAGGAGGAACTAAATCCCACTGCATATTATAAGGAGCTGCTATGGTCCCTTGCTGCCCCTTAAGCAAGTCAGTCATTAGAGGTAGCCATGGTTCCTCAATGTCTCTGCATGCCATGGGAGAACAGGGACCATTCCTGCAGCCAGGCAGGTGGGTAAGTCCTGTTCAAAATTCCTCCCAAGTGGGATCTGTGCTTAAGATCCTGGGAACTAAGTAAAGCAAGAGCTACATGCCTGCTTTGCTGGTCACTCAGGGGAGCAGAGGCTGGTGAGAAGAGGGGCTGGGGTAGCTGACAGGAGTGGGACAGTTGGCAAGTTAGGGGGACAAAGAGTAAAATCCAACACTCCGAGGGAGGAAGGGAGGTAGGGAAGAGGCGATCCCTTCCGATTCGAGACCTACCCAGTTTGCCCAGCAGCATCTGCGACACATCCTTGATGTCATTGTACTCATGGAGGAGGGAGATGTGCTGCTCCAGCTCAATTACACGGTAGCCCCTGGGAAGGACAATGAAGAATGAATATGATCAGGTCAGCTGGTAAGGTCCCCCGATCAGGTGGCAGGTGCTGAGACATCTATTCATTATCAATTTAACAAATATTCACTATAGTCCTACTAGGTGCTAGCATTTGAGGACAGGGATCACAGAATGGAACCTGCTTTCCTGACATTTATAATGGGAAGTGTATCTGCCTATTCCCTCATTCCTAGTAAACTTGTCCCCTTAAAGGAGGGATTTATGGTTACTATATTAAGTCACCAGGCAGATTCTGTTATGTGAAATATATATTTCAGTACAACTCAGCCTCTGCTGAGGTTAGTGTAAGGAGTATAAAGGGAGCTCAGGAATTGTGGTGAACGAAGCTAGGTTCTCCTAGGTGCTGAAACTCCATGTTGAAAGGACCCATGGTGGTGAGCAGTGCCTGGAATTCTGAATGGACATTGCTTTAACTTTGCACAGCTTCCCACAGACCCTGCTTCTAGATTTGTCCCAACCTGACTTCTAGAATGGTTGCAAAGATACTCAGTACAACTTAGAATCTTTCCTATGGCAATCTAGTATAGTGAGTTTTTTGTTACTAGGCACAAGTAACAAAAGTTGAGAGTGCTTGTATGTGACTTGGGATCACACCCAAGGCCTTATGAACAACAGGTAAGCACTCTGCTAGAGTTCCATTGCCCTTTGGTTTTCTTGCAATGGGATGGAACCCAGGGCTTTATGCATGAGGCAAGGATTCCACAATTACCTCAAAGTTATCTCAACCGCACTAGGGTGGCAATAAGACTTACTCAGCACGAGCCTGGATAGCTCAATCAGTAGAGCACCATACTTTTGGGCTGGAGAGATGGCTCAGTGGTTAAGAGCACTGACTCTTCTAGAGGTCCTGAGTTCAAATCCCAGCAACCACATGGTGGCTCACAGCCATCTGTAATGGGATTCAATGCCCTCTTCTGGTGTCTGAAGACAGCTACATTGTATTTGTATATAATAGATAGATAGATAGATAGATAGATAGATAGATAGATAGATAGAGATAGATAGACAGACAGACAGGCAGGCAGGCAGGCAGGCAGGCAGGCAGACTTGCACAGAAACTAGAGTGGCTGCCCATGCCCGTAACCACTCACTAGGAGGAACAGCTCAGTATCATCAGCTATATAGCAAGTTTGAAGGTCAGCCTGGGGTCCAGGAGAATCTCAGGAAAACAAAATACTTACTCGGCTATTAACTGGGAGATCTCCTTGTCCAGCATGTCCTGCTTCTCCTTCAGTTTCTGAATGTCAGAATTCAAGGTCTCCTCGGTGACTTCCTCACCCTCATCAATCATGGGGAATGGTCGTTGCTGAACATTACAGATCAGAGCTATGAATCTCTCTCAGCAGCCATCCCTGTCTCAGCTTGGTAATAAGGCCCTGCCCTCTGAACACCATTTATTTCTCAACTCTCCTTGGAGTCAGGTGTGGCCCTAAGATGGCTGGGGTAGTGGCAATGTCACCAGAAGTGACGGGTCAATGTCTGAGGACTATCTTTCCCAGGAGAGCATGCCTAACGCTGGCCTCTCTCTACATGAAACGTATGGCTGAAGATCAGCCATCTTGGAGGCTAGAGCGAGACGGCAGATCCACCATGGCAGTTACTTGGATTTCTCTTCCCAATTAAACCCGATCCTAAGCAGCTTGGCCTGTAGTTCGACTCCAAGTCTGCAAGTCACTGAATTTAGAATCTCACCAGACCCCCTAAGGCAAACCATCTTTGCCCTTTTGCCACTGAGCCTGTAGAGAGTAGCTCTCAAGCTGTGGATCCCGATCCCCACAGGGGTCACAGACCAGCAGCAAAATCACAGTTCTGAAGTAGCATCGAGACAATTATGGTTGGGGTCAGCACAATCTGAAGAGCTGTATTAAAGGTCACAGCACTGGGAGGTTGAGAAGCACTGGTGTAAAGGCTGGCAGCCAGAGTTCAGCTTTTCCTCAGGAAGAAAACACACAGGAAACTGTGGTTCCTGTTCTTAGGCCTCTGGCTTGTCATCAGTTACTTAATTATGAGTGAGCACTATCTGCCAGCACTGGCAGGAGCCCTAGGAGAAGACATCCAGCTGGGCCCCTGTATTCAGAAGACACATAAGCCATAGAGAACCAAAGAGAAGGGCAGGGCTGCAAGGCGCTCAGCTGGTTAGATCACTTGCCTTGTAATCCTGACAACCTTAAGTTTGATCCTCAGAACCCTGGTAGAGAACCGGCTCCTCAAAATTGTTCCAGTCTAAGAGCTGGTCCTGTCCTTCAAAGGCACAAAAGAAAAGCAGGACTTGGACAGCACAATCGAGCTGGCCTTGCAGGCATGGGCATGGGTGAGCCAGTCCTGCCCCTCACCTACTGCAACACTGGGTTAGCTGGCTGGACAGTGCTGGAGAGCTCCCCCCTGGTGGTGAGGGTGTGGGAAAGCTGGCAGACTGACCTGCTCTGATAACAAGGTCCAGATCCAGGGCTTTAAGGTGGTCTATTCAATATCTACCCTAACAGTGAACTGCTGAAGCACATGAAGGGCTAGTCCTGCAGATCTAAAGTCGTAGGATCTCCATGACACAGTATTTCCAACCGGAGTCCCAGTGAGGATCCAGTATTGATAGTGTAGTGGAAGCCAGAGGCCTTGAACCAGACCAATGACTCATTGTAATGAACATTTGCAAGCAAGGAAATGAGCACGAAAAGGGTATACTGTGGGACACACTGTGACACACCACAGCTTCCACAAGGATATTTCTCTTTTTCTTTGGCAGGGGAGTTTGCAAGGGCAGAGGGCAGGTATGAAGGGATAGGGAAAGGGCTTAGCAGGTAAAGGTATCTACAGGCAAACCTAACAGAGCTGAGTTTCCCTAGAGCCCACATGGTGGAAGAAACAACTCCTTCAAGTCATCCTGACTTCCGCACTCAGACCACAATGCAGTGCTTCTCAACCTTCCTAATGCTGCAACCCTTTAATTAAATACCTCACATTGTGTTGACCCCAACCATAAAACTCATTGAAATTTCGTAACTGTAATTGTTAGTTATGAATCATAACTACCTGATAGGGTGTCCTACCCACAAAGGGGTCATGAGTCACTGGTTGAGAAGCACTGCCATTGTACCTCCTGTCCCCCAAAAATAAAAAAAAGGAGAGAGGGATACCCAAAAGGTTGGTGGGGGAGGTCTCACTATGTGGCAGCTCTGGTTGGCCTGTAACTCACTGTACAGACCAGGGTGGCCTCTAACCCAAAGACATATATATCTCTACCTGCAGAGTGCTAGGATTAAAGGACATGTCACCATGACTAGCAGAAATAAGGGAACCCCCCACCCCTCTGCCGCACGTGCCATGAGGGGTTCACAAACCACTTGTAACTCCAGTGCCAGGTGGTTAGACCTTTTGATCTCTAGGCACCCGGCATGCAAATGGTACACATATGTGCACAAGAGTAGTCTCCCCCCATAAGCAAAACCACTTATGAACCTAAGTTAAAACCTTTTGTATTATTAAGTATTTTTAATTATGTGTTTGTAGGGGGTATGTGCACCTGAGTGCAGATGCCTGTGGAGGTCAAAAGCATTATAACCCCCCCGAAGCTGGAATTCTTGGGAGGTTTCGAGCCAGCTGGTACGGGTGCTGGAAACTGAGCTCAGGTTCTCTACAAGATCATACTCTTAACTACGGCCAGTGTCTCCTCCACTCACTGTCCACCCCCTCTCTGAACTCAGAGCTCATCGACTTCGCTAGGCTGCTGGCCAGCAGGACCTGGGGGATGCTGTCTCTGCCTTAATGCTAGGATTACACGTTTGTGTTTCTGCATCCAGTTTTTACACAGATTCCAGTGAATGTGTGTGGGTCTGTTCATGGCAAGCACTTTCCCCACAGAGCTCTCTTTCCAATCTATTCCAGTGTTTTGCCTCACTTCTTGTCAACCTGACTTGTTCAGTTCATTTTTATGTTCATACCACTGTTATCTTGGTAAATTCCAAGGAGACAGAATGTGTTTGCCCACTGCTGACACCACAGGGCCTCTGACAGTAGTTGGGCACAGTAAACAATAGTCATAAATGAAACACCCAACAACTAATTATAAGTCTAAAAGAAAACTTTGAACAATGTGTTAAGGAAGTGTCTAGAATTACTAGAGCCAGAAGTAGAGGGTAAAGCTTCTTGACAAAGCTAAGCTTCAAAGGGTGAGTGGGTGTTAGCCCCGGCCAGCAGCAATAAGCATGGGACCTGCTACTCAGGAAATCTCAAAACCTTAGCTTGGGGCTGAGGGGGGGATTTCAGAACCCAGATGAGGAAAACGTGGGGTTCATTAAAGTGCATTCTTACTAGATTTAAGGAGTTTTAAGAAAAGGCAACTGAGGGGTTGGGGATTTAGCTCAGTGGTACAGCGCTTGCCTAGGAAGCGCAAGGCCCTGGGTTCAGTCCCCAGCTCCGAAAAAAAGAACCAAAAAGAAAAAAAAAAAAAAAGAAAATAAAGACAACTGAGACACATTTGAGTGAGTGAGCGAGCTTCCAAAGGAGACTTGAATTTGTATTTTTTCAGATTTTTTTAGGGAGGCACTTACTATGTAGCCCTGGCTATCTTTGGAACTCACTACATAGACCGGGTTAGTTTCAAACTTACTGAAATTCACCTGCTCCTGCCTCAGCCTCCCAAGAGCCCCAGGTATTAAAAGCAAGTGACACCACTCCTGACCAGGACTCATGTCTAAACTGCAGTCACATATAGACTTCTGAAGTCAAAGGTTTGCCAAGCAACTTTAAAGTAATTACAAAGTTCCTGATTACCTGCCTGACAGGTCTACAACAAATAATTAGAATCCTCAGTCTCAAGGACGCAGAAAATCAGGTTCTATTCTTACTGTAAACAATTAATGCCTTACGAGATTCCTAGAAAACTCCTGGGTGAGAGTGAGGCTCGATCCCCGGTCTGGCCTTAAGTCTGGCTTATGACTACCTTAACAATTCCTATTCAAAAATATTTCCCCCAATATTTAAAATTTCTTTTAAATTATTGGAGACAAAAAACAATTTGGCTGGTGCCAAGTTTAATGGCCTGAGTTCAATTCCTAGACTCATACTGTAGAAGAACCTCTCTTGAAAGCTGTTCTTTGACCTCCATATGTACTCTGTGACTTTCCAGTGCCCACAAACAAGTACATTTTAAAATGTAATTTTAAATTATAAAAAAAAAAAAAAGCCAAGACCTTTGATCTCAATACTGGGAAGCTAAGGCAAGCACAACTGAATTCAAGGATAGTCTTGACTCAATAAAACAAAGTAGGGGTTGGGGATTTAGCTCAGTGGTAGAGCGCTTGCCTAGCAAGCGCAAGGCCCTGGGTTTGGTCCCCAGCTCCAAAAAAAAAAAAAAAAAGAAAACAAAGTAATAGTAATTTAAAAAAGAATACTGTTTTTATGTTGGTAACATCCACAGCAAATATTGTGCTGGGATGCCTGATTCTAAAATCAAGGTGCTATCTTTGTTTTGTTTTTTTCAAGACAGGGTTTCTGTTCTTTGTACACCAGGCAGGAAGAGATTCCCCCTGCCTCTGCCCCCTGTGTGCTGGGATTAAAAACTTTGCACCACTACTAACTTGCTCACTGTGCTTTTTTTTTTTTTTTTTCTCTCTCTTTAAGTCTCCATAATTTATCCTGCTCTCTAGCATTTGAGTTGCTAAGGTAGGAAGATGAAGAGTATTCAACTAGTGTGGGCTACATAATGAGACTACAAGGGCATCCTTGAATACAGACTGAATATGGGAGCAGCACGTCTCCATCTGGGGGTTCAAGGCCATTTTAGTAAATACAGTCTAGACTCAATCCTGTTTCTGGTTAAACCTCTGGTTCTCAAGGATTGGGCTATGCCCACCTGTAACCTTAACTACAAATGGTTCTGCACTGCCTGCTCCAGGAATGGCAATCAAGTCTTTGTTCCAGAAAGTTGTTTATAACCATCTTCCAACCCTACATTTGTTCCAAAAGGACCACCTCTGATCCACTGACTACCTGCTGTTAGGACTACCTTATTCTGCCCAACTTACAACCACCTCTTTGAGGAGTTCGTTTGGACTAACCTGTATGCTTACAGTTCTGCCCCTGTAGCCCCACCAAATCCCCATTTGGATACCCCCTACCCCTGAGCTTTTTTTCTAAAAGCCTTGTTTTCCTCACATCTGAGGCTGATCTCACAAGTCCTACCCTAGGGGCTATGTACACGAATAAAATAGCTTGCTTTAATCAATTGTTTGCTCTAATTGACTTCAATTAAAGATTCAATGAAGATTTGGGTTGGTGGTCTTTCTCCTCCCATCTTTGGTTTTAACAACTGTCTCAAAGGGGATAGGGTTATAAAGAACAAAAGGAATTACTAAAAAGGAGTGAATCATGATTTCATCAAAAAGAGTACTTTAAAAATCCATCTTTGAGGGATGAGAAATGAACTGAGTTTTGGGGGTGCCCCCCCCCAAAAAAGAGTAGCTTAGGGAGTGGACAGCCTAAAGGCATATCCCTTTACTGAGAAGCCATGCAGGTCTGGTGGCAGGCTGGGTCAGGGGACAAAACTGCGGGCAGGAGCGGTCGGAGAAGCGTAGGCATCGGGCAGCTAGGAATGGGAGGGTAGGACCTCACATCTGAGAGAGGAAAAGGAGTGGAATTAGGAAAGTAGGCTTGGCAGCGGAAGGCTCAGGAAGAGGGAGGCGATGGGTGGGGATGCAGAGGGAGGGGGTGGGGCTGATATACTCACCGGCGATCGGTAGCCCCCATGGTAAATTCGGCTGAATTCTGACTCACCCCTGGGGAGGAACCCGAGGAAAGGGCTGATGAGAATGGGGTTACCAAAGGGGTGCGGGAGCCGCAGCGGGAAAGGGTTGGGCCCGGACCCAGACTCCGGGGCATTACCCGAGATATCGGGATGGGGGATGGGGCTTTGAGGTCAGGGTGCGCAAGGTAGGGAGGAGAATGTGTGGAGAACTGGTTATGGAGAGGCCTGGTGAGGAGTCTGGGGGAAGGAGTGAAGAGTAGGGAAAGGGCTGTGAAATGAAGCGCGGCGCGCTCGTCACCCACCTCCTGAACCCTAAGGTCCGGGGCACCCGGAGCGGGGTGGGCTTAAACTCTGAAGGGTCCAGGATTGGGGTTAAACGGCTGCTTTTCAGGTAACCAGAAATCGACGATGGAGACCACCAACTGCCTCACGTCCGGCTGCGCACGCACCAAGCTAAAGCTGTCCCGCCCCTCCCTCCGATAGGTGGCTGTGAGGGGTCATGGCTGCGCGCGCAGCTTTCGTCGTTAACTCCACCCGTCGCTCCCGCCTCGCGACAGCGTGACCACGCCTCCCTGTCAGTCATCATTCTCATCAACCAATGGGCTTGGAGAAGGTAGGTCACGCCGGGTTTCCGAGCGTCCTAGTGAAGCTCTGCACCCGCCTTCTCTGGCTCTTGTTGAGGAGTCGTAGCTGCCGGAAGCAGTTTCGCGGTGGCTGCCGGGATCGTGGTGATGTGGCCCCCCCGCTTCCCCCCTCCCCGCCCCGGGATGTCGGAAGAAACCAGGCAGAGCAAATTGGCTGCGGCCAAGAAAAAGGTAAAGCGCTCCGGGTCGCGGCCCCTTGACCCCACCCGAGCTCCTCCAACAGCAGGACTATGAATAGAGTCCGAGCCTTTCCCGAGACACACAGGTAGAGAACCCTTCAGCTCCCTGGGTTCCCCCCAGCGAAGTCTTCTCAGCCAGCCCCGCCCCCTCAGCAACCCAGCCCCCGCCCTCTCAGTCGCCCCTAGGTGACTTTGGTCAGTGACACAGGGTCTCAGCCCTTGACTCGGGACGCTCCAGTCCAGACCTCTCTGGGCACCTGCCTCCAAGGACCTGGGTCCTGGCCCTGTAGGCGACTCGGGCGTTGGTAGTATGGAGTGGAATGTAGTTACGTCACAGTCCCCCCCCCCCGAAACTGTCATTACTACTCCGAGTCGGATTTGGATTGCCCCACCTGCTCACCTGATGTTGATGCCCCCTTTCCTGTTTCTCTGGTGGAGAACTTAGTTCCACCTGGAAGGGAGCCCGAGTTTGGAATCTAGTGCGGAGGCGCTTTAGGTACCCACAGTCCCTTAACTTAGCATTAATGTGAGCACACAACACAGTTCAGTGTTCCTTGCTGACATGGAAGAATGGGTTTGGTTTGCATTTAGGTTATTTTTCAGTTTTCTGCTCTCTAGAGAGACTGTAATCTCTCTGGAGCAAAATGCATGTATAGTGTTGATCAGTTTCTTGGGGAACTGAACTTAACAGCTTGAAATTCAGCCAAATTGTCATTTCAAAACTGATGAGAGCCACAGGATGCGTGTGAGGCATCTCATGGGAAGCATCACTTTCCCATGTTTCTTCTGAGAGAAAAAACTGTAAAGGTTGGGCATGGCATTTTCTTAGATTTGTAAAGACTTCTCTCTGAGATGACGCTTAGGCCCTTTCTGGTCCCATGTTCACTAAAGCTTTGCCTTCGTGGCTTCTGCCCTTCTGTCACATTGTAAAGTTTAGGAAGTAAACTTTAGGAAGCACGTTTAGGAAGTACTGCTGTGTGTCTTTAATATGTGTTGATAAAACGGCCCCAGTGGGGTTAGGAGTGCACTAAGTTGTTAGGTGTTTATCAGGACTCAGCTCAGTTGGCAAGAGTGCTTGCCTACCATGTATGAGGCTCTGGCTTGGATCCTGGCATGGCATTAACTGGGCAGAGCAATACATGCCTATATTTCCCTGACTCTGGAAGTAGAGGCAGAAGGATCAGGACTTCAAGGTTATTTTTTACTATATGTGGAATTTGATACCAGCTTGGTGTATGTAATATTTAATACTGGGTCTGGAGAGAAGGTTCAGCAGGTAAAAGCACTTGTTGCTCTTGCAGAGGACCTGGGCATAGCTCCCTTCACCTAGTATTGCTAACAACTGTCTCTAACTCCAGTTCTAGAGGTTGCATATTATGCCCTCTTCTGGCCAATTAGGTTACTGCATATGTACATGATGTACAGCCATATATGTAGGCAAAACAAACAACTACCCTCATACACATACAGTCTTTTTAAAATTAAACTTAATTTTGTGTTTGTTTTTGAGACAAGGTCTATGTATTCCTGGCTGGCCCTGAACTCAGATCTGCCTGCCTCTGCCTGCCTAGTACTGGGTAAAAGGTATAGGCCACTATGCCCAGCAATCCTGTTTTGTTTCGTTTTGTTTTGAAGGGAAGCTGTGTATATATGGCTTAGTAGTAGAATTCTGGCCTCTCATACATAAAACTCCAGGTTCAATCCCCAGCACAACAACAACAACAGCAACAACAACAACAACAGCAACAACAAAACAACAAAAACCATTAACATGAGGTTTTATTGACAGTACTTTGGCTTTTGACAGGGAGATGGCTCATTGGGTAAAGAAGTTCAACACAAGCAGGAGGACCTGAATTTCTAGATTCCATATAAAACCAGACATGGCAGCATGAATCTGTAAGCTCAGATGTTCTCTAGCTAACTATATGGTGAAGACAGAATTATAGAAACTGAGAGGCCATCTTGCCTGGTGTGTGTGCTAACGAGAGAGTTCTCTGAGAGTGGGAAAGAGGAAGCAACACTGAGGCTGTCCTCTGACATTGTTGTATGTACCATGACATGCCTATGTACTCTCTCTCACAGCATATACACATACATGTGTCCTCTGACATTCTTGTGTACACCATAACATACCCATGCACCCTGTCTCCTAGTATACGAACATCCATGTGCACACACACACACACACACACACACACACACACACACACGTATATGTTTTAAAGACAGGGTATTTGAGTATTATTTTCAGCACCCACATGATAGTTTACAATCTTATGTGATTCCAGTTCCAAGGGTTCTGACATCCTCTTCTGACCTCTCTGTGCACCAGGTATACATGAAGTGCACATAAGTGAATATGGGCAAACTCTTGTGCACATAAAACATACTCAAAAGTAAGTAAGAATAAAGACAGGGTCTTCCTTTATCCTGGGTTAACCTGGAACTTGCTGTGTAGACTGGGCTATCCTTATCTTATCACAGAGGTCCACCTGCCTCTGCTTTGAGGACTGAGACTAAAGGTGTGTGCCACCATGCCAGCAAGAGAAAATGTTCTGAAAAGAGGAGTGGGATTTAAGAACCAGGTTATAAGGGTTGGGGATTTAGCTCAGTGGTAGAGCGCTTGCCTAGCAAGCGCAAGGCCCTGGGTTCGGTCCCCAGCTCCGAAAAAAAAAGGAAAAAAAAAAAAAGAACCAGGTTATAGTTATTGTCTACTGGTTCATGCATTTGCTTGTTGTCTCTGGGGATCACTGTGGAGCCCTGGCTGCTGTGGAGCCCAGGCTGGCTTCCCTCTCATGCCTCTTGCCTCTCCCAGAAGTTGGGATTATAGATAAGTGACTGTACACCCAGCTAGTTCCTGCCTACTCAGTGTTTACTCTCTGAGCTCTACCCTTGGGAGCTGTAAACCCCAGAGCAGGTTATCAGAAGACTGGGTTTGGATTCTGTGTTTGCCTCTGTGTGTATGTGTGTATGGGCATGGGTATATGTTGCTGGATGGAACTTAGGGCCTCTTGAATGCTAGGCAAGGATTCCACTGAGCTACATTCCCAACCCAATTAATGCCATTGCCTCTGCCATTAAGAGGTCATTACAATAGCTTGTAGAATCTTGGTACCATTCCATGACATGAGACTTACGTATGTAAGAGTATTTTTATAAGGGACTGGAGAGATGGCTCATCAAGTAAGAGCACTGAGTGTTCTTCCAGAGGACCCGGGTACAATTCCCAGCACCTACATGGCAGATCACAACTGCCTGTAACTCCCAAGATCTAACTAACACCCTCACACAGACATACATGCAGGCAAAACACCAGTGTACATTAAAAAAAAAGTCTTTTATAAAAATAGCATCGGAAGGAACCAGGCATAAACTGTTACACTGTGTAGAATACTTGCCTAACTTGCACAGGGCCCTAGGCCTGGTCTCCAGGACTGTATAAACCAGGTATGGTGGCATACACTTGAAATCCTGGTGCTTTTAGAGGTTCAGACAGCAAGATCAGATGTTCAAAGTCATCCTCATTCACAGAATGTGTTAGCACCCAGCCGGGGCTACTTGAGACTCTGCATACAAAACACCAAGCCAAAAACTCACTAAACTGGAGAGCTGGAGTAGAGGCTGTGAGTGTGGGGCAAACGGCTTTGATTTCTTTCTGTTCTCTTTTCCACAGCTGAGAGAGTATCAGCAGAAGAACAGCCCGGGTGTCCCTGCAGGAGCAAAGAAGAAGAAAAAGATTAAAAATGGCCATAGTCCAGAGAGAACCTCTGCCAGTGATTGTCAGTCAGCAGAGAATGTGAGTCTTGGCCAGCAGATTCCTGAGGAATGGGGTGGGGGGAGAAGGGAGAAGGCTGTGGTTCAGGTAATGTCAGGTGCTGCTAAAATTTCTGGTTTGAGGGCTGGAGCCTAGTTCAGTGGTGATGGACTAGGGCTCGCTTGCCTTGCAAGGGACCCTGGATTTTATCTCAGCACAGAAAAATAAAATCTGAGTGTGGATTCTGTCTCTCCATTGTACAATAAGTCTTAGGGCAAGTGGTTTAAAGTCTTCAGACGTCTTTTTACATATCTGTACAATAGCAACAATGTTTTAATGTGTAAGTTTATTGTGATTGTTTTCGGGTTAACTCCCCTAGTGGAGGGTCTGCTGTGGAGTTAACAGTGAGCCAACAATAGGTACTGCTTGGGTTTCTTGGTTTGGGGTAGAAACCAGAGGGAACATCATTGTTCTCAGGCTTCTGAAAAGAGCCATTAGGAAGAGATCTGTGTGTTCAGTCCATCGTTGTCATGAGCTTGCTGGGTTGCCTCAGGAAAGTCTCCACACACACTCAGTTCCTTCATCTGACAGGATGATGGTGTATTGGCTTATTGTCTTACAGATTCTCTTTAGCTGTACCTTATAGTGTACAAGTGAAGTCTTATTTGGGAGTCTGGTTTTAAGGTGGACATGGGACTGGGGCCTTTGCAGATTGCTCCATGCAATCCTGGGTCTGTGGAACAGGTCTGGTGTATGTTGAGTCGCTGCCTTGATCAGGTGTAGTCACTGCATCCCCTGGGGACTCTTGCTCACTCTGAGGGCTGCCTCTGACAAGGCAGCAGCTGGCTGCTTGGAAGGTTGGCACAGGCCTGGGTGCTGATCTGTGCTCCTGAGTATTCCATCTCCCTGACTGTTTCTCTTCTTGCCCTGACTTGCTTCCCTGTCCCTCCCTCCCCTCTCTTTCTCATCTCTTTTCTTCCCACCTGCATCCCATCTTACCCCCCTCCCCTTTTCCCTTCTCGCCTGCTGTAGATTCAGGACATTCTGAAGGTGTTGGTGTCCGACCTTAACCGTTCCAATGGGGTCTCGCTCCCCCCATTAGACAAGAGGAAGGTGAGGCAGTGCCGAGACTCCCTCTGGCTTGCTCTTCCAGCCATGCATGCCACAGAGGCCTCCCTGCTGTGGGGGACCCTCTGCCACTGGCTTACTGTGTGTTGCCTCAGTTAACCATCAGCCCCTATGTCTGCTTTTTCAACTGCTCGCTTGATTGGGTTTTTTCCTTTCCCTTTATCATTTCTCATTTAGAGAATATGAGACCCACCTTGAAAGTTAAAGCTAATTGGGGAAACAGCTTTTGGTTCAGATGAGTGAGACTAGAGTTTATGAATGCCTGGCAGGGCACTGTCAGACTGGGACAGATGGGACACAAACATACCTTCAGATCTTGCCCTCTGGGCATCCGTCTCTAAAAAGCTAGACCATTGAAGTTTGTGCTTCTTTTTTATGAACTCATTTTGATTTGAAACAGGAACATGAGGTTATGAGAAAGTAAATTTATAGTATAGTTTCTGGGATTAAGACTTTTTTTTTTTTTTTCGGAGCTGGGGACCAAACCCAGGGCCTTGCGCTTCCTAGGTAAGCGCTCTACCACTGAGCTAAATCCCCAGCCCCGATTAAGACTTTTTTAAGAAACCCTCAACAGGGGTTGGGGATTTAGCAAGCGCAAGGCCCTGGGTTCCGTCCCCAGCTCCGAAAAAAGAAAAGAAAAAAAAAAAAAAGAAACCCTCAACAGGCAGTGGTGGCACATGTCTGTATTCCCCAATACTCTGAAGGCATAGAGGCAGGCAGATCTCTGAGTCTAGGAGGGCGTGGCCATGTCTGGTCTACAAAGTGAGTTCTAGGATGTCCAGGGCTACACAGAGAAACCCTGTCTTGAAAAGCAAAATGAGGGGTTGGGGATTTAGCTCAGTGGTAGAGCTCTTGCCTAGGAAGCGCAAGGCCCTGGGTTCGGTCCCCAGCTCCGGAAAAAAAGAATTAAAAAAAAAAAAAAGAAAGAAAGAAAAGCAAAATGAAAAGAAACTGTGAAAGTGTAAAGTTAACTGACAAATAAGTGAGTGACCAGGAGAAGCTGTTCTCAGTCTCTCTGAAAACTCAGTGGGTTCCTGATAGGAAGGGCACTTCCTAAACAGTGGCAGAAGTAGATGCGCAGTCCAGGTGCAGTAGAACGTGCCTATGAGCCCAGCACTGCGGACACTGAGACGAGGATGGGAAGCCCATCCTACACAGTGAGAGCCCGTCCGGAACCAATACCAATACCAGACTAAATGCACAGGACAAGAGTTACGCGGCCTCCAGGATGTCTAATGTAGCCACAGGAAAGTTGGTTCCCAGTGGACTCAAGGCTGGAGAAGGGGCGTTTGCAGCTACTTTGACAATGAAAGATGGGTCATGATCATACACACGGAGAGCTGAGGAGCAGAGAGCTGACAGGCGGAAGGGCACTTTTCAGAGACTCAGCATCCACGTGTGACAGGACCTGTGTTCACAGGGCTTAGAGCTGGCTTCCTGGATATAACCTAGTTCTTCAGTTAACATGTTAGGGGACATCCACCAAACAAAAGGAGCAGGCTTCTGTCCAACTGAAGGGGTGGCCTGAGCCAAGGCCACATCCTGTGGGGCTGAGGATGGGCGGGGTGAGGACTCGCAGGCTGGCATTGGGCTGTTTTCAGCCAACAGAGCTGATCCTGCCAGGTGTGGTCGGCTCAGGTGCTGTGCCTCCGTGCTCAGCTCAGACGTGGCACATTGTGCGTGTGGGAGTTGGGGGCACAGAGTTGGCATTTGTTGTGCTAAGGAGTCAGTCACACAGAGCTGGGGCTTCAGTTTCCCCTTTGGGAAATACTGACCAGAGCACCTAGCCCCTCTGTTTAGGAAGTGAAGACTTTTCATGTGTTTATGAAAACTTTCTTGAACCATAACTGACTTTCTACTCCAGGGATAAAGGAAATTGGCATCTTCTGAGTAGAAATAAAACAGGAAGTTATGGAAAAATAAAAATAGTTTCTGATGGGATGGGGTATTTTGAGGAGAGTGAAAACTTTGTAAGCACTCCATGCTTAGCTCTAAGACTTAAAATTGGGGAGTTACATGGTTCCTCACAAAGCAATTGAAAGTCTCCCAACAGTGCGTGGTGTCCCATCTTTATAATCCCTGCTTTTGGGAGGCAGAGGCAGAAAGGAGGTCTCTAGTTTGAGGTCAGCCTGGGCTCTATAGCAAGTTTGAGGCAAGCATGAACTTCAGAGAGACCCTGTTTCAAAACCTAAGACAAAAACCAAAAGGTACTCAGACAAATATTTTTATCTATTTTGTGCCTCTGTGAATGTTGCCAGGCTTAGAGATGTGTGTTACTAAGATGCTACAAGGGACCCAAAGCCTAGAAGGGTCTGTTGCTGGGAATGTCACACCTCCAGACTATCTCAGGTGTGGCCAGCTGCCACTGAGTCCCTGGTCTTACCTGTTAGACTCAACTGTAGACATTGTCAAGGCAACACCTAAGTGTGATTCAGAACTGACAGTCACATGTGTTACAGGGACGTTAGTCACAGTAAACCTGAAGAGAATGAAGTTCACACTTGAGTTCTCAGACGTCCTTTCTCACTTACTCAAAGGAGGAAATTTGGTTAGCATCTCCAGAGGCTGAGACTGAAGGCTTCAGAAAGCAAGCAGCCATTTCTTTGGAGAAAGGAATGGCCACTTCCTCCCAGAGCAGCCTTGCTGGATAGGCCTGGAATTTTTGTCCCTCTCCTTTTGTCTTCCCATCCTTTGCCTATTTGGATTGTTGGACCTGAGAAGACCTCTAAGCCAGAGACATAGTCTAAGAGTGAGGCCTGAACTACCAGGCCTAGGGGTGTGCGCACACCTTTAATCTAGCACCTGGGAGGCAAAGGCAGGCACAGCTCTGTGAGTGCAAGGCCTTCCTGGTCTACAGGGTGAGTTCCAGGACAGCAAGGGCTACATAGTGAGCCCCTGTCTCAGAAAATAAAACAAACAAGTGAGGCCTGAGCCTGAGGAGGAGCTGGGTACAGCTGGTCAAGCAGATAGTTCCTGCCAGGGAAGTGGGGAGACTTCTACAAGCTGCCATATAGGAAATCCTAGGATTGGTCCCTGGCTGCTTTTCCTAGGAAGCTTACATGATCTTCTAGATACTTCAAGCCAAAGGGCAGCCATTGTTCTCTACTTTACTCAGTTGTTTCTGAATCGACAAACACAGCCAGTGCATGGGTCTGGGAGGAGGGAAGGCAGGAAAGCAAGAGGAGAGGGAGAATGGTTATGTTGACCCTGATGATGAGTCCATCCCAGGAGCAAGACCTATAGTCAGGGGCCGTTAGCTCTCTGCCTCCTGCACTTGGCACTTTGTCTACCTGCTGTGGCTGCCACAGGTCAGAGCTCCATAGGGAACTAGGTCCTTGTGTATTCAGGAAGGAGCCCCTGCAGCCCCTGCTTTGAGCTCTGGCCCTTCAGAATGCTACTAAGTAGCCTGAGACCTGGGCATGTCTTGTCTGTACCCCAGTAGCTCCCAGCATGTGCAACTGTCCTGTGCCTGCCGCTGTGCTACCCTGCTTGCCCCATCACCTCGTGTCCGTGGCATTGAGGCCCTTCTCTCCTGCATGGTCTTCTAACCATCCTGCTCTGTTCTATGACAGGTGCCCACAGACCACACTGCTCCTGCACCACCAAGTACTGCTGCTGCCACTATGTTTCTTGGTGTCGTCCCTTCCCCCGATGCTGATCTCATTCAGGTTTGTCTTTTCTTCACTTTGCCTGACACTCTCCTGTCTGCTTCCTGAAGGACTCCCAAAGTTCTTTGAACTCTTTCTCTCTTCAGATAGCTTGGTCCAGGTGCTGCTCCGGGAGCCTGGCATGGGGAGGCCAAGCTGGGGAAGGCTTGGGAAGATGGGTGTTGAGATGAATTTGGCTCATGGTGTCCCTGTGTGACAGTAAGCAGAAGCTGAATAATGTTACCTTGTTTCTTTCTACCCACACAGAGCCACGATGCTGGCAATTGCTCTAACCTCATGGAGGAGACCAAGTAAGTGTTCCCTACTGAGGGAGTCAGGGCAGGCCTCTGCCCATGAGCCCTGTTTCCATCAAACTACCTGCACCCCTGATCTTATGTCTCCTCCCTTAGGACTTTCTCATCGACTGAGAGTCTGCGACAACTTTCTCAACAGCTCAATGGCCTTGTGTCTGAGGTACCACAGGACTGGGGTCCAGAGAGAAGGTAGAGAGGAAAGGAAGGCACAGTAGAAAACGAGGCAGGGATTCCCGAGCGGCTCTTGTCATGCTTGGAGAAGACCTGGATTTGGACCTCGATGGGCAATGTGATTTTATCCTGTTTATCCTGGTGTGGAAAGTTCGAGGTGACAGCTGTTGAGCAGCGGGGTTGAGCCATGGGGGTTTAGGGGCCATGAGGAGTGGCACAAGAGGGTGTGAGTGAACAGGAAAGCAGACTCTGCTAGTTGAGGGGGAATAGGAGGCTGCAGGGATTAGACAGTGAGGGTCACAGAGCATCTCCATGAGAGGTATTGTCTCTCCTAGTCTACATCCTACATCAACGGGGAGGGCCTCACGTCTTCCAACATGAAGGAACTGGAGGTAAGTGGCCTTGAATCATGGCCGAGCAACCCTTTACGCCAACCACCTATCTCCTCCTACAGGGACCTGGGTGCCCGCTGCCAGCTGAGACAGCCCACCACCCCCACCCCTAATGATGCTCTTTCTCCCTTTCCCCCATCCTTCCTCAACTCCTCCTCTCTGCATGCGCCTCAGAGCCGGTACCAAGAGCTAGCAGTAGCCCTGGACTCCAGCTATGTAACAAACAAACAACTCAGTAGCACGATAGAGGAATTGGTAAGAGTCAGCGGGGTCCCTGATTCTTGCTGCCAGTCCTGGGCTCCAGTTTCCCCTTTGGGCTCTGAAGAAAGGGACTAGGGGGCCCCTGGGACCAAGGGGGAATGGAAAACCTAGGGGCTTCCGTCTTAGCTGGAGGCAGCCAGAGCATAGAGCATGCAGCATGGTTCCTGTTGCTCTCCTCTCTGCACTCCAGACTCCCTCCTGAGTCTGCGCCCTCCCAGTCCTGAGCTTGGTGCCTCCAGCAGAAGAGAACACAAACCCAGTTGGTTGTCGGGAGCCCTGGTCCTGTTGGCTTAGCTCCTAATTTGCTCTTTGATTTTGGCCACACCACTCCCTGCATTTGAGTTTCTTGTTGAGGCAGAATTGGAGGGTGTCAGAGAGGTCTGTCCACTCTTAAGAGGTCACTGAATCATCAGAAACAAGTGCTCTCCCATTCCGCTCTTGGCTGTACCCACAAGACACGCTCAGTTTTAATTCGACACACTCCGCCAAGTCATCTTCCTCAAACCTGTCTCTAGAGTTACTGTCCTTTAATGTGAACCCAGTTACATAGTTGTGAGGGAGAGGCAGCCAGAATACCCTGGGAGCTTGAGGAGAGTCAGTTCATGTACCTGTGTGGGTCTGAGTACCTTCTTCAAATCCATCTTCCTGCTTGGTCTGGGGTGTCGTTAAAGGGGCCAGTCTTAGTCAGTTTCCTTTGACTCTTCCCACAGAAGCAACAGAACCAAGACACTCTGGATCAACTGGAAAAAGTAATGTGATTTCTCTGTTTCTCTGTTTCTCCTTTCATGGCTGATGAGGGTGGGGGAGGCCTCCGAGTTGCAGGTTTACTTCTATCCAGGAGAAGACACACCTCACAGGGTGTTCCCCATGGGATCCTTGATAACCTGGCCTCATGGTGGGCCTGTCCTGGGCCACTGGTGTCTTTGTCTTTCTGGGGGGCTCGTCCCTTGGGCCACTGCTGCCTCCCCACTAAGAGGTGCACTTCCTTGTGCCTGCAGGAGAAGAAGGATTATCAGCAGAAGCTGGCAAAGGAGCAGGGTGCCCTCAGGGAACAACTGCAGGTGAGAGGTCTGGGCAGTGTCCCCGAGCCCTCTGGAGAGCGCGTTTCTCCTGACTCTCAGCACTTGTGGCCTTTTCTCCAAAGGTTCACATTCAGACCATAGGCATCCTGGTGTCTGAGAAGGCAGAATTACAGACAGCTCTGGCCCACACTCAGCAAGCAGCTAGGCAGAAAGCAGGTAGGACCTGGGCACCCTTGAGCCTTGTCCTGATGCCGTAGCAGGCCAGAGGGAGGGTCCCTGGGGCTGCATCTAGACCTCTCTTGTTCCAGGAGAGTCGGAGGATCTTGCCAGCCGTCTACAGTCCTCCCGACAGCGTGTGGGAGAGCTGGAGCGGACGTTGTCTACTGTGTCGACGCAGCAGAAACAGGCAGACAGGGTAAGACGGGCCACTTCTCTGCTAGATGGACAGAGAGCTTAAAGGACTTTTCTGCATGGTCCCGTGTCTTGCTGCCGACAATTCCGCATGCACCACACCTTTTCTTGCTGCTTTTGTTAAGTGGTTTGTAGACACAACCTGATGGATGACCCCTCTGCTAGGTAACTGGGGACTGGACAAGCAAGCACTGAATGCCACACCTAGAGGCAGGTGCCCGTGTGACCCTGCTGGTTGTGTGTGGCCTTGACCAAGTGCTAAGAGATGGGATGGGCGCTTGTCTGTGAAAGTACAGATCTTAACATGTACCATTTGTAGAAGGAGGAGAATGTGTGTGTGCAGTGTATGTAAGCCATGTGGGAGAGAATTGATAAACTCAGGGTTGGGAAAGGGTGACTGTAAATGGACCATCTGTTCAGAGGAGAGCAGGATTCAGATAGAAGTTAAGTAGGAGAAGGAGCCTCTTCCTCTGTGCAGCCCCAGGGGAAAGGGCCTGGAGATTTAGACACCCCAGAATGTTCAAGTCTCAGCTCTGTCTGCCTAAGTAGTTTCAGGCCAGCACTGGGCCCTTGTGTACTGTTTCTGCCCAGTGCAGGTGATGGCAGCTGTCTAGATGCGTGTGAAGACGGGGTAGGGGATTATTAGCAGTGGTGCCTGGTGAAGGGCTCGGTGAACAATTTAACAACAGCCGTGTCCGAGAGTTCCCGGCCCAGTGTTAGCCCACTGTCATTTTATTAAAAAAATTCATAATCCTTCTACCTCACCATCCAGATGCTAAGATCACAGACTTTATCTCTGCCTGACTCATCCCTATGGAGTTTTTATAACTTGAAGGTTTATTTACTCGCGCGCGCATGCGCGCGCGCGCATGTGGGCGGGCGGGCAGGCGGGTGTGTGTGTGTGTGTGTGTGTGTGTGTGTGTGTGTGTGTGTGTGTGTGTTGCCTTTATGTATATGCACCAAACACATGCCTGATGCCTGCAGAGGGCAGAAGGCACTTGGCTCCCCTGGGACTGACCTAGGATATCAGTGCTGGGCTCTCTCAGAAGAATAACCATCTGCCCCTTTACTGAGGTTTGTGTGTATGTGTGTGTTTTCTGTTTGTTGTTATTATGACAGGGTTTCTGCGTAGCCATGGATAGCTTGGAACCCGTAGAGATCCACTGACCTTTGCCTTCCAAAGGCTGGGGTTAAGGTGTGCACCAAACACTGCCTGTATTGTTGGTTTTGTCTTGTTTTTGTTTTTGTTTTTTGTTTGTTTGTTTGTTTGTTTGTTTGTTTGAGACAGGGTTTCTCTGTGAGCTTTGACTGTCCTGAACTAACTCTGTAGACCTGCCTGTTCTTGAACTCATAGGGATCTATCTACCTGCCTCTGCCACCGAAGCACTGGGACTAAGGTCTCTGCCACCATCCTGCTCATGAGTTCTTATTAAAAAGCAAAGCAGGGCTGGAGAGATGGCTCAGCGGTTAAAAGCACTGACTGCTCTTCCAGAGGTCCTGAGTTCAATTCCCAGCAACCACATGGTGGCTCACAACCATCTGTAATGGGATCCGATGCCCTCTTCTGGTGTGTCTGAAGAGAGTGACAGTGTACTCATATAAATAAAAACAAATAAATCTTAAAAAAAAAAAAACAAAACAAAGGAAAGGCAGTACTAGTGAGGTGGTGGTGGCCCACACCTTTGATATCAGCACTCTGGAGGCAGAGGCAGCGAATCTCTGCAAATTAAACAGCCTGCTGTATATAGAGAGACCCTGTCTCAAAAAGTAAAAAAAAAAAAGTAGTAGTATAAGTGGTAGTTGTAATAGTAACAGCAACAACAGGAGTGAGGCAGATGGAGTGGCACATACCTGTCACTTGGAAGAAAGAAGCAGGAAGAGGTGGGGTTAAAGGCCAGTTTCATCTTCATGAGACTGTGTTTCATAAAACCATGCGTCACTGGGCAAGGCGACACGTGTCTGTAATCTCAGCACTGGGGAGACTGAGACAGGAGGGTTCAAGGCCAGCTTGTAAATTCTAGGCTTACCTGGATCCCTCAGACTGTATTTAGGAAGAGAGAAAAAGGAGAGCTTTAAAAGAGAGCTAGTGTGTTGTTGGTCAGTCATAGAGCAATTGCCTGACCTATACACGGGCTTGAGTTTGATCCCAGCCTTGCAAAAATAATATATGATTAATTAAAAACAAAAGCAGAGCTAGAGAGATGGCAGGGTGAGCAAGAGCACTGGCTCTCCATCAGAAGAGTGTTCGATTCCCAGTAGCCACGTGGTGCTTCACAACTGTCTGTAACTCACGCTTGTGGAGCACAGACATATGTAGACAGAACACCACTCCGTATAAATAAGTAGAACAAAGCAACCCTGAAGACTGTGACCTCTGGTCCCAGCTACTGGAGAGGCTGAGCCCTCTCAGCCCAGGAGTTTGAAGCCATCTTAGATAACATAGTGTCACCCCATCTTAAAAACAAAACAAACGGACAGAATCACAAAGGAGACAGAAATGTAGAAATGCCTTGGGAAAATGCCAAGTGTGATTAGGAAGAGGAATTGTCACTGGAGAATATCACCAGGCCGTTGGTGTTGTGCCAGCGGCTGCTTCAGCCTTTCATGTCCAAACTCTGCTTTCTCTGTCTGCAGTACAACAAGGACCTAACCAAAGAGCGAGACGCCCTCAAGCTGGAGCTGTACAAGAATGGGTAAGAATGGGAAGGCGGCTGGGCTCTCTGCAGCCTCAGTGTGGAGAGTGGAGACTCAGCCCAGACAGGCTTGGGTTTGTGTAGAGCTGAGCTCTGGTCCCAGCCATGCTCCTGACTCATGGTGTGGTCCCAGGTAACTCAGTCTCTGAGGCCTGTCGCTTGTGACTCAGTGCTCTGTCCTGTGGTGCTGTGGCAGGACTCACACATCACTCTGAAATGGGCTCCTTTCTGTTCTTGATTCCTTCCTTTCCACCTTGCCACTGGCCCCAGCAAAAGTAATGAGGACCTGAGGCAGCAGAACTCAGAACTGGAAGAGAAACTTCGAGTCCTGGTGGCAGAGAAAGCAGCTGCACAGTTGGGGGCAGAGGAGCTGCAGAAGAAGTTAGAGATGTCAGAGCTGCTGCTGCAACAGGTGAGAGGTGCAGCCCTCACCCCTAAGGCCCAGGCACAAAGTCTGTGGCTCCTTGGGGGTGACCTGCGGCCAAGTATGGACAGTTTGGAACCTCCTCCTGTCCTGTGCTGATGCTGTTTACTAATTGCTCAGTGGAGCCCCCGCCACACCTGTGAATCAGAGTCTTAGTGAGGGTGATGTGGCTGTTGGATCCTTACTTTATTTATTTATATTATTGTTGAGACAGTCTTATCAGTAGCCCAGGGTGACCTGTAACTTACCAGGTAAGCCTTGAACTCATGGTAATCCTCCTACCGTAGCCTTCCAAGTGGGAGGTTGTAGGCATGAGCCACTAGGCCTGCTGAAATGCCAGCGTTCTGTTTCATTTAAATGGCCCAACAGGAGTCTGCTTAGCTTTTCCTGACACTTTCTCCTATGGCAATGACCCTGGGTTGTCATCCTAGCTCACACTCTTGTGGGGAGCACTGCAGCAGAACAGCATAGGCTCCCAGACCTAAGCCCTCCTTTCCCTCATGCAGTTCTCTAGCCAATCTGAGGCTTCTGGCAGTAATGAGCAGTTGCAACAGGCCATGGAGGAGCGGGCTCAGCTGGAGAGCCATGTTGGCCAGGTGAGGATCTGTGGGGGGAGGGGAAGGGCATGATCCCCCCTCCCCCCGCAATGGCCCTTGGTGAGGACCTGTGACAGCCCTTCATAACTCGTATATTGACTGATGCAGCTGATGGAGTCACTGAAACAGCTCCAGGTGGAGAGAGACCAGTATGCAGAGAACCTGAAAGGAGAGAGTGCCATGTGGCAGCAGAGGGTACAGCAGATGGCAGAGCAGGTGAGGCCTGGCCTCTGGAGTCTTCGCTCTTCCTGGGCATCAGTGTCGTGGAGCTGAGGGCTTAGGGGCTTCAGTTTTGCAGAGGTGGGACTGGGGATGGGTGGGCCTGGGATCTCCAGCACCCCCACCCTGTGCCTTGGGCAGGTGCACGCACTGAAGGAAGAGAAGGAGCAGAGAGAAAGTCAGGTACAAGAGCTGGAGGCCAGCTTGGCTGAACTCAGGAGTCAGATGGGTGAGTAGGGCAAGGGTGACCTGAGAGCAGGAGTGGGTCGAGGGGCCATGAAGGTGGCTTCCATTGCCCAGGGGGGCAGGTGGGTGTAAGGGCATTGTAATGGGGGCAAAGGGTCTCTGCCAGGACGAGGTGACAAGCCTTGTCATCTCTCTGAGCATGTGCCTTTCTGTGCAAAACAGGGTGGCATGCCTACTACTACACCTCAGCAGGTGACTGAGCATCCCAGATCTGTGCTAGAGTGGCTTGAAACACTTGCCTCATCTGAGACCCTGACAGAAAAGAAGCCAAGGCTTAGGGCAGGGAGCCTGACTCACAGTGCCTGCTTCCTTTCTCAGAGGAGCCACCACCTCCAGAGCCTCCAACTGGGCCTTCAGAGGCCGAAGAGCGGCTGCAGGGAGAGGTTGAGCAGCTGCAGAAGGAACTGGAGGGTCTGACGGGTCAGCTGCGGGCCCAGGTGCAGGACAATGAGAGCCTGAGCCACCTGAACCGGGAGCAGGAGGGACGGCTGCTGGAGCTGGAGCGCGAGGCCCAGCACTGGAGCGAGCAGGCAGAGGAGCGCAAGCAGATCCTGGAGAGCATGCAGAGTGACCGCACCACCATCAGCAGAGCGCTGTCACAGAATCGCGAGCTCAAGGAGCAGCTGGCTGAGCTGCAGAACGGCTTCGTCAGGCTGGTGCGGAGCCTGCAGGCCCTCCTTGCTTACAGGGAACACACTCACCCCTTTTGGTCAGCACCGGCAGAGGATGGGGTGCTGTCCGCCTCACGTTAGGTGGTAGTGGTGAAGGCACCCCACAATCCCGAGCCCTAGGGTGTGTGGGAATGATCCAGCAGCCTTCCCTACTCTGAGAGGGAGTACACATGCAATTCTGGGGACTCCAGCCACATTAGGTCCTACTGACTGTTGCTTTCTGTCCAGACAAATGAGAACATGGAGATTACCAGTGCGTTACAATCAGAGCAGCATGTCAAGAAAGAGCTGGCCAGGAAGCTGGGAGAGCTTCAGGAGAGGCTGGGAGAGCTGAAGGAGACGGTAAGGCCTACTACATGTGGTGTTGGCCACCAGACCTGGGGAGGGTGGGTGCAAGGCCCATCACAGATTAGCCACAGCCTGGAACAGGTATCCCTGGACTGCTCTCTATCCAGGAGCTGCCCTTTTATAGTCGTTGTCCTTTTATGCAGGGCTCTGGGTTCAGGCTGGATTCACACCCATGTGTTCAAGTGCTTCCCATCTCCAAACCTAGTCACTGAAGTTAAAAGATGAGTTTTCTCATAGAGGTGTTAAAGGTTTAATGAGAAAATGTACATAAAATAACGGGTACTAGTAGGTTTGTGCAGAACAGAATGGGTTAGTTCCATCTGCTTTTCCACTCTTGGGGCCTAAAGGAGTGAGAAAGGTGACTATGTGAGGCTGGGTACAAAGGCAGGCGCTCAGGCCGTGGCAGCCAGCACTGCCTGCCCTCAGCCCTAGCCTTCCTGCAGGTGGAGCTGAAGAGCCAAGAAGCACAGGGTCTGCAGGAGCAGCGAGACCAGTGCCTGTCCCACCTGCAGCAGTACGCTGCCGCCTACCAACAGCACTTGACAGCCTATGAGCAGCTGACCTCTGAGAAGGAGGCACTGCACAAGCAGCTTCTGCTGCAGACACAGCTCATGGACCAGTTGCAGCATGAGGAAGTTCAGGGCAAGATGGCAGCCGAGATGGCCCGCCAGGAGCTGCAGGAGGCACAGGTGAGGCAGCTGTTAAGACTGGGCCCAGGGGGAGGATCTGGCCACCTCTGTCCCTTCTCATTCTCTCCTGGCCCCTTAGGAGCGCCTAAAAGCTAGCAGCCAGGAGAACCAACAGCTCCAAGCCCAGCTGAGCCTCTTGGTCCTCCCTGGGGAAGGTAAGACCACCCAGGAGGAGAGGACTAGAGTTGATGTATTTGGAGCAGCTTTGATTGGGCATTTTCTAGTCACTGGCTGGTCCTAGGGTAGAGAGTGGGGATGCAGGGGTGGGGCTCTGAGCTCTCCTCCCCCAGCCCACTCTGTCTACCTGCTGGGATTATTAGAGGAGACAGCCTACAGCAACTGTCTGCCCCCAGGAGATATGGACCAGGAGGAGCAAGACGAGGAGGTTCCTCAGCCCAGTCTGACCATCCCAGAAGACCTTGTCAGTAGAGAGGCTATGGTGAGCTGGGCTCTGCTTGCCCTTCTCTTTTCTACCTCTGTGGTCCTTGGTTTCCTGCCCTCTGATTTCTTTTGATTACCACTTTGTGCTTGGGAGCCAGTGGTTAGTCTCCCATCTGGGAACTGGTGCTCCCTCTCTCCCTGCCCACTTTGCCCTGAATGTTTCCCTGAGAGGCACACCTCCCTCTGTGTGCAGGTGGCCTTCTGCAATGCAGCGATAGCCAGAGCTGAGGAAGAGCAGGCCCGACTCCGAGTGCAGCTGAGAGAGCAGAAGGCACGTTGCCGGAGCTTGGCTCACTTGGCAGCCCCAGTCCAAAGCAAGCTTGAAAAGGAGGCAGTGGTCCCCAGGGATATGGGTGACTCTGTATCTGAGGAGAGCAACCAGGCCCTACATGTAGCCATGGAGAAGCTGCAGGTGAGTTTGTCTGTTGGGGCTGGGAGGGAGGGGACCAGCCGGGGCTCCTGAGTCCCTGAGCCCTCTCTCTGTCTTGGCTCCAGAGCCGCTTCCTGGAGGTCATGCAGGAGAAAGTGGAGCTCAAGGAGCGGGTGGAGGAGCTTGAACATTGCTGTATCCAGCTTTCTGGGGAGACAGACACTATTGGTGAGGCAAGGCCCAGCCGAAGGCAGTGGGGCTATGCATGGGGCAGATGGGGAGCCATAGTGTCTGAGCCTTGCCCACCTGCCTGCCGTCCCCACAGGAGAGTACATTGCCCTCTACCAAAACCAGAGGGCAGTGCTGAAGGCTCGGCATTTGGAGAAGGAAGAGTATATCAGCCGGCTGGCTCAGGACAAGGAGGAGATGAAGGTAAGCTTCAGGCTTCTTCTTGTCCAGGCCCTGGCAAGTCTGGGCTGGGAGGTTCAAGTCGAGCTCCTTTTTCTCCAGGTAAAACTGCTAGAGCTTCAGGAGCTGGTGTTGAGGCTTGTGAACGAGCGCAATGAATGGCAGGGCAAGTTCCTGGCCGTGTCTCAGAACCCTGCTGATGTGCCTGCCCCAGTGCCCACAGGCTCCCAGGAATTTGGCGCTGCTGACCAGCAAGGTGGTGAGTAGAGCTGCTGTCTTGGGCAGGCAGAAAGCGGAGGGTTCCCATGACGTGCAGAGCCATGATTTCCTCCCCTTTCTCTAAAGACCTCAGGGAGGTGAGCCTGGCTGACGATACAGAGCCTGCACAAGGAGAGGCAGGGGTACCCGCTCCCCAGGAGAACCCCACTGCACAACAGATCATGCAGCTGCTGCGTGAGATCCAGAACCCCCAGGAGCGCCCAGGCCTGGGTAGCAACCCTTGCATCCCCTTTTTCTACCGTGCGGATGAGAACGACGAGGTGAAAATCATGGTTATATAAGAGACTTTCGGCCAAAGCCTCACCAAGGGCAGCCAGAAGTTCTGCCCACCCCACCCCCTTCCCCAGCCACCCTATCCTTAATAATAAGGTCAGACCCCGCCCTCCAGGGGCTGGGGAAGTAGCTCAGTTGGTAGAGTGCTTGCCTGCCATGCACATAGCCCTGGGTCCCCAGCGCCCCTGAAAAGGCTGATACCTGTAATTTGAGTGCTTGGGAAGTGGAGGTGGGAGAATGGGCCATCCTCATCTACCTAGTGAGTTTGAGGCCACACTGGGCTACATGAGACCCTGTCTGAAAAACCAAAAGATCGGACTCCTATATTAATGGGAGATACAAACTGGTACAGGTCTGCCTTTTAGCCAGGGCAGTTTTACCTTGTAAACTCCTGGTAGGGAAAGAGCACCAGAGACTCAGTGATTGAGCAGACTGTGCTGGGTGGCCTGGGGACTTTCTCACCAAGGAGGGCCTCAGTCCTTGCTCGGGCAGGCCACTGGGGCAGAACAGTCTGGCAGCCTTCTCATGACCAGGAGCAGCATGGGCTGGTGGATCGGCCTAGCATTCAGCAGGGCTCAGGATTTTTCACCATCTCAGTCGTTTCCACCCTCCTTTCCCTCCCCAACCCCATTTTATATTCATTGTCTTCATATAGTGTCTTACATAGCCCGGGCTAACCCTGAACTCACTACAGATTGAGCTGATCCCCTGCCTTACCGCTGTGCCTGGAGGTTGGCAGTGCTAAGCAGGCACTCTACCAAGTGACTTATCCCCAGCACTACCCGCCCTTTCCCTTTGTGTGGTGATGCTCGGGGTGGAACCCAGGGCACAGCACGTCCCCAGACCAAATCCCATCTTCTTAGAGGCACTTTAGGGCAGTGGGGCTGGCAGCGTTTCATGGGTCCCCGGGCAGTTGGGCTCACTGCCTCAGGAAGGCATCCCACTTAGGAGGGCTTCCATCTCTGTGAGGCACTTTGTGACAGGGAAAGTGGGTACCATTCTCTCAGGCCTTATGACAATTGGGGTAACTATGCCAAGCAGGACAGAGGCTGCTGGGGCGGGGTGGGCTTCCCCTCCCCCGGTGTACATATTGTACCTGTGTACTATTTTGTATATTCCGGGGTAGGGACACCCCTGTATCATAGTGGAGGTTGGAGCTGGCAAGTGGGACAGAGCTTCTAATAATCATTTGGGCTGGGAAACTTATTTATTGGTAGTGTTAGGTCAGGACAGGAGGCGGAGACGTGGTTGTGGCACCTGCAATGCAGCTCCTCTTTATTTTGCTTTTTACTTGGGAAATAAATGGATTTAGCCATACTGCTGGGCCCAGGGTGCTTGTTATTGGTTCTGGGGTTGGCCTCAGGCTGGCACCAATCAGGGACTGTGTCCTGCCTGGAGAGAGCAGGCTTCTGGCCTGTGTGGAGCCCAAGGTCTGAAGTGCCTGCAGGACAGACTGACACCATCACCTGTGCAGTGCTTATGGCAGCCTAGGGATCCCAGGGGACTACAGGGCTTCCTTACTGAGTGACAGAATCAAGCCTGACTTACATAGTGGAACTCAGGGTCCTTCGGGTGCTGACTTCCAGGCCAGGCCTTTCACATTCCAATCCCTTCTCCCCTAGCTGGTCCATATGTGGGGCCTGTTCTTTAAGCTGCTCACAGCATGTGCTCGTGATACTGCCCCCTAGTGGTGGAAGCAGGATTCACAGGAAGAGAACCACCTTGCAGCACCCTAGCAAGGGCCTTTCCTCATCCTTCATTCGGTACCCAATTTATACCTCCCCTCTCCTCGGCCCCAGAGAATACAAACCAGCAGAGGTACACGCAGTTCCCCATTGTCCAGAAATGGGTTTTATTCTCAGCCAAGAGACAGCAAGACTGGTGGCCATCAGAGAACCGCACAGCTGCTGGTGCAGCATCCCCTTGTGCAGGGTGGGGATGGCCAAGGGGATGGCTGTCCACAGGCCAAAGGACAGGGAGGCTCACTGGAGGTGGCACATTGGAGGGGGGATGTCAGGATGACAGCGTTCCCTTGTAGTTGGACCACAGGACTCCACAAGGACAGCATGGTGGTTGATTCTGACACTACAGGCGAGGCTGTGTCAGCCATATATATGTATATATATGTATATATAGGTATATTTATAGATATTTATAGAATGTCGCAGGAGCAATACCACAGAGGGGCACAAGTTTTCACCAACATCACATTTGGATGTATCAGCTCACCACTACAACAGACTAAGTCACAGATGATGAATAGGACGCTTTGGGGTCGGGGGAGCCACTGTCAAGTCACAGAACAGCTGTCCAGGCAGGCTTGATAAGGGAGGTCTCCGAGGAGTAGGAGGGATCTGGTTAGAGGTCGAAGGGGGGCCTGGGGCTCTCAGGACGGGACGGACTTGCCTGACCCGATCGGCTGGCAGTTGGAGAGAAAGCCAAGAGAGAACCGAAGAGAGAAAAGGAAGGAGAGCTGGTAAGGCAAGAGCAGCCACCTTCAGCAGAGGCAGAGGGGATGAGGCAGGTGTGGATGTGGGCAAGGTTCCCGGAAGAGACGGGCAGTTGATGAATGGAAGATGGGAGGTGCTGGGCGGTAACTAGAGGGTAGTCTGGGGAGAGGCTGGGTGGCCCTCTCTTGCCACACACACGGCCTCTCACACACCACCCAGGCAATGCACCACAGGGCCTCCCTCTTTTCTGCTCACTCTGTTTCCCATCTCACTGGCTCAGGGCCACCCCAAGCCTCAGGGAGTCCCATGTAACAGCCATGAGGCCAGTAGTGTTTGAACCAGGAGATCGAAGCTAAAGGGGATGGCTGGAGGGAGCGCTGGAGGCCCCTCAGGTGGTCAGAAAGCCCAGGAGTCCTCTGAGGGGACCCTGGGGAGGCTAGGAGGCAGGCAGCCGATGCCTGTAGCCACAGACTTATAAGTCTAAGAGGGGAGCCTCCGATGGTCGGGGGGCTGCAGGTCTCGTAGGTGAGGCTGGGCCCTTCCTGCTGGGGAAAAGCAGAAGGGTGAACGTCAATGGCTGGGGAAGAGTTGGGACAGGGTAACTGAGAGATCTCTGGCCAACCAGGCAGCATTCAAGTTGACTCGCCCAGTCAATAGACACCGCAGTGCCACCGGCTAAAAGGTACAGGTCACTCTGAAAATAGGTTAAATGTGGGAGCTGATGGCTGGCTCTATGTCTGGGGCTGAGGAGGTGGCTGATAATTACAGGTGTTCTATGCCAAGGATGAGTGGAAAAGGGGCTACCTGTCCTCACCTTGCTGTGAACTATCGGGCTGGCAGAACGGCAAAGGCTCTTAAGTGATCTAAAGTCATCAATCAGAGCCCTGGCTCCGCCAACGGGATTATCATGCTTGCCCTGTGGTGGATTTAGTTGCCCATGCTCCTAGGTTGGAAGTAGAAAGCTCTATCTGGGCAGCAGAGTTAAGGTAGGTTTGAAGATGAGCTCCTAAAGCTTCTGGCCCCTTCGAGGCCAGCCAAAGACACCCTCTCCCAGTTCTTAGTCCTACACTGTCAACAGTGGTCTGGTGTCTTAGACAGCTCCAGAGAGCACCCATATCAGTACCATATCTTGGGCATGGTACCTGTACCAAGGGCCCTCAGTTTAAGCAAGAAGCCCTTGAGTAGTGGCGCTGAGTCCCGCGGCTCACTGGGAAGGAAGTGAGAGAACCAGCTGGAAGAGGACAGGAAGTGGGAGTCTAGAGCTGCAGGAGAAGGAGGGGCCTGGCTCAGAGGTCCCAGGTGTCCTCAGCATGGAGCTGGTGCAGCGAGGAGGAGGGGGCAGACACACTGTTCATGCAGCAGGCTGAGAGCATAACCTACCGTAGCTGACACTCCTCAGGGGTCACTGATAGTGATTCTGAAAGACAGCACGGAATCAACAGGGCAGTTCACAAACACACAGGTGGGCCAGGCTGGGGGTTAGGGGACACACACACGCACACCCCTGGGCGTGCACACACATGCTGTGAGGCCTGAAGGCCCTGCATGCACACGCTAACACACATGCCCACAAACACGCATACATCTCCCCTCCCACCTCCCAGTGCCCAGCACCATTGCCGGCCAATACGTCGTGCAGCACGGATCTGGGACATGCAGCCACTCAGCACACAGAAGCACACGCGTGAGCTGTCACAACACAGAAGCTCGCCTGCACACAGAAGGTCTTTGCACCAGCTCCCTGCACACTCAGGCCTGGTGTGCTGACAGGGTTACCATAGGGCTCTGTAAAGGGCAGAGCTTGCACTCTAGGATCCAGCTGTCATGTTTCTGCCCAAGAAGCTCCCTTGGTTCCCTACATCATTGAACCTCTCCAAATGTCCAACCTACCCCACCCTGCTATTTACTGTTAATAAAGCAGCCCACTGTCCCTGTCAATCTGACACTCTCCTGGGGAAATGTCAGGGTACACTTATTTAGGAGAAGGAAACTAAAGCCCTGGGAGGGAAAATGACTTGTCTAAGGGAAGTGAACCAGCATGTCTGGACTCCAGTCCCATGACATGCTGCCCATCTTTACTGTTCCAGACATCAGAGCCCCACAGAGTAGACCCAGCTTCATTTGGTGTATGGGGGCTATTCCTCTAGCTCTGTCCTTCAGCCATCTAGATTCCCAAATAGAAGCTGTTGGTCTGTCTGAGCATGTGTTTTCTTAGAGACCAGCCGCAGTCCGTAGAAACAGGGCAGACTTGGTTATTAGAGTGAGCTTCCTGGAAAGCCAGTCGTGGATAAGAAGACAAAGGCAAGGGATGAAGTATATTCCTTGTTCTTGGAGCTCTCTGGCAGCAGGGTAGCCTTTGATCCCAGTCCTTACCCAACACCCACCATCTGGTTTCAGACCACCAGACTGTCCACCATTCCCAGAGCCCTTCCCCAGCTGCTTTCTATGCATGTCCATGCCTGGGTGCCACACTCTCACATTCACACCCGTGTGCACGCCCACATACACATCATCACACCTTGCTGGTCACACAATCACAGCCTGGCCTGATACTGTGGGCCAGAGGTGGAACGGCACTCTGGGACAGCTCAAAAGAGTCAGGGCTGGGAAGTGGGGCATCGAAGTAGCTCTGGATGTAAATGAAGAAATCCACACGATTCAAAGAGAGGATCTGGGGTCAGAGACCTAGACCTGAGGTAGGCTCACCAGGAGCTGGGCCAGGTGAGTGAAGGGTGGAATGGAGGAGGATGGGAGGCAAGGGTTTAAGAAAAGCGAAGTGTGGGAGGCATGGAGAGAAAATGAAAAAAAGGGAAGCGCCATGCAAGTACTGAAAAGAAGGGGGCAAATGGTTTGAGCCCCAGAGCCCCCTCCCAGAAACGACCGCCACCGGGACTCAGCGCCCCCTGCGGCGCAGGACCTCCTGCCCGTGGCCGCAGGTCCCTTGGCCTTGCAATGTGACCCCAACGCCTAAGATGGAGAGGGTCGTTTCTGCTGCTAGGCCGAGGATCTAGAATCCAACTCCACCTCCCTCCAGGTCACACCCGCCTGGCAGCCTTTCCCGTCGCTTTAAGCCCCTACTCACCTGGGGACCCCAGGCGGGGCGCGGTTGGGGCGCGAGGGCACCTGGGGAGGGGGGCCAAAGGGGTCAGGGGAAGCCCCCGGCCTGGAGGGCACGGGGGGAGCCCCCCCCAGGGCGGATCCAGCAGGCGGAGGCCCAGGAGCAGGGCCCCGCGACCCGGGCCGGGCTGGGGGCACGGCGGGGGCTCGGCGCTGCGGCGTGGGGCTGGACGTGGGCGACCTACGGGCGACAAGAGCGGAAGAAGCGCGGAGCAGAGGTGAGTGGCTCCGCCCACAGCAGAGACCCCGCCCTCAGCCCAGGCTGTCCCCGCCCATGCAGCAAGCCCCGCCCATAGCGACCTTAGACAGCGTGGGAGCCTAAGCCCGGTCCCCAGCGGCGCCACCCACCTTGCAGCCAGCGCTCACGGCAAGCCCCGCCCCGCGACAAGCCCCGCCCTCTTCTAAGCTCCTCCCCTCGCTCCAGGTGGGAGCCCCCGAGACCCGGGCGCGCCACTGCCCGGTCCCGGCCCTCCTCCCGCGGGCCCCGGGCTGGGGGGCTTTGGGGCCGTGGGGGCCGGCCCTGGTACCTGCGTCCGGCCGGTACGCTCTGCACCTGCAGCCAGGAGTCGTCCACGGGCGGGGGCATGGGCGTGCTGACGGTGGTCGTGTTGATGTCGCCGATAATGCTGAGCGCCTCCTTCAGTGCGTGGTACATACGCAGCATCTCGTCGCGCCGCTGAGCCTGTTCGGCCGATTCTTCCATCAGCGTGTTCTGGTCCCCGCAAGAGTACAGGTTGGCCAGCAGCTCAGAGAAGATAAACTCCTTGGTCTGTGCACAGAGAGGGAAGGAAGGCTAGAACCTGATGACCGCGCCACCTTGTCTCTGGCCAGACCTACTGGGTCTGGGTGCAGAACCGGAAGCTGGGGTTTGATATTTCAGATGCCTACTACTGCTTGGTGCCTAAACTCTTGAAACCACATCTTAATGCCCTTTTCTCACACGAGAATACAGGATAGCGAAGCCACCTGCCCTAGGTGTCGGATCCGGGAGGAGATTCAGAACCAACCATGTCACTAGGACAACTGCCTACTAAGTTTATGAGCCTTTCTTCAGACCAAAATAAGGAAGAAGATACTTTAAAGTGCCCTAGGTCCTTAAGGAAGAAAATAACAAATATCTAACTATGTGTCTTTTTAATTGAGGGAAATGTGTCCGTGTGTGTAGTGGAAGTTTAATGCCTATTTCAAATCCCCAGACATTTTTTTTTAATTTTTTGAAGGTTTATTTATTTATTATATACATTGTAGTTATCTTCAGACACACCAGAAGAGGGCATCAGATCTCATTACAGATGGTTGTGAGCCACCATGTGGTTGCTGGGATTTGAACTCAGGACCTTTGGAAGAGCAGTCGGTGCTCTTAACTACTGAGCCATCTCTCCAGCCCAATCCCCAGACATTCTTTTTTTTTTCTTTTCTTTTCTTTTCTTTTCTTTTTTTTTTTTTTTTTTGGTTCTTTTTTTCGGAGCTGGGGACCGAACCCAGGGCTTTGTGCTTCCTAGGTAAGCGCTCTACCACTGAGCTAAATCCCCAGCCCCTCCCCAGACATTCTTATGCCATCCAGTCTGAGACAATCTTGAGAGCAGCTGGCATTTTTGCAGCTTACTCCAATCTCACTGACTCCTTTTCCAAAACCTACTGAGCATGTGCCACGTTCCACACTCAGTGTTGCGCCACACTTCATAAGCATTCTGACGTCAGCTCTATTTCGCCGGTCATACTTTACACATTGGGAAACAGACTCAGAGATTACATACGCTCAGAATCACAGAGGCAATCTGTGGGAAAGCCAACAGCATTCCAGTTCTGCTTTCCTGAGGCCTGCTTCTACACAGCCCCAGGCTGTGGTGGCCCTGTGAGGTGTGTTTCAAAGCAGCATCTGAGAGTCTCAAAAAGCTATGATTCCTAACCCCTCCTGAAGAACATGCATGTTTGGGTCAGCCTAGGTGTCTTATTTTTCAACCGTAAGTTTCCTGAAATTCAAATTAAGTTGAAGTATTTCCACTGGCTATGTAACATCTGAAGTGGGTTTGCAAAACTTAATGGGAAAATATCCTGTTAATTAATATTTTCTTTTTTTTTTCTTTTTTCTTTTTTTTTGGAGCTGGGGACCAAACCCAGGGCCTTGAGCTTGCTAGGCAAGCGCTCTACCACTGAGCTAAATCCCCAACCCTAATTAATATTTTCTAGATTGGGACCCGGTGTAGTAAATAGGTCGTACCTGCCATCTCAGCACTGAGGAGATAAAGCCAGGGAGAGATCAGCCACAAGTTTGAGGCCAGCCTGGACTCCACAGCAAGACTCTCTCTCTCAGAACAATATTTTGGATATCTCGGGGCTTGAAATAAATACTATCAAAATTAAGGGTTTTGGAACCAGGCATAGTAGTGCACACCTTTAATCCCAGCATTGGGGAGGTGGATCTCTGTGAGTTCAAGGCTAGCTAGAGCTATGTAGTAAGTACCTGTCTTGGAAAAAAATAAAAAGTTAAGGGTTTGGGGACTATGGGATGATTCTGTGGGTAAAAGTGCTTGCCGACAAGCCTAAAGACCTGAGTGCAATCCTTAAGACCTACACGGTAAAAGGAGAAAAGAAACTCGCTCCAGTTGTCCAGGACCAACCCACAACCAACATAAAGGCATGTGTTCCCCTGCCCTGCACATAACATAAATAATGTAATAAAAAGAAACACACTGGCTGGCTGCTTGGTCTTACGCAGCACGCTGCACACCCCACAGCTATATACATACATTGTTGATCATGAGGTGCATGATGGTCTTGGGCATGAGATCCCGTACAGTCTTGTTGACAATGGCCATGTACGAGTCTACCAGGTTCCGGATGGTCTCCACCTGGCGCTCCAGCTGAGGGTCCATGGAGTGCATGAAGCTGTCAGAGCCGTTCTCCTCAGTCTCACTGGCCTGCCATTGGGAACACAGGCATCGGTGTGGGAGGGTTGTTTGTGCAACCAGAGTCCATGGATCACTGAGACCTCAGACCTTGCAAGGGTGCCAGCCACACTGAGGTGCTGAGGGCGTCTTGGGGCTCCAGGCTCACCACCTCTGTGCTTCGAAGGATCCTGCCTCCCCACATGCAGCCCTGACTCAACTCTAACCCTGGTGGCTAGAATTTGTCTCCATTTCTCAATCCATACATTGGAAACGAACATTGCTCCCTCACTTGGCCAGAGCGGGTGCCAGTCTAGCGGAGCTTGTATACTTACTTTCTCCTTGTCCTGAAGGTCCATGTCAGAGCCATAGAAGCCACATCAGCATGGCCATGGTCACCACCGCCACCAAGGGGCACATTCGAAGTAGACATAGAGAGGGAAAGGGAGAGATTGTGTGAGCTTAGCACAGTGCACTCTAACCCTGGTATGTGTACGCACTGCCACAGCGGCAGGGGAGATGTGAGAAGTGACACTGAAGCCACCAGTGTATGAAAGTACAGGAGACGTCCTCTGGCAGAGGGGAGAGTGGGAAACCAGAGGGCTTTGTTCCAAACTCATCTAGGTAGCAAGGAATGATGGCTCTTTGTGAGTTGGATTCAGATCCTCTCTGAGGAACCCCAGGGACAAGCAGCTGGCCTCTCCCCCTCACTCCACCTCGCCACTCACCCCAACACGCTCAGGGTACACGCCAGCCCTCAGAAAGGAAGCCTTCCAACTGTCCACCTCCTCCTGTGTCTCACAGGCCAGTTCCAGCTGCCGGTAATCCTTGTAGACATTCCTGCGGGATTGGGTAGGTGGGAGGAGAGATGAGGGAAAGCCCCACCCCACTGAGGGAATAAGGACGTGTGTGAGCGTTAGGGTCCTCATGCCTAGTATCCATCACTCAAGCCTCAGTGCCCTCATTCGGGAGGTAGGTTGGTAATGATTCCTGTCTGTTGTGGCTACTGGGATGCTTCAGGGAAACAAGGAGCTCAGGGTGTAAAACAACAGGACAGAAGCCAGGCATGGCACACACTAATCCCTGTACTTGAGAGGGCCGAGGCTTCAGGAGATGCTTGAGTTTGAGGTCAGACTGGACTCCATAAATGAGACCCTGCCTGAAAAGGAAAGAAGGAAGGTAGCCCTGGCATGGGTTTCAGACCTTTCAGCAGATGGTAGCTGTTTGCGATTCTTATCTCTGAGTACGGAAGAGCCCACACACATAGGAGCCAGTCTGGACTTGGGCAGTGGTGGCACATGCCTTGAAACCCAGCACTTGGAAGGCAGAGGCAGGTGGATCTCTGCAAGTTCAAGGCCAGCCTGGTCCTGAGTGACTTCTAGGACAGCCAGGGCTACACAGAGAAACTATGTTTTGGAAAAGAAGGAAAGAAAAACAGAAGGGGGAAAAAAGAGCCAGCCTGAATCAGGGAAGTGAGCTCTAGTCCCCCCAGAAAGAGGCAGTCTTTCTGCTTTTTGTTTCTAGCACCTGGCAGAGAGAGTATTCTGTGCGAGGCAGATACTAGGAAAGTGGCTGTGAGAAAGGAGGAGGGATGGGAGGAGGGATGGAAGTAGGGAGGAGAGGAGGGAGGGGAGGGAGGGGAGGGAGGGAAGGAGGGAGAGAAGGGAGGAAAGGCAGGAGGGAAGAAGGGAAGGGAGGGAGGGGAGGAGGGAAGAGAGGAGAGATGGGAGGGGAGGAGGGAAGGAGGATGCTTAGACATGGCTCTAGCACTCAGGAGAAACTTTATAGCTGTTGATGACAGATCCCTGGATTTGTATACCCATTTTCTACACAGCAGGCAATGGTTTGGGCCTTTCAGGGTCTAGGGTCTCAGCCGCTCGGCCAGGGGCAGGTAGGCACCTCTGCTCAGTGTTGAAGAGGGCAAAAATATGCTTGCTTGACATGAAGCCCTTCTCCACATCACGCAGCTTCAGATTATCCACAGACAGCATGTACTTCTTCTCTTTCTCCTGTTGAGAAGAGAAGGGTGGTAGCAAGGGTCAGACTGGCACTGCCAAGCCTCTGTCCCTCAGAGTGATCCATGTTGATGAGCACCCAAAGTAGTCCTGGGCTGTATCCCTTCCCGCCGCACGTGTGGTGCTATATAGTAAACCCTGGCCCTGGAGCTCTGGCCCCATCTGGATATCACCAGCCTCTAGACCCCATGCCACATTATAAGAGACTGGCAAAGTCAGTGGTGCCAATGGGGTCTCCCTCATCCCACCTTCAGCAATTCCTGGAGACAAGCCAGGCTGGGCCTCAGGCAGGGATGGCTCACACGAGGCTCTCTTGCTTCCAGCCTGGCTGCCTCTGACTTCATTTCCTGACTACAGAGATGGGGGCTGGGGGGTACACCAGCCTTGGAGGCTTCAAAGGGCTGGCTCAGCCCACTCCCTGTCTCCCCCTTCCAGCCACCCATGTGTTACCAATCAGACACACAGCACAAGCCTGGAAATTGTATGTGTGTAAACACGTGTGTGGTTGTGTGGCCAAGAATTGCAAGGCCAAGCAAGTCTCACTATTGTGTGTTCTTTGGTTTATAGGACATAGGTGCATGTATGCACAGGACTGTATGGTAATGAGAGCGTGCTTGTCACTGTGGATGTGGGTGGCAATTGTGACTGGACTTTGGGGCCATATGCTCGTCGATGGTTTGTGCAGCGAGCTTGACATGCCGGTGTTGTTTTGTGGATGAAGTTGTATAAATCTGTAGACAGATACATCTGTCTGTAGCCTCTGTGTCCCAGGGAACCTGGGAGGGGACACCACAGATGGCCATCAGGAAGGAAAAGTTTCTGCTGCCTGTATCATACTGGTTCCACCCAAAACTGTAGGACCTATACAGGATGGAATGGTCGGTGTGGGATTCCACAAGCCTTGCCTTGAATCTCAGGTGGGGGTTGGGTTTAGGAAAACCTTGCTTTCCCACCCTGGCGTCATCTCCACCCGTCTGCCCCCAACACCCGCTTGGCCTGCGCAGCCACATAAAGCCCTCTTTATGCCAGGCGGGTGGCCGGGAGCCCCAGAGGGCGGCTGGGGGAGGAGAAGAGGAAGTTGCACACACGGCCAGGGAACATCTGGAACCCATCTAGGGAGGCCCGCCACAGCCGCCTTGTGCTCAGGGTTGGACACTATGTAGGAGTGGCCTCCTCCCCCAGCCCTCCCTTCCTGCCGGCCCCCTCCCCAGGCCCCTCCTTCCCAGCCCAGCTCCCGCTCACCCCTGCCACGTCAAAGGAGGCAGAAGGGGAGTCGAGAGCGGAGAGGGACCACGGCTGGCTGGCTGGGGCCGGGGGACACGGGAGCTGGGGCTGGGTGCACCGTATCTCCAAGGGATGGGACCAAAGCTCCCATCGGACGGACAGACGCTGCTGCCTGGATGGACCAGAGGATACCTCCCCGTCTACCCAGTGTTTAGACTACCTGTTCAGGACTCCCAAATTGTACAGTAGTCTGCACATTGGTTAGGCTGGGCTGGGTTAGACCCTCGGCGCCGTCGCCGGAGAGCCGCACCAACCCTGCTGTCTTCTAGAACCAGAGCCTGGACCTGGGGCAGGGAGCTGGGGGCACAGGGTGGACTGGGAGGAGGTGCAGAACTTTGGGGCTGCCATCGTGCTGCGGGACATACAGGAGGTTGTGGTGATGGGGGAGGACACGGGGGTCGACGGGGAAGAGGGTGGGGTGGGGGAGGTCGTCGGGGTTGGTGATGTGGGTAACTGCCTGTCTGTCAAGAGGTTTCCTTAACCCAAAGACTGGAGAGCAAATGGCTGGGCTGAGGGGACCAGAGCCCTGCCCAAGCCCAAACTCCAGGTATCCTAGTGAAAAACTGAACCCCCATCCCGACAATGCACTCCAGTGCTCACACTGGCTGAGCTCAGAGGTATACGTCTGTGCACCCCAGCTTTAAGGCGCACATCCATGCCCAGGCACGCACACACAAACACAAATCCACACTCAAGGGCATGCATTCACACTCAGACATACAACCTCACAATGGGATGCTCCCTTCCCCCACCCTCACATCTCTCTCTCTCTCTCTCTCTCTCTCTCTCTCTCTCTCTCTCTCTCGTACCCCTCCTTCACATTCTCGGTCGTCCGGCCCACCCCCACCCTACACTGGCACACAGTACAGTCAAGTCACATTCAAGCTCATAAATTCACACCTGGGTGTTTACACCCCAACACACACACATAACACACACAACACATAACACACAACACACGCGCGCACACACACACGCACACAACATCCATAAGCCACAGACACACAGAGACACACACAGAGGCCCCACCTCTCTACATCCAATATGCAGCTAGTTTTCACATACAACTAAACACAAAACTTAAAAAAAAAAAGATTCACCCAAATATATATATACATATATATATATATGCACCCCTTTCAGATATGAGGCCACGATCCCCCCAACTCTGTATATATGGAAACACAAGAGCCATGGGGGCTGTGTAGGGGGACTGCCAGGATGACACGGTATAGGAAGCCACCCCCAGTCCCATACCACCTCACACTCCAGCCCTTCCAGGGGCCCCTGAGCTTGAGGAGAGGCCAGGGTTGGGGTAATGAGGTCCAGATGTCTTGGCGCCCCCCCCCAGTGACGACAGTGGACCCCGCCCAAGGTGGGGAGGTGGAGCCCCTTCCCAAGGCAGACTTGAAGGAGACAGTGATCGTGGAGGGGACATGATGGTCCAAATCACAGCCCCCCTACTCTATAATGCTACTGCACCCAGCCTTGAGAGCACCCTGTCTTATGGTAGTCCCCTCAGGAGGAAGAGGCTCCCTTCCCCCCACTCCTTGGCCAGCTGGAGTTCATTACCACAACACCCCCTGTCCGTCCCCCCCCCCACATCATTCTTGCTGGTCACCTCTGGAATCCAGATGTGAAAGCCAAACAGACTCTTTCTTAAAGGAGACCAGTGACTGGAAGAGACTGGTGGGGGCCTCTAGGTGCCCTAAGAGGCAGGGGGCTATTCCGGGGGCCGGCTTTGTAGGCCGTCATCACTACCGGTCCCTCAGCCTGGAAGTGCCCTGAACGGCTTGCCTTGGTTGGCAGGGGCTGAGGGTATTGGGGTGCAGGGGTTAACTGAGTGTCTGGCAGCTGGACATGTGTGTGTCATGGTCCTGTAGGGGCCACAGAGGAGGAGGCACGCCTCGGAGTGAGAAAACAGGAAGGCCACTGGGCTGCTGGGTCAGGGAGTGAGCGGCACCCAGCACCCCTGCCTACCCACTCCAGGGCGCTTCCCGGCCAGCCATCTTCTCCTTCCAGCCCGGATAAGAGGGTACCTCCCTGATTGTACACCCTCCTCTGTGCCCTCGTGCAAGTCTTTTCAGACCCCTGGGGTGTGGCCTAGGCCGTGTGACCCTTGACAGTCAGTAGTCCTTGACTCACCTCATCGTCCTTGTACCAGGACAGATTCTCAGCAGTCAACACAAACCAGTACTCCTTGGAGCCTCCCTTCATGATGCCGATGTTGTTGATGGTCAGCCACCCCTTTCGAATGACCTGGAGCGGGAGGAGGAGGAGGAGGTCGGTGGGCATGGGCCAGGCTTCCTCATGGAGGAAAGGATGAATAAGGAGGCCTTGAAAAGCCCCTTCTCCAAGTTCTCTGAGGCCTGACTGGTCAGAGAGGGTGGGGGCCAGGCCTGCCCTGATTTGAACCACAAGTGAAGAGAGTAGAAGACAGGAAAGCGAAGGTCAGCTCAAGATAGAGAGCCTTCTAACTGCCAGAGAGATGTGTGAACCAAGGATTGGCCACTTAACGGAGGGTGAGCTCCCCGTCGCTAAGAGTGTGCAAGCAGAGTTTGGCAGACGTTTAGATAGAGCAACTCCAAGTATCACTTGAGGGTGTCCTCTGACACACGTCTAACCTCAGGAGCTTGTACTTGAGGCTGCTCCTCTTCCCTTTTCACCTGGCACATATCTACTCTCCCCCTGGTATCTGTCCAGATTTACAGGGCGAGCGGCCCTCCCTATCCTCCGTGCCCATCAGAAGCACGGTAATGATCTCTGATTAGTCTTTTATGTTTGCCTCTGTAACCGAGACTGCAATTTTAATACTCACTCCCTCCCTCTCCAGAAAGAACGATATTAGCCACTTTGACAGCCTTTCCTGCTAATGCATGCGTCTCCCTGTGCCCGGCATCACTTTGTGGAGTGCTGGTCAGTCAGTAAGTGATGGAGGAATGTTTGTGGTGACATGAATAAATGGACAGTGAGCTGTTACAGTTCTAAAAGCCTTTGGGGCAGAAGGGAGAAACCAAGCCACCCATTCTCCAGGTCTGAACTTCCCGCCGAAAGTCCAGAATAACAAGCACGAGTTCATTTCCAGAGGTCTGTCCCAAAACATCCCCACAGACCTTGGTCATTGTGCGAAACCCCCCGGCCTGCCCCTGTGATTCTGACTGAAGAGGGACTTCATCTTGTCCTGCTCCCTCCCTGGTCCTGACCTTACTGGATGCTTCTCTGGAGGCCTGGGTGCACAACTCACTTCTAGCCTTTCCTGACTCCCTCAGGCTTCTGAGAACCTCACTGGGAATTCAAATCACACAATCTAGCAGCACCCAAACAGAGGGAGATCGCCACTACTTTGGTCAATTAACAAATTAACAGGGCACCCAGAACCAGACACCCTGCCAACCCTCTCCCACCCCACTGGTGGGATGTCCTCAGTGCCTGCCTTTGGACCTCAGTCCATTGCTGTCCCAGGATCTGACTGGCACAGTCTGCTTCCCAGCTGACTTACAGCTTTTTCCTCCTCTTAGCCACTCCCAACCCTGTGCTCTCACCTGCTCACCTAGCTCCCCGTCAGAGTACCTGAACTGGAGACTCTCATCCTACCCGGAACTCTCAGAGGTCCTACTGGGGCCCTATCTGTAGGTACGGGGTCTTCAAGGGGCAGGGGCAGGGGCAGGGCAGGCTCTGAAGCTTCCTGAGATACAATTCCCTTTGGTCCTCCTTCTCTGAGAACCTACTGTGTGCTGGGACCGAGAAGCTGGGATGGGAAATAACCAAGCCTAAGGCTGGATGGGAAACAGATATTAAACCAGTCACATCCTCTGGAAACTACTGGAAAATAGTGAGGACTCCGGGTCTCGTGTGTATGACTGGATTGAGCCAGGGCTGTTAGTAAGTGCTGCTTCCACGGCCATTTGAAGTATGGAGCCGGGAGCTTGGAGAGGAGGGGCCAGGCTCCTGACTGTTCATCATGTCTTAACTCTCCATTGGAGGTCACTGCCTGCTTCTTAAGAACATGCCTGTCTCATATCCACTCCAAACAGTCACCAAACATTCCTCCAACAGACGTTTAAAGAGCAGCAACTGAGCCCTGGGCCCATCCATCCCCATGTGGTGTAGCTCTGCCTGCAGCAGGTGCTTGGCTGGTGCACACTTATACATGGGTTATGGGACTGTGAGCATGGCGGGGCCTTCCTCTGTCCTGTGAGCAGGTGTGGAATTCATGTGCTGGTATATACGTGCAAGGTGCTCAGACAAAGGGTACCCTCTGCCCCGAGCAGATCCCCATCACCAGCGAGACACCACCTCCCCGAAACTGCACAAGCCAAGAACCGCCCCACCCAGGCCTGGTACTCACCAGAATCTCATCCTGCAAAGAGGTAACCATAGCAACCAGGAGAAGTAACCATAGCAACCAGGAGAAGCATCGGGGAGAGAGGAAAGAGGATTACTGAGGCAGAGTGGGAAGCTTGTGACTGGCAGAGGACAGGTTCTCTGGCCTTGTAGGACCCTTCCCGTTGGGAGAGGGGTTCTCAGAGCTCCAAGTCCATCCGGCATCCTCCATCCCTCGGGCTGGGGCACTGGGGCCCACTCACCTGGTTCCCTGAAGTCTTCTTCTTGTTCATCTGGTTGCTTCTCTGCTGAGCACTAATGGGAGAGAGGGGAGGAGTCTCAAAACTTCTCTCAAGAGGCTCGGCTCCAGTGCTCACTGCTCACAGGGCACGGGACTTAGAGGGTTAAGCTGGCAGAACTGGAATGGACCGACACACATGTGCACATATACACGCATATGTGCGCTCACGCACACAAAGGGTCACTCCTGGGAGCACTCACTTGGCAAAGCCTATGAAGTCTTCATGGTTGGTATTCATGTAAGCCAACTCAATGTCGATGAGAAGCATGACCTTCCAGGGTCCACGGGTTGATGAGCAAATAGAAAAGATGACACAGAGGTTAAGAATGATGCCGAGCGGGGTTGGGGATTTAGCTCAGTGGTAGAGCGCTTCCCTAGGAAGCGCAAGGCCCTGGGTTCGATCCCCAGCTCCGAAAAAAAGAACCAAAAAAAAAAAAAAAAAAAAAAAGAATGATGCCGAGCTAGGAGAGAGATACTTTTAGTGCATTCAGAAGGTTAGGGTCCATAATAAATAAAGAGTCCCTACAGTCAATAACTGAAAGACAAAAGGAAACATAGGTCAAAGTAGTCAACAAGCATAAATGGGTATTTCATAGAAGACATGCAAACAGCTAATAAGAGTACGCAAAAGCTGAAATGATTACTGTAAGTAATTAATACATGCTAACAATAAATTTTAAAATATGCAAAACGTGTCCACCCTTGTTCATAAAGAGCTCTTAGTCAGTGGAGTAACATTCTTTTTTGTTCTCTAGAGATAGAGTTTCTCTGCATAGCCCTGGCTGTCTTGGAACTCCCCTTGTAGACCAGGCTGGCCTCAAACTCAGAGATCTTCCTGCGTCTGCCTCTTGAGTACTGGGATTAAAGGTGGGCATGCACCATCTCAGTCCATCGAGTAAGATCTTTCTTAGCCCAAACAGACAGTGAGTATTGGTAAACGTTAGGATAGAGTGTGCATGGGAAGGTGGAACTGTAGCGCTTTTTTTTTTTTTTAACTTTCTCAAAGATTGATGGATTCCTATTTATGTTGTGCATATGAGCACCACACACATACGGTGCCCACAGAGGCCAGAAGAGAGTGTCAGATCACCTAAAACTGGAGCTACAGGTGTCTGTGAGCTGCCACGTGGGTGCTGGGAACGGAACCCTGGCCTTCTCTAAGAGCAGCCGGTGCTCTTAACCTCTGGGCCATCCATCTCCCCAGCCCAGCGGTGTAACTCTTACTTTTGTACAGTCACCTACATAAGTGAGCGAGGGGCTACCAAGACTAATTAGTGTTACCATGGAAGACAATTTGGTAATTAAACATTAAAATTAACCTTTTTAGAAGTATATCTCAGATAAGCTCATCAAATAATCAAAGATCTGGGAGACAGAGTGTCCAAGGACTGTAAAGTTTTCCCTTTTGTTTGCTTGTTTCCCCCCACCCCCCAAGATAAGATGTTTATGTTCACTGCCCAGACTAGTCTTGAACTCTGGGGTGTAAGCGCTCCTCCGACCTCAGTCTTCTGGGTACCAGGGACAACCGGCTTATGTCAACATGCTTTGTAATGGAAGAAATGTGGAACAAGGCAATGGCCGTTAGAAAGTGAAATAGATGAGGTGACCTGAAAATGAAAGACTCCATAGATGTTCAAAAGCATAGGAAAATTCTAGGCTGTGGTAGGGGAAAAACACACACACACACACACACACACACACACACACACACACACACACACACACACACTACAAATTCTGAAGTGTGAAGATACTTGTATTTTGTTTTGTTTGTTTTGGTTTGGTTGGGTTTGGTTGGGTTTGGTTTGGTTGGTTTATGAGACAGGCCTTACATAGCCCAAGTCTGGCTTCAAACTCTTCTTTTTTTTTTTTTTCTTTTTTCTTTTTTTTCAGAGCTGGGGACCGAACCCAGGGCCTTGCGCTCGCTAGGCAAGCGCTCTACCGCTGAGCTAAATCCCCAACCCCGGCTTCAAACTCTTACGTAGCTGAGGATGGCTCCGAAAGCCTGGTCTTTTCCATCTCCAGAGAGCTAGGATTCCAGCCAAGGGCCGTCATGTCCAGCCTTGAGCCTTGATGAAAGTGACTGCTGGGTCCACCCCCAAGTCCTCTTCTCCCCTTCCTGTGAGCTGGGGCCTGTCCTTCCTGAGGCTGACATTCTGCTAAGGAAACATTTCTGGCCCCCAAGGATTGGGGACTACAAATTACGCTGAAGTGAGTCACTCGTTCAACATGTCTGAGGCGTCCAACAGAAGTTAAATAGTGAGTGTTGTGGAGAGCGAGGCACGATGCAACGCACCATGAGAACATGGTTCCTAGGGGGAGAGCTGGAGCTGGGGGTGTGGCTCAGGTGACAGAGTGACCAGCATGCAGGAAGCGCTGGCTTCAATCTCCAACAGCACATAAACCAGGCATGGTGGTTCATTCCTGTAATCTGAGCGTTCAGAGGGGAGGATCAGGAGAAGCAGGACTTCAAGTTTATCCTCTGCTGCATAGTGAATTCAAAGCGGCCTGGGCTATGTAAGTCCTCACACGCATGCACGGCTGCAACTTAAAAACAGGGGAGGGCTGGAGGGAGACAGGAATGGAGGGCTGAGGGAGGTGGGACGCTGAGGAGCCACTCGCTCAGGTGATTTGTGGGCAGCTGTGGGTGAGAGCAGTGTGCACACCACGTGTGCATATGGAGGTCAGAAAATAATAACCCTGACTGTCCTTGCTAGCCTTCTGCCTTGTTTGAGAAAGGGCTCTCGCTGTTTACCATTGCAAAAAGCAAGCAAGTTGGACCTTTGGCTTCCTGGGCCCCCGCCTCTCAGGAAAGTTGTCAAGACAGGGTGCCTCTTTGTAGTCCCGGCTGTCCTGGGACTCACTATGTAGACCACTCAAATTCAGAGACACCCTCCTGCCCCTATCTCCCAAGTTAAAGGTATGCACCATCACGCCTGGCTTTCTTCTGTCGCTTGCTACAGGAGTGCTGGGATCACAGGTATGTATGGCCACGCCTGTTTTCCCCTGGGTTCTAAGGATTCAAACTAAAGTCCTCACACTTGCATAGCAAATGGCTTATTCGCTGAGCCCTGCCTGGTTTCTTTTCTTTTTGTTGTTGTTTAATTTTGTTGTTGTTTTTTGGGGTTGTTTGTTTGTTTGGAAACAGGGTCTCTGTATGTTGCCCGGGCTAGCCTCAAGCCTTTCATTCTCTTAGGCCACCTCCCAGGAATTCAGGAGCACAGTTGTTCATAAAGGCATTTGGCATAATAAGGACCTAAGAACATGAACGAGAAGAACTCCAGTGACCAGGGACACAACATTGTGGAGAAGGGACACATGAAGACAGGGTTGGAGCAGGAGGTGACAGACAATCAAAGAGGAGGCAAGTGGCCCACGCCTTTAATCTCAGACTCCGGAGGCAGAAGCGGGCAGAGCTCTATGAGCTTGAGGCCATCCTGGTTTACAGAGTTCCAGGCTACATAGTGTGAGACCCTGTTCTGAGCCTCAGGAGGTCTAAAATGGGCCCAAATATCTCTGCTCTCCCAGTCCCAAAGACAACATCTGGTATCTAAATTTGTGAATGAGTGAATATTTCAGAAACAGAAATGCAAAGGGAGGAGCGGCTGTGAAGGCGTAAGCCAGCCAGAGACATAGCAAACAAACAGAGAAAGGCCTCAGGGGGATGACTGGACAGACTGCCAGGAAGCCAAGGATGCCAGACAGGCTAAGAAAAAGGAAGGATCTCGAATCTGGGTGTAGGGGTGCATGCGGAGCATGCTGGAGGATGAGGCAGGAGGATCATGGTTTGTGGGCAGCTTAGGCTACATAGTGAGATTTCAGTTAGGGCGCAGAGGGCAGTTGGGAAGGGAGGAAGGGAGGGAGGGAAGGAGGGAAGGAGGAGCCAAAGGAACAAGAAACAGAAGGAGAAAAGAGAAGACCGTGAGGGAATGTAAATGGTGAAATCGGTATGGTGATTTCTCAAATAATTAAACAAAGGGGGTCGGCCGGGGACAGTTCCCAGGACAACTAGTAAAAACATGGCATCACCATGTGACCCACCAATTCCACTTCCAAGTGTAGACCTCAAAGAATTGCAAGCAGGGACCTGAGGAAGTGTTTGGCCAGCCATATTTATTAGCAGGTTTATATACGACACCCAAAGGATGGCAGAGAGGGGCTGGAGGGAGATGGCTCAGCGATTAAGAGCACTGGCTGCTCTTCCAGAAGACCCTGGTCAATTCCCGGCACCCGTGTGGAGGCTCACAGCCACCTGGAACTCCAGGCCCAGGGATCATTTTCTGGCCTCTTGGGCACCAGGCACAAAAATGATACACGGACATGCGCACAGGCAAAACATGCATGCACGGAAAAACTGAAGGTGGGAAAGACTGCAATACATAAACAAAAACACAGTATATAGTCGACAGATTAGTTGCTGCAATATTTTGGATAAACCGTAAAGGCACTATGAAATGAGCCAGAGATACCAAAGGCTTGAAATACTATATGATTTCACTTACCACAGGAACCTAGATAAATTCGAGAGAAAGGGGGCTGTCCAGGGGCTGCAAGGGGAGTGTTTAGGGCAAGCACAAAGTCAACATTGCAAGACACAAAGCCTTCTGCAGCCGGTTGGTGATGGCACCATGGTGTCTCGCACACTCAGTATTGCTGTACTGTGCCCTTCAAAATGGTCACAACGATCCACTTCACATTAACTCTATCACCCCATTAGAAAGCAGAGAGGATCAGAGAGTGATCTTGAAAAGAAGAAAAGAGACGGAGATGGACTGTGTGCTCACCTGCTCCTTGGTGCGGCCCTCACGTTCTCGGATGTGGGTGGTCACAATCCGTTCCATTTCCTCCCGGAGACGGGGGTATTGCTGGAGCTAGAGAGGGGCAGGAGAGGAGAGAGCCACGTACACACAGGGCCTGGGGCATTAGGCACCAAAACCCCACCTGAGTACAGGGACCCAGGAGCGTGGGGTGGGAGATATGCATGGGGAACACCAACCAGGCCAAGAAGAGAGCTCTAGGGCCCCAGGAAGCTGATGGCACCAAACCATGGCCACTCCGTCCACCAAAGCGTGCATTCTAAAGGGCAATTCAAGGGTCTTCCCGGTTCCAGAACCATCCCACCTGGGCAATTTCAGTGGGCAAGAGGCAGTCTCCATGGGGAGAACTACAGAAAGAGCCAGGCTGCGGGAGCCGCCATCTTGACATGGCCGTCTTGAAGACCAACCTGGCGGAAGGAGGCCTTTGAGGCATCCTTAGCTCCTAAGGCATTCACTGACCCTTTGGGTTACCTCTTGCCTTCCTAAAGGCTCTGAATGACAGCCAGGTGAGAAATTAGCAGAGAACAGCCTCCAGAGACCTATCTGGGAGGAACTGGAGAAGGGGAGGGCCCATGGTGCCAGTTGACCTCCTGAGTCAGGCTGGGGACAGGCAATGATCCTTGCCAGAGCAGAGGAAGAAGGAGTTACAGGGAATAAGAGCTGACACACCAGAGAACATGCAGAAGCTACAGGACACAGGCATGCAAGGACACCGGGACATGCAGAGATGGGGTGTCAGCAGCATGAGCAGTACCCTGCGGGGGCCTGGCCGGGCCCTGGGCCCACTGGGTATAACCCACCCCATCCTGTCCCCCTTGGTACGCCTGTCTGCCACCATCATCTCCAGCCACGTCTGCCCAGGTCTGAACCTTAGCAGACTTAGTAATTCCCACTGTACTCTCTGCGTGGCCAAGGATGACTTTGAATTCCTAGGGTCTCTGCTCTCGGCTCACCCATTCTGCTGTAGCCCCTCTTACATGCCAGCTCTTCTAGAAAGCCTTTCCACCTTCAGAACTGAGAGCTGGGTCTGGGGCCTCCCTGTGCCACCTCAGCCTCTCTCCTCTGGCTGGGTAGTAATTGTCCCCTGAGGGCTGTGGCAGGACTGGGCACCAGCAGTGCTCAAAGAGAGCATGTCGGAGGGATGAGGAGATGGATGGAAGATGAATGCCCACGCCCTCCTTGCTTGGTGAACAGGCAGAGGTCCCTCGATCTCCTGACTTGGAACCAGCTGTTAGATGGGGTTCCTCAGTGCACTTTTGAAGGTGGAGCCCGCCCACCAGGACTACCCTTCCCCGGGGTCGTTAACCTCCAGCTAAGACAGGCTCCTGGTCCTGCTTTTCTTCCCATCCTGGGTCAAGACTCTCAGGGGACTCCATGCCTGATTCTAAGGGCAGTAGAAGGGTCAAGAAGGGGTCGGCTGTTGGGGCTGGGGATTTAGCTCAGTGGTAGAGCGCTTGCCTAGGAAGCGCAAGGCCCTGGGTTCGGTCCCCAGCTCCGAAAAAAAGAACCAAAAAAAAAAAAAAAACCAAAAAAAAACAAGGGGTCGGGAGGAGGACAGAGAAGAGAGTGGAGCTCAGGATGCCGCCCAAGGAAGGGCGACTTAAGAGAAGCCTACATCCAGGGGTTGGGGTTTAGCTCAGTGGTAGAGCGCTTGCCTAGCAAGCGCAAGGCCCTGGGTTCGGTCCCCAGCTCCGAAAAAAAGAAAAAAGAAGAAAAAAAAAAGAGAGAGAGAGAGAAGCCTACATCCAACCTTCCTGTGGCTGTGTCATGGCTGCAGCTGAGGCAGTCCAGTGTAGTCGTAGCCTGAGAGAACTAGCCTGAGCCCTGGGGTTCAGAAAAACGCTGGCTGGTGGGGTCTGTGGCCCTGTGTGGCTTTTTTATATATTTTTTTAATTTTTTTTAATTGTATGAAGCCTCTGAGCCTGGACAGAAAGTTGGGGCTGAGTCACAGTTACCAGGCCTTTGAGGTGGTCCAAGGTTCCCGCCCAGGGCAGGGGTAGGGGTGGAGCTGGGAAGGAGGGAGCGATTTGCTGTACAGCCAGCTCCCTGCTCTGCGCCTGAATCTACACTTCTCAAGTTTTCCACATGTCCCATATGGACAGGGCCGCCTCAACCCCCTCAGGAAATTGTGCTCCTTCCAGAGTCTTTTCCCATTCTGGCTGCCTCCTTGGAGCTCCTGCCTCCAGCCCTTTTAACCAGTTTTTAAAATGGAATCTCTCTCTCTCTCTCTCTCTCTCTCTCTCTCTCTCTCTCTCTCTCTCTCTCTCTCTCTCTCTCTCTCTCTCCCCATCCTTGGCTGAGAGGAGTAGGCAGCCTGGAGCCCACTGGTTTGGAGGTCAGGAATGGAAGCTCCTGAAGCAGCTGTGGGTTCTGAGTTCACAGCCAGAACTACTAGATGGCCTCTCAGAGCACTCCTTCCCGGGAGCTTCCCTTCTTATCCTATGCCTAGCAACACAGTCTCAGCTGTGTCCAGAAGGTGGGGGGATCAGCTACTCCCAGCAGAGCTGGTAGTAACCCCCACCTCCTGACATGGGTATTAAAAAGCAAACAAACAAACAAAAAAACATGAGTGGATTTTGCTTATAAAGACACATATCTGTTCAAGTTAAATCATATGGCCCAAAAGATGGCTCGCTCTTAAGACCTATGCTCACAGGAACCACCTTACTAACCACAGAAGACTTCAGTGTAAAACAGGAACAGCCCTGTTCCTTTCTCTCCTTCAAATCAGTGGTTAGCCTTGGGTAAACAGGACTCCGGATTTTAGGATTCCATATTTATTAATTTCCTCCCCCAGGTGCTACAAGCATTCTTTTCTGCAACATATTTCCCATCATACAGCGTATATCTCCCTTTAAATCCGAGAGGGACATGTGGACAGAAGCACACAGGCCTGTCTTGCCTCTTTTGAGACAGGATCTCAAGTAGCCCAGGCTGGCCTCTTACTATGTATCATAGGGTGACCTTGAACCCACGACCCTCCTGTCTTCACTCCACAGTACTGGGATTGCAGGAGTGGACAGCCACACTCCACTGCCCTCTAAGTAGTCCCAGTATTCCGCTGCAGCTGCATAATAACTTTTCCTACCAATTGCCTCTTGATGGGCACGGAGAGCTTTCAGAGTTTTAGCATTCACAGTGACTGCTTTCCTGAGGAATGCAGCTCAGCAAAGCATTCTGCAGCTTTGGAGCGTTGGTTTCTAGCAATCAGTCTTCTAGCAATCTAAGGAAACCATCCACGAAGAAAGATGCATAATGTATCATCACAGGCCGAGAAACTCATTACCAGGGGATTTGTCTCTGCGTGTGCACCTGCATGCTTGTGTGTATATTCACATGGAGGCCGGAAGTCAATGTTCCTTCTCCACCCTATATCTGAGATGGAATAGCTAACCCTGGAACCAAGATTTGGGTAGGCTGGGGGTGGGGCAGCAGGCTCAGGGCTCTGCCAGTCTGCCTTGCCAGCCCTGGGACCACACGTCTTGCTGCAACTGGCATTCCATGTGTGCACTGGGAACCTGAGCTCAGGACCCTGCTTGTGTGGCAAGCACGTTACCAACTGGGCCATCTCCCCAACTCTTGCTTCTTTATGATGTTTTTAAAAATTAAATGTTCAACAATGGGAAGATGGGCAAATCCATTTAATGGCCTCTGGTGTCAGCATTAAAAATTATTATATAGGGCCAGGAGGTGGTGGCACATGCCTTTAATCTCAGAGAGTCAGAAGCAGGCATGAACCTCTGAGTTCGAGGTCAGCCTGGTTTACAGAGTGAGTTCCAGGACAGCCAGGGCTACACAGAGAAACCCCATCTCAGAAAAAGAAAATGTTTATAGAGGCTCGGTAATGAGTCCACTGAGAATGTGTGCCAGAAAACCAAGGTAAGGATCAGTGACCTCGTGGTTAGGATACACAAGCCCATTATGTTGTAGCAATAGGGAAGTTTGAAATAAGTTATTTTATTAGTGTGTGTGTGTGTGTGTGTGTGTGTGTGTGTGTGTGTGTGTGTGTGTGTGTGTTTTATATGGAGGCACACATGCACGGTGATGGCTTTACTCATTGAACCATCAGGCCAGCCCAGAAATAATGGAAGTTTTCAATGCGAGTGTAGTAGCTCATGTCTTTACTGCTACCGCTCAGGAGACAGAAGGACTGCCAGGGAGTCAGGTCAGCCTGGGCTACATAGTAGATTCTAGGCTAGCCTGGGCAAAAGAGAGTGAGGCTATGTCTCAAAAACAAACAAAAAAAATGGGAAAAAGAAGGGGGAGGGAGAGGGGAAGGGAAGTGCGAGGGGAGAGGGTAGAAGTGAGGGGGAGGGAAGGACAGAGGGGAGGAGAGGAAAGAAGAGAACGAAAATGAAATACAAGCATTGGAGCATGCTCAGTGCCCTTACATAGACCTGGAACTGTTTCTGTTATGGACTGAGCCGGACAGACAGGGCCCGTGGACCAGCCTCTGCACCAAGACACAGGGACTCCCCAGAGTAGGGCCACGAGCCACTGGGTGATGCTCACTAGAACCTTGAAGTTAAGGCGGATGTGTTCCCCACACATATACTTCAGCTCAACGGACATTTTCAGATTCAGGGACACTATGAGATCCTGGCAAAGTTCTCACTGCCAAGGGGGGTCCCCTTTTTCGGACAGCTGGGCTAAAAATCCTCAAAATGGCCACAAGTGGGCGGATAAGGGAAAAGATGTGGAAAAGGTCACAGACAACCCCCAAGAGGCTGCCCGTGCCTGACCCGTACAGAGTACTGCCACTGAGCAATCCAACACGCTTTAGGGGAAACTGGTTTTGAGGTCCTGGGATTAGCTTTCCTGTCCCAAAGGTTCTGACCCCGGACCCTCTTCTATCTGGGTCCCACTCGGCTTTTCCTGAGATCTGCCTAGTCACAAGGACAATGATGCTACCCGCTATTGAGATAATTCAGTCCCATAGTAAGGGCTGGCACTTGGCCCACTGACACACACAGTAGCTGCTCGGTAACAGCCGCCATCCCGTCATCCCGCGGTTGCCACTGTCCAGTCATCCTTATCGATGGGAAAGGAGAACCGTGGGGTGGGGTAGAGCGCTCTGGCAGGATCCTGAGTGAAAGCTGCCCCAGGGTTATAAGACAGCGGGAAATCTCAGGCCAGGGACTGCCTGGGTTCCAATGGGGGAGCCAAGAGGCCATCACATTGGCTAGGCAGATGGTTCTGCCCATGGGAAGCCGTAACCATTGAGGTTACGGGCCCAGCCCCTCCCAGGCTGCCGCCATACCTTTTCACTACACTTTCTGATGGTGGACGTGAGCTCACTGACTACCATGTCCACACACTTGATACTGGGCTCTTTGAGCTTCTGCACCTGCTTTTTCACTGTGGCTTCAAAAGCGAGGTCAGGAGTGAAGAGGCCTGTCCTGCACCCGAGGAGGAGGGGGAGGAGGCGGGCAGGGAAGGGAGCAGCCGGGTGGGCAGAGGGGATGAGGATGGGAGTGAAAGCCAAGCGGCCGGGCTCAAGGGTGGGTGAGGATGGCCAGGCATGGGGGGAAGAGAGAGACACCAACAGAGAGAGAGAAAGAGAGAGAAACAGAAGACACGGTGAGCGTGGGACCCAGCCCCCCACCTCTCCCAGGGTTGCACCTGCTAGGTGCTGCCAGGCACCCCCTCCCCCAGGGCTCTGGGGTTATGGCCGAAGGTATAAGGGACCAAACCCCTGTTCTGAGAGAGCCCTTTCTGGTTCAGATCCTCTGCCCCAGGGATGCCCCCTAGAACCCTCTTCAACAACACCAAGCTCTTTTTCCGTGCTCTGTTCCAGTGCCTTTGGGTCCTCCTAAGGACCTGACCCAGACCAGGCCCTGGCCGCACATCCTGTGCAAGTCTAGGCTTTTGAGTGTCCCTGAATTGCTTCCTCCAGACTCAAAAGCCCAGCCCCATCGGCTACCTCTGCTAGGGTGCTCAGCTGCCTAGGCTGTGCACTGCCCTCCTGCAGTCCGTAGTTCTCACGGACTACGAAGCCTCCTGGAGCTTCATGCAGTAGCTGGCCCTCCCAACCTCTGCTCTGACCTCCTTGCCTGCCCTGCTCCTCTCTTCCTCCTCAAGGGGCATCCCTTGCCTCTCCTCCTAACTGGCCTGTGGGAACTCAGCTCCAAAAGACAGAAAGTGAGAGAAGAGGTGAGGAGACAGAGAGGGGAGCGGTGATTGAGAGGGGCCGAGGCAGCAGTGGGGAGGGAGTGCGTCCTGGGAGGAACCAATGAGCACTGGACTTCAGAGTCCATAGCCCCAGCTTCCAGCAACAGCTCTGCCACTTCTTAGTGGATACAGCCCGAGCCTCAGTTTCCCTGCTGTGAGAAATGAGCAAGCCCTGCCTTCCTGGGCAGTTCTGTGAGGCTGGCTGCCTGGCAGGAGACAGCTCTGTCCCTGGACAGCTGAATGTGGGAGTGATGGAGAGACCTGAATGACAGTCCCCAAAGAGGGGTGGAACGGATGAAGGACAACAGGGAGGCATGGGACCCCAGTCCTGGGCCCTCTGCGTTCCTCTGGCTGCTCAGGGTCCAGCACAGTACCCCAGAAGATCCTGTCCCCTCCCATGTCCTCAGGCTGAGGCTTCCTCAAGACCCTTCGAGAGCCTTGGAAGGTAATCAACCCCACATCTGTGGAAAGCAGGGGCCCAGGTTTCCCTTAAACCCATTCTTTCTGAGTCAGGGGAGATCTCTTAGTGTCCAATTCTTTGATTCCCCAGACCTGGGGATCAAGGTGTGGGTGAGGCCCCCTCAGAGGGCTCCCCTGTCCTTCCCCACCCCGCTGAGGCCTGTGCATGCTACTGAGGAGATGGTGGGGTATGTGGGGTCTGGCTGAGCAGTGCAGGAAGGGATGGGGGGCTTAGGGGGGCTGCCTGTTACCTTCTTGGTGCACTGTCTAACGGTGCTGATTAGCTCCGAGATAACCATGTCCACACACTTGAGACACGGCTCTCGAATCTTCTTCACCTGCTTTTTCACAATGGTTTCAAAGGCCATGTCTGGGGTAAACAGCCCCGTTCTGAACGCCCGGAGCAGGAGAAGGGCACAGTGTCACTGGCTGGCACTTGTCAGGAGTGCCAGGCCAGGGTCCCTCTCCAGCCCCTGTGCCTGGGGGGAAGAGTCCTCCCACTACCCTTTCTGAGCCTCAGTGACCCCAACTTGTCAGTGGGTTGGGAAGTTCTACTGAGAGGTTTTCCATCAGTGATCCTTGGGCTAGACAACTCTGAGTCTCTCCCGTGTACCTTTTGCTTCCTCTTAAGAGTTGCTGTGAAAGGTTCTATAGCCTCAGACTCTTTGGAAAACCAAACCGAGGCCTCCTTAAGAGCCATTCTGAGAACTGAGCTTTTCTTCTTTTTAAGAGTAGGAGGGGAGGTCTTCCAACTAGGCCAACGTAGTTATCGCATTGTAAATTTCATGCCAAGACATAGCACAGAACCTAAGGAGGAGCACGGGGCTCTCCTGCCTGGTTCACAGGGGTGTCAGGTGAGAGTCTGGGTCCCTGAGGGAGGGGGGTGGGTGTCCAAAGAGCAGTCGGTATCCCCCAGCCTCCTTTATGCACCAACGGGTGGCTTAGGAGGAGAGTGGGTAAAATGGGGGGGGGGGGGTCCTGGGAGAGTCTAACAAATTGAAAACTCCCTTCATAAAGTGATGTAGAATGATATCTGGGTGCTATGTAATCCTACCCTTTGCTCAGTGTCCTGGGTGGCACTGGACAGAGTTGTTGCACCCTGGGGAGAGTTGCACCCATCCCTGTAGAGTGCTTCCTTGGACACCTGTACCCTGTGCCTCCAGGCCACTCTCCCAAGGACAGCCAAGGTGACCAGTGGATTGCACTCTACTGAGAGCCCAAGCCTCCCAGCCACCTCCCTTAGCTGCAGCCTGCTGACCTAGGAGCCAGAAAGTGGGGTTAAGGGGTTTGAAAACCAGGACTCAGGTCTTTACTGCCGGAGGCTCCTTCAGGCCCCGTGCCCCTTGCCTAGCAGGGTGCCGGCCCCACCCTGGTCCCAGTACATGCCTGATGCCATGAATGTTCTTGATAGCGTAGCTGATCTCCCTTCGCAGTTCCTTCTCATCAAACTCCATCTGCGGTGAACAGACAGAAGGCTGGTCAGTGTCAGCCCTGCTACTAGGAGAGACACTACTACTCCTAGAGCCCTGCTTCTAGAGAGAGACAGGGCCTACTCTCCTGCCTGGGACTGCAGGGACCTACCTTAACCAGCTCAAAAGGGAAGCGTTCGTGGAAGATCCGGTTAATGCGGGCTCCACCTGACAGTTCATAAGTGTCGATCTGGTCTCCAGAACCCTCAATGCGCTTCTCGAAGTCCACTGCAAACTGCTGGACCATCCTGTGTGGGAGAAGGGCGTGGCCTGAAGATGCAGAGGAGGGAGCCCTGGGCCCTGGAGTGGGGGAGGGGGGGCTGGAGTAGTTCAGCCCCGGGGACTGGGGCCAGGAGCCTTACTGCAGCAGGGCCTTGGTCTTGCGCGCTGGGTCATCCGGTCGGAAGTTCTTGTACTCGTCCACCTCCTTCTCAATGGACAGCAGCTGGCTCTGCAGTTTGTTCCGAAGTCCCGGCAGCGTGTCCCGGATGTGGTTGGTCAGTTGCTGGGTGTGGTGAGGAAAGGAAAGGTTAAAACCAAGGTCACAAGCTTAAATGTCCACAGGCCTAGGCATGGATGGGGAAGGAGGGGTGCCGGGAGGCTGTGTGGATGCGGTGAGGCGCGGAGCTGAGGAGGACTGGGCCAGCAGCTGTCCAGCAGTGGTTCTCGACCTTCCTGGTGCTACGACTCTTGAATACAATTAATTCCTCCTACTGTGGTGACCCCCCCTCCCCCAACCATAAGATCATTTCTGTTGCTACCTCACAATTGTGATTTTGCTTCCGTCGTGAACAGCAATGTAAACATGTGATACAGCAATGTAAATGCATGATACGCAGGATGTCTCATGTGCAACCCCTGTGAAAGGGTCATTCAGCCCCCAAAGGGGTTGTGACCCACAGATTGAGAACCCCTGCGACAGCAGGCAGGCCAGGAGCTCTGCAGGTGCTCCCAGAGATGAGCTATCAGAATCAATATGCCATAGCTCGGTTTCTGACAGAAGCCAGGAATCTGCGTCGATACTTAAAGCTACCTAGCATTGAGTGATTGAATGTTTTGGGTACCAGAACACAAATGTACTTAGGCATGGAAGGCTGAAGGACACCCCACCTTGCACTCCTCCGGGCTCCAATTATCTAAAGGTAAGTCTCAAGTTCATGTGTTCAAGTCTGCTAGGTTTGTCTATACCCTATCTGCATGAGCCATCGTGGGGACACTAAGGGGCAGGGTCTGGTCACTACTGTCCTCTTTTTCAGAAAGTAGTGTTGCAAAGGGTGAGAATGGGGCAGAGAATGGAACCCAGGTCTATGGTAGTCTTGACTGCCCCCTACACACACTCCAAAAGGGAGAACATCCCAGGGAAGCCTCTTGAATGTTTGCGGTTCCTGGATCAGCCTCTCTGGATCCTGACAAAAGGACCAGGATGTCCAGCTGAATATTCCAGCAATCTCTAGTCAGTGCCGCCATCCACACAAAATCCTGGTCTTCTATACATGCTGCGAGTCCTGAGGCTCCCCTCCACATCCCAGACAGGAAAGGTCAGCCAAACCCTGTCACTACCTCCCCGTGGAACTGGGGCAAGTGGCTTTCCTTCCCTGGATCTAGGTGGTTCTGTACTGGGTGCTAATCTATCTTGGTCGTCCTTAAGATGAACTGAGATAACGGGGCTGGAGAGCTCTGCAGTTAAGAGCATCCAGGTTTGATTCCCAGCACCCTCACGACAGCTGAAAACCATCTGTAACTCCAGTCCCAGGGGGAGCTAACACTGTCTTCTGACATTCTCGGGCAGTGGACGCAAACAAAGCAGCCATACGTATAAAATAAAATAAAACTTCACAAAACCAAAACACAAACAGAAAAAGATGCATCTGAAGTTACTCTTGTTTTCCCAGGCCCGGGCCTGGCCTGCCCCCCTACCTGGTTGAGGACCTTCTGCAGGTAGGGTGTGCCCATGCGGTCAGCCAAGTGGCGGTAGGATGGGTGGGAGAGGAAGAATTTGCGCTCGGCAGCCAAGGCGGCTGTGATATCCTTCTTGCCATCTATGTCCTTCTGGCTCCGGTTCACCACGCCAATGTAGCCTATGCGGTACGGTCAAGGTCAAGGGTCAAGGTCAAGGGTCAAGGTCAAGGGTCAGCCGGCCCCTCAGGAAGGGAGGTGTGGGGAAAGCCTGCCCTTTGCCTACCTCTGCGCAATGGGAGCAGCTTGTTCTCCAGCACATCCCGAGCATCTGTGCCCTCGTCCATCAGGTCCAACTTGGTGATGACCCCAATGGTGCGCTGACCTGCGAAGTGAGGATTGTCACAGCGGCTCTGGTCTTCATGTATCTCAAACCTTCCACGCTGCCCCCCTCATCCCCTGTCCACTCCCTCTCCACACAGCTGCCCCTCTTCAGTGATCCGAAGCAGACAATGTGGTTGTGGTTGTTGTTGTTGTTACCGTTTCTTTCAGAGAGGACCTGGCTAGGAAGCTCAAGCTGACTTCAAACCCGATACACACAGGGGCTGGAGAGACGGCTCAGCGGTTAAGAGCACTGGCTGCTCTTCCAGAGGACCCCAGTTCAGTTTCCAGCACCCTCATGGCAGCTCACAGCTGTCTGTAACAGTTTCAGGGGATCCAGTGCCATCTTCTGGCCTCTGTGCACAAACATCATGCCAGCAAAATATCCGTGCTAAGAAAATACTTTAAGGGGTTGGGGATTTAGCTCAGTGGTAGCGCGCTTGCCTAGCAAGCGCAAGGCCCTGGGTTCGGTCCCCAGCTCCAAAAAAAAGAAAAAGGAAAAAAAAAAAAAAAAAAAAGAAAATACTTTAAAAAAATTTTTTTTAATTTGAAGTAGGTAGCCTGGCCTGGCCTTGAACTCATGACCTTTGTGCCTCCACCTCCTGAGAGATAGGGTCCTGACTGTGCACTACTACACCGGTTCCTATTATTATTATTATTATTATTATTATTATTATTATTATTATTATTATTATAATTATGTTTTTTGAGACAGGTTTCTCTGTGTAGCCCTGGCTGCCCTGAAACGCGCTCTGTAGACCAGGCTGGCTTTGAACTTATAGAGCTGCCCACCTCTGTCTCCCAAGTGCTGTGATTTTTATTTAATTTATTTATTTTATGTATGTGAGTGCCCTATCTTACCAAGTGCTGTGATTAAAGGTGTGTGCCATCACCACCTAGCCAAAATGATATTTTAACTATACCATGCCAGGTAAGAACCCCAGCACTAAGCCATGTCTCCAACCCAGATAAAATGCTTCTTTGGGGTGGGTCTTTTAAGTATCACATTTATTTATTTACTTATTTATGTATGAGTGCAGCCATGTCCCATGGGTCAGAGGACAACTTGCAGAGGTCAGATCTCCCCTTCATCCACATGGATTCCACGGATCAGACTCAGGTCATCATCGGCAACAAAGACCTTTCCCACAGAGTCACCTTGAAGGTACCCCCTTTTTAGCTTATAGAGATGGGATCTCATGTAACCCAGGCGGTCCTCAGACTTACCGTATAGCTAGTGCTGGCCTCAATTCTGGACTTTCTATGTTAAGATGAGGGTTCCCTATACCCAACTGAAATGAGTCTAAAGATTAACTCCAATCCCACCACTATTTAGACTCTCTAGTGATACCTTAAACTAAAACTAGACCCCCTGCCACGCCTTGTGCATCAGCTGCCTGTCAAGGACCTACCCTGGGGGTCCACCTCCTTGGCGATCTTGAGGGCATCAGAGTTGGCCAGGTCCGAGTTGGCAGGGGACACAGCCAGGATAAGGCAGTTCTCCTTAGTGACAAACTGCATAAGCATGTCCCGGATCTGGAACTCGATGTCAGGAGGTTGGTCCCCAACTGGGACCTTGGTCATTCCTGGCAGGTCCACTAGAGTCAGGTTGAGCACTAGACAGAGAGGCAAAGAGGGCGGGTTCACATTGTGGGCGTGGTTAGGTGAGCACCGTCCAGCTTAAAGAGCATCTATTGGTGAGTGCGGCCAGAAGTGGGAGGGTTTAGACAGGGGGGGCGTGGGGTAAGTAGACATAGAGGACCACAATGCTCAGCAAGTATATGAACTGTGTGGGGCCAGAAAACTGGTCCAGGAGGCGAGGCTAGATAAAGAAGCCGGAAGGAGGAGGCGGGGCCAGGTCTCCTCACCATGGGGTGAGTAGACCCGCAGGTTGATGGGCACAGGCGAAATGCCCTTGTTGGTGCCAGTGACTCGGTCGGTCTCAGCCTCGATCTCCAGGCGCACCTCCTCGAAGTCGGTGAATTTCTTCCCCTTGCAGTGCAGGAACTCGGCATATTCTGCTCCAGAAGCCGGCAGGGGAAGGGAAGGAGGCATTAGACCTGGGAAGCCCACATGAGAGGCATCCTTCCCCCGTAATCCACCCTTTACCTCCGAACACAGCAAGCCTTATCTCCATTTTACAGTTGTATGCCCACTGTCTAGATTGGGATCACGGCCCAAGAAGGGGAGGATGACCTTGCCTAAAGTCACTCAGAAAACAACTTCAGTAGCTAGGCTGGACTTCACCTTGGGGAGGGACCATGCCCGGCTGCTGCTGAAGGGCACGAACCTGTGGTAGAATTAACCAGCTGCAGGACCAGGGGACGCCGGGTGACGATGCCGGATCCTCGGGGCAAGAAGTCCCTGCAATGAGTTGGGGGTCAGAAGAGGGTCAGGATCTGGGGGCAGCTGCCTTCCCTCCCAGGGAGTACCTGTCTTGCTACTAGGAGACACAAAGTCCCCTCAAAGACCAGGTCTCACAGCATCTTACCGAGAACATTAAGTCACTAAGGGGAGGGGCTCCCCTGAGTAACCACATCAGGTTGCCAAGAGGCTGGACAGGCAACTCCCCAGATGTCCCTCAAATATATACCATGTTAGTTCTGAGTCAAGAGAAAGTCCCTGCCCCCATCCCAGCCTCTGGGAGACTGTAGCACAGGATAGCCCAAGTAACTGATGGCCAGTTAGGTCCCAGCAAAAACATAGCAGAATTGCCCTCCTCCCTGTTCCTCTTCCCCAGGCCCCCATCTGGCTAGAAGTGAAGACGAGGCAGACGCAGCCCGGAGGAGGCAATGAACAGAACTCAGCCTTCTTTGATACCAACTGCATGCCAGCTGCTTTGTGGGCAGTAGCTCATGGGCTCCAGAAAGTAGCCCTGGGAGGAGGACGAAGTTACTGTCTCCACTTTATGGATAGAGAACAAGCCTCAGGGATCTTCTGATAGCACGACATAGCAGAGGAGAGCCTGGGCTAAGCTCTGTAAGAGCTCCTGACCTCCAGGCCCCAGGGGACGCAGCCCCCTCCCTAGGACTTCCCTGAGACCGGACAGACAGTCCAGACCCAACATTTGCTCCTGCTGATGTCAACTTTTGGATGAGTCTCTGTCAGCTATTCTCAATTCCCCCACCCATGACTTCCACGGGCTGGAGGGAGGGTAGAGGCCTCTCCAGGAATCATGCTGGCAGAATCAGCAGTCACGGGATGGGGAAGCAGACCAGAGCCTGAGAGACCACACTGATCCAGCCAGTCACCCCCTGGAAGGGACCCAGGGAGACTCTGAGGGCATCAGATACCCAGAGTCAGCCCAGAGCCAATGGAGGCTCACAACACTTCCCACACCCAAGTCTCGGGGGCAAAGGTTCCAAAGAGAACAGACAAGCCCAGGGGGCCTCAGGTTCAAGGCCCCCTCTGGGAGTCCTCTCCTGTGCCACCTCTAGAAAAGCAGAGACTTCTGGGGTTCCGTGGGCTACCGGCTTGGGTAAGGCGAGGGAAACTTGGCATGCATTAATCCTTTCTAGGTACCAAGCAAATGCATTTCCTTCTTGAGATACTAATATTGTGCAAGAGGACAGGGCCGGTGCTTCCCGCCTACTACTGGATACTGTGCCAGCCCAGGGCTCGGTATCCATGAGGGATCCAATGCATCCTAAGGGAATCCCCAAGTCATCAAAGGAGACTCTCACAGAGATTCTCACTTTATAGATGAAGCGACTGAGGTTCAGAGAGGGGAAGCGACTCACTCAAGGTAACACAGCAGAGCTATGAGCTGTGAGCTTCGTCTTACTAGCTTGGATTTTTGTTGTCTCGTGTGTTTTTCTGCGCTGGACTTCAAACCCAGACCCTCCTACACGTTAGTCAAGTACTCTGCCCTTAAACTGTATACTCCAGCCCCCTGGGTCTGGCATTCAAACCCAAAAGTCTATTGGACCCCAGAGGCTAGAAATGTCCTCCGTCCTACTGTGCCACCCCCCTTCATCCAAGGAGCCAGATTTAGCTTTTTATATAATTGAATTGACTCTGATCTGTGCCAGGCCCTGTGCTGGGCCATGAGGATGAGAGATGAGTCACCAGCTCCCCACCCAAGGCGCTCACAGTGCGGTGGAGGCAGAAAGTAAACAGCGTAGCCTGTGGTGGGACAGGCAAGCCAGGAGGGAGGGAGTCCCAGCCTAGGGGACTTCCTGCCTCATCGCCAGCCTTTCTTCAGTGACTCCTTGGGGGAGGGTCACCCTTCTGTCTGGGGGAGGTGTCTCCAGGATTGTGGAGGTAGCACATTTGTTTTCTCAGTGGCTCTGGTGGGTGTATGGGCCTCGGGTCCACCCTCTTCCTCACCAGCAGCTTGCCAGGGAGAGCCATGGCAACAGTGGTTGCTGTGGAAACTGCAGGAGGGGCTGGGAAGGATGGGGCTCCCATAGAGAGCCCTCCCCATACAGAGATTTGGATCTTCCCTGAAGTTACTCCTTGAGAGGCCTCCCTAGGAGCAGATATGCCCACCTAGCCCTGTGTGCCTGAAGGGGAGGGCTCTGAAGAGCCTCTGAGGTCCCATTCCCTGCCTGAGGTGGTTGACGGCTGCTTGGGGTCTGGCCCAAGTCACTGCCACCTCAGAGCTGGAACCCATAAGCAGCACAAGCCAAGAAAGACCAAGCTCTTAGAGGCCCAGGGTGATGTCAGGAGCCCAGGCTGTCTAAGAGAGGGCCACTCAGCTTGAGTCAGAATCCACGAGACCGCTTGTTACAAGCGCTGGTTCCTCATTGTGGAGATTCAAGTCTCCAAGGACTGGCCTCAGGAATCAACAAGATCCTGTATGACTGACTGTCATGCTTTCCTTTGCCACAGCCTGCTTGCCTTAGAGGTTAAGAGGCAGTGCCATGTATAGGCTGTGGGTTCAAGTCCCACCTCCGCCCTTCCCTTGCCCGGTGCTCATTCCTACATTCTGGATGTGCACTCAGCTATGGCAGAACATCACACATGGTTGTTAAAGGACTTATGGGGCCTCTCCGCAGCAAGACTTAGCCCATGCCCAGGACATGAAGACCATAGGGGCTACCCAGAATGGCCCCTCATTTTCAGCTTCCTCTAGGAGGACCCCCAAACTTCAGCAAGAAATCTCAAACTCCACAGAAACCTCTGAATGCTGACTCAGGCACCGTGAAAGGCAAGATGAAAGCAAGGAAAACAGCAGAATAGAGGGCACCCTACTCCACCATCATTGTCTTGAAGCCCAGAGAGGGCAAGGATGGATAAAGACACACAGCAATGGAGGGTAACTGAACAAGACCCAGGAAGCCTCACAGGACCAGACAGGACCAGTAGCCCCCCAAGAGCAGACAACCTGACACATAGTAGGTCCTCCAAAGACACTAGAAGGAATTGCTTTGTAGCTTTCCTGATACCCAGACACTGTGGCTCTCTGTGAAGGGCCAGCATCCTTGACTTGACCTCCGGTCAGACCACCATCACACCTCCTGTTTAGGCCTCGGGGACGGCAGAGCGGGTGTCTAGGGAGAGCGTGCAGGCTTGTTATCACCACGGGCCAGTGCTGAGCCCAGCATGGGAGGGCAGCTGGTGGCCTGCCAGCCCTCCCACTCATTCTGAGCAGATGGCTGTTTCACACGAAGGCCTTGCTTTGCCATCTGCAGAGACACCTTCAAACCTGAGGCACAGAAGGGACCAAACAAACTCCTCTCAGGACCTCCAGCACCACCTACTTCCTCACGAAATCAGCACTGTCATCCCCTACCCACAGAGGCAAGGAGCCGCGGCCATGTGCCAAAGCGATTCCCCCATTCCTACTCCTGCACCCGAGGCTTGGGGGCCAGAGTGTCCTGATTTCCTGACCCTGCCTGGGAGCAAATGATGACAAGAAATAACTTTGTCTGTTTGGACAGGGGGCCATTCTCCTGTCTTCTGTCTCTTGGGCTCCAGCAGCAGACAGGTCCGGCACTGTTGGTGCTCCCCCTTTGGGGCTCCCTCTTTGTGCCTGTTTCCACACCATTGCAATGGGTGGCTCTGGGGCTTGTTGGGGTCGAGGGCTGGACAAGCCACAGCTGTTATAACTCATGGACCACCAGTCAGGGACAGAGGTAGAAGGTGGGTTTCCAACCTGGCAAGAGGGATTTCAAGGACAAACGGAGCTCCTGGCAGGCAGGACCAGTCAACTACGGAGGTGGCCTCCGAAGCAGTGATCTGGAGTGATGGAAGGAGATTTTGTCAGCCAAGAAACACAGAGAAGGCGAGGCTGCCTCAGGCAACAAGTCCTTCTCTGTTCCCTGGGTCCCAGGAGACCCAGGAGGCCCGGGGCATCCCTCGAGCTGCCGCTTGTGAATGTCAACCTGAAGTTTGACCTTTCAGGCAGTCTAGCCTTGGCCTCCCTTCATATGCTAATGCAGAGACTGGGTGGGGCCTGCCTCCTTATGCCAGCGCCCAGCGGGCATGAGGCGGGCAGGAGGTGGGCACTCGGACACCCTGCTGAGCGTACTGAGGTTGGGTGAAGACTTCTCCCAGTGCCCACTTGCAGCTCACTGGACGGCAGGGGACACTGAGTCACAAGAAGAAAATTGTTGTACAGGGCCACGGTGCAAGTTGGTGATGGGAGGAACCCCTGAAAGCAGTGCTCAGCCTTCCTAGTTCCCCTGTCCCTTTGTCTTTCCATGCATGCTCCCTCCCTCCCTCTCTCAAAATGGAAATAGTTTTCTTTTTTCCATCTAATTAAAAAATTAAGATTTTTTTTTAGCCCGGTAGTGGTGACACACACCTTTACTCCCCCAGGCAGAGGTAGGTGGATCACTGGGTATTGAAGGCCAGCCTGGGCTACCAACTGAGTTCCAGGACAGCGAGGGATACATAGAGAATTTCTGTCTCAAAAAAAAAATATTTTTTTCAAGAGTACACCCCAACTGTTTGTCCCAGCCCCGAGCCAGCCATCGTCCAAATCACTAGGGCTAGTGGTTGCTGACTGCTGGCCAGGCTCTGCTGGCGCCCTAACATCTGCAGCATTCTGAAATTTCTTTTTGGGGTGATGGAAATGTCTAAGATTAGTTTTTGATGATGGTTGCAGAACTCTGTAAAGGCACCAAAAGCCATTGAATTGGGCACTTGAAAGGGTGGATCTTAGGATACATAGATCACAGCGATAGACTATCATCTTGACCGGGTATGGTGGTACAAGCCTTTGATCCCAGCACTCTGGAGGCAAAGGCAGGTGGATCTCTGTGAGTTCAAGGTCAGCTTGGTCTACAGAGTGAGTCCTGGACAGCCAGGGCCACACAGAGAAACTCTATCTCACCCCATCCCCCACCAAAGAAATAAAGACAGACAGACAGACAGACAGACAGACAGACAGACAGACAGACAGAAATCTATTATCTGGACTGACTGTTACTATGGATGGCTAAGGTCAGTGTGATCAGTTTCCACATCTCCCAGGGAAAAGGAAAGTTGAAATTCAGAGGGCAGAAGTCACATGACCCTCAGCTAGCCTCTATAAGCCATCAGCTCCCCAATACTAATCAGATCCCCAAGACACCTGGTACAGATGCCTCCGGATTAGTATTTTCCTGTCATGGCAGCTTGAGGAGAAATCTCCAGTTTCACTCCCAGGAGTGTGTTCCTGCTCAGAGCCTCAGTTTGCCCATCAGTGAAATGGGACTCAGCACAGCAGCTCTATTCTAGGGCTCTTGAGATGATGCCCTAAGAGCTGGGCTGTGGAAGACCTAACCCAGACTGCCCACTGGGGGCGCTCAAAAGCCAGCATTGGTCCGGCTCATACACTGCCCGAGTGTTGGGGTCTCAGGCAGGTGAGGACGCATTCGTCTACTGAGATCTGGTTATAGCCTGCTTGCCCTTCTAAGAGCAGAGCACAGAGCCCAGGTGAGGAGCATAGAGAGGTGCTAATCCAAGGCAATCTCTAGGTGCCCCCAGCCTCCTTCCTTCTATGCTTTAAGGGGAAACAAAGCCTTATACTGCACATGGAACAGGGCCAGGACAAGGAGACAGGGCATGAGGGAGGGTATCCAGAGAAGGGGCTGGCAGATGAGACTTGGATGTTGGAGCCAGTAGGGAAAACATGAGTAGAGCAGACAAACTGGGTCAGAGAGACCCCAACCCATTTCCCCCACTAGCTGCCAGATAGCCGGCGGCCAGCGTGTGCTAGATGAAGGTGATCAGGCCAGCAGGGCTCAACTGGACATCTGGGACTCAGTTCTGAGGGGACAGAGCCCTGGGAAGGTTTAAGATAGAGGAGGATAGAAGGAGGAGAGGGCTATAGAGTTCCCTGCTGGTAGGCAGGACCAGATCAGGAGTCAGAGGTGGCTTCTGTGGTGGCTTCTTTGTTGGCTGAGGAGTTTAGTCCTGAGGCCTCTGTCCAGGGCACTGGGCATCCACCTCTTAGGAGTCTGCCGTAAGCACTGTGGACTAATAGGCCATTTTCTTGTTGCCTGTAGAAATTCCAAGCCTCCAGAGAGCGCTTCTCCTAAGCTTGCTTGGTCCTCAGACTCGTATCTCGGAAGGAACAAGAGTCACAGAGACACCCAGAGGGAGGACGGAGCTGCGGCTGTACAAATGGGCAGGTGTGGAGTGTGAACTGTCGCGTGGGAAGGTCTGGGGACCTGGTGGTTCTCCTGTCTTTGATTCAATTGCTGTGTGACTGCAGGCTGGACCACTACCTTCTCTGAGCTATTCTGGAAGCCTGAAATGATGGTTGACATTCCCTACCACTGGTAATGGAGTCTGCAAAGACAACAATCAGTGCTGTCCTTAGGCATGGGAAACAGGGGTCTCCCCCCATGCCCCAATCTTGAGTGTCATATGCCTGTGGATAAAAGTCTCCAGGGTCCAGGGGACAATGGCCCCCATTTTAAGGACTGCCAAGAGAGAGGTCCTTTCTAGAGCCATAGATGATATGACAGTTAGGGTGTATACCTGTGACCACGGGAGGGCTTTGTGGTGCAAGATGGGATGAGAGGGGACAGGGCAGCCTGACAGCAGGGCCATCTGTCCCCACTCGAGGTGGGTTTGCCAAGGGCAGACTGTACTGTCTTCAGCATCTCCTCGTCCTGTTTCACAACAGCAATCCTTAGACAGGTGGTACGTGGGCCTCTGGCTCGTTCCCGCCCACGCCTGACAACGCTGTGCCCACACCTGGCTTCCTGCACTGATGTCCTACATGGAGACTCTCTATCCGAGGAGCCAGGGTTCCCACCCTCTGACCCCAACCTCACCGGGGAAACTCTACTCTCCTGGCGCCGGGATCAAATGCCGTCTGCCTGGGTCACCTTTCATCCTCAGCATCCTGGGCCACCAGGATGGCGGGTGGGAATAGAAGGAGATGTCCTCTGGCTGAGGCCAGCACCAACTGAGAACTCCAGGCACAGCCAGAGGCAGCAAACGCTCCGAGGGGACCATGGGGGTGGGGTTGGTGACTGCCCCTTCAGACCGGCTCTCCCCACACCTGCATGGATCCTTCCTCCCCCAGCTTCTCTGTCCTACCTATTGCTGATCTAGGTCAGCCTTGACGTCACTTCCTCAGGACAAGCCCAGGGTATGTCCCTTCTCTCTGTCCATCCCAGGCAAGGGACCCCTTGTCTCCAATGTCTGTTATATTCCCTCACGGTCTTCAGTCTCAGTCTCCAACTCTGGGAAGTGGGCTCACTAGTGATCAGAAAGAGTATGGACTTAACAAGGAGGGTGGGCAGTTTGCCATAGGAAAGTGAGGCCAAATGCAGAGAAGGGCACTGGAGGCCAAGCCTGTGAACTAGGAAACAATCATCAACCTCTCCCTGGCTGGCTACTGGGCTCTCTTACCACCCCCACCCCTCCTGGATGGAGAAGACACATCCTCACTACATCTGTATTTTCTCAACCCTCAACGAAGCCTCACGGGGGACATGCCATTACTGTACCCATTTTAGAGATGTGAAAATGGTAGATAGCCAGGGATAGAGAAAAACATACGGGGTTGTTGTGGTTGTCTCGTTCCCATCATTTCTCTCCTACCCCTGGCTCAGAGCAAAAGGTAAACGCTTACCTGCCCTGCTATCCTGGAGGAATGCTGGGAGAGAGGGCATGTAGGCGGCCCCGCAGTGGAGCAGAGAGATAGCACTGAGAGCACCAGGCATCTGTTCAGGAAATGCTAGAGAGTCTTGGGGTCCACAGACACTCCCCCAGCTGCACTACGCCGTATGATCTCATCCGTTCTCACGGGACTAAATCCCATGTCTACACCAACAGCTTCCAAATTTATATCTCCCATAGCCCTCCCTCCCCCAGCTCCCCACCACTACCAGGAGCTGTCTAGGGCATCTTTGGCTCAATATGGTCAAGACTGAATCCACGCTACCTTTAACCTATGCACCAACCCACCCTAAGGTCAGTCCCCCAGGGTCTCCTGATCGCACCGATGATCACCCCAACCCTGAAGTCACCCTTGATTCCTGCTCAGCCCCTCCCACTCCCTCTCCTGTCTATCAGCCAGTGGACCTGGCCCCAGACACATCTAAGCTCACATTCTCTGACATCCCTGAAGGAGTGTCCTTAGACCAGGCTCTTGCCCCAACCCTGCCTAGCATTTGCCAGAAGCATCTGAAGTCACCCCATCACTGGAGAGCCACCAAGGATCTTGAAAACAAACCCAATCACCTCACCGTGGCCTGAGGGCTCACAGATGCAGGCCCTGTCCCATTGTTCCTGCCTAAACACCAGTCCTAGTGGTGCCTGTTTGGGTCTCGAACTGATTCTTTCCTGCCCCAGGCCCTTTGCACTTGCCGTTCCCTGGCCTGGGATTTTTTTTTCCTCCCAGCGTCTCCCATGGCTTAGTATTGCTTGGTTCTCCTGGGTGAGACCTTCCTCTAAGACCTTCTGAGCCCTCTGTGTGGAAAGCAGCTCAGCTCTTTGGGGAGACAGACCACAGCTTCCAGGGGTCTCAGTTTCTCTCTCTGGAATGCACAGCTTCACCAAAGACTCTCCAGTGTGACTGCTGCGGACCCTCCAAAAGTCACTGCTAAATGACTGAATGAACTGGCCTCAGTTTCCCCCATCTGTAAAGGGAAGGGAAATGAACAGCACAGAATCAAACAAGACCTAGCAAGGTCCCGGACAGCCGCTGGGTCACCTCCATTGCAGAGCTGACGCCAGGTCCTCCTGGATGCCCGGGAGCCTGCCTGCCCTGGATTAGCTTGTTTTCTCTAGGGAGTTTCCCACTTCCTCTCCATGGGGGTTTGGTGCGCTGAAAGCCCCAGGAGAAAGAGCTGTCGTTACCATGTTCACGGGTCTGGGGACCCAGAGCTAGGCAGAGAGGCTGGGCATCTGTGAGGGCACAGGTAGGGCTGACTGGGACCTGACCCCGCCCCTAGCCTCAATGTCGCTGTTCATTTTGTGGCTTCTTCACTCGATCTTAAGGATCGACGCTGCTTCCCACTTGCCCCTCAGATTTGGGAGCAGTCCTCTTCCTCTGCATCTGGACACTCTTCCGCGTCCTCCTGGCTGAAGTTGTGGCCTCTCAGGCAGCAGGTCAACAGCCGAGGCTATCTATCTACTGTGGTCTGGGCTAGATGCTGCACTGTGCCAGAGCATCATGGACAGGTCCCCAGCCTCATAGACTCTCAAAGTGTCTCAAGGACTCTCATTCATGGGTTTAGTGAATGGCTTTTGTACTGGTTTAGGAGGTCCAGGTAAGTTTCCAGGGTCCCCATCCTACAGATGTGAACCCAGATGTCTACACTCCAATCTGTCCCCATGACCAATGCAGGATCAAGTTGGAGTCTGACAGGTATCACCCCTTCGGGCATATATGACCTTGAGAAAAAGCATCTAAGGTCAGTTGCCCATCTATAGGGTGGACACCACTGTGCCTGCTTCACAGGGGTTACAACAAGGCAGGGAGGGGCTCCGGTCTGCACCCCCTGACTAGAACACACGGTCTGGCTTAGAACAGTCCAGCAAATGCTCAGAGAACTCGACATGGAGATGTGGTTTATATACTGTAAAGTGCTGGGCACTCTTCCACGCCCCTGTCTTCAGGGCACCATACATTCCTCCACCCCCAACAGCCCTGACTGCTGAACCCCTGGGAAGGGGCTCATCTTCTTGCCTGTGTCTGCAGCTCTGGGGTCACATGACCCAGAGACAGCTGGTCCTCTCTGCTCACAAGATGGACAGAGCTATTTCCACGGTGGAATGTCTACATCTCACGACTACATGGTTCTACTCAGCTCCTCTTCCCCAACCCCACCCCGGGTGGGTTTGCAGTGGCTTCCCAGGATGGGTGGTGGCATCAACCCTCCAATCTGTCCATACTGCACTGAGGTTTGGTAAAGGCAAGTGACTTGCCCAAGGTTTTCCAGCAACACCTGGCTTAGACCCAGCTGTCACCCCACAGAATGCTTGTCCCTCTGGAAGGAGGGGCCGCTGCTTCCCTCTCCTCATGCCTGACATCTCCTTAACCAATGAAGGTCACTGCAAGAAAGCAAGACTCTGTAGAAAGATGAGCGTTTATGCCTCGCAGGTGAGAGGTCAAGGTTAAGGCTTCAGACTCCTCTCTGGGCCCGGCAGCCCCTTTCCAGGCCTGCACCTGAGCTCATAGAAACGACTGCTCTTTCTAAGAACCAGAAATGCCACCTCTGTCTTCCTTTGCTCCAAGGGAGCCTGGGGGCTGGGGCGGGGGTCACGACCCTGCCTGTGCCCCTAAGTCCAAGACCCTTTGTCTCTAAGGCTCCCTTCCACTCTGCCACCTGGACTTCTCAGAGCCTTGTGGGATCAGAGGCCAGAGGAGGATTAGGTTCTGCAATGGCTCACTACCCCCCTCCCTGCCATCCTGCCTCCTGGACTTAGTCATCTCTGCCCTCTGCCGCCTTTTCTCTCCATCACAACCCTTCTGCCGGCTAGGGGAGGAGAACGCTGACAAGCGGCCCCTTCCCAAGGGGGAGACGAAGCCAGGGGCAGGCTGCTCCGTAGAGGCTCACAGACCGCTTCTGCCCCCCACCCCCTTCCTTTCCTCACACCGCAGCCCGCGCCTCCCCCTCCGCCGCGCTGCGCACGGATGGCGGCGGGAGCCGCAGAGGTGTGTGTGTGTGTGTGTGTGTGTGTGTGCGTGTGTGTGCGTGTGTGTGCGTGTGTGTGTGTGCGTGTGTGCGCGTGTGTGTGTGCGTGTGTGCGCTGTGTGCGTGTGCGGGGGGGGGGTGTTGTGCCTGGTCCCCGATGCCTATAGGGCTGTGTCCTTTTCTAGGGACTGGGGGAGGGGGCTGTCCCCTGTCACGACCAGGAATTCCCACGGGGGCAGAGCGGGTTCCAAGAAGCCCAGGAAGGGGACACTGCCCTCCGGGTGCTGTCGGCTCCCAGCGAGGACCTGAGTAATGCGGGCCCCCTCCGTGCGGGTATTGGCGATCAAGGACAGCCCTCTGCAGGGGTCGCCCTGCAGACGATGGGGTGAAGGAGGGGGCGTGAGCGGGGGACTCCACTGATGTCTGCGGGCTGGCGGGGGCGCTGCGGACCCCAGGGCTCAAGTGGGGGGCGGGGGCGCTCGGTCCTCCAGACCAGCGCCCAGGCCGTCGGAGCCCGGGGCGGGGACCCGGGGCACCCGGGTGCGGGTGTCCGCGCCGCTCCTACCTGCCCACGAAATTCTCCAGCACCGAGCTCTTGCCGGCGCTCTGGCCGCCTACCACGGCGATCTGCGGCAAGTCGAGGTCCGCGTTCTGGCCGATGGCAGAGAAGGCGTCCTGTAACCGGTTAACCAGCGGGATGAGGTCTTCCATGCCGCGGTTGCCCATGGTTGCGGCGGGCCCGGCGGGTTGCGATCCCGGCAGCCGCTCCTGCTCCGGCTCTTGGCCCCCGGCTTCGCGGCTGCAGCGGAATATCCCGACTGCGTGCACCGCGGGTCCTCCGCCTCTCGGGGATCCGAGCGGAGCGCTTCTCCAGGCCGCCGCTAGATGGCGAGTAGGGTTTCGCGGACTGATCACTATGCGCAGACGCAGCGCTGGGCGTCATGGGTGTTGTAGTTTTCTCCTTCTGCGGCTTTCGGGGGACACTTGTGTTTCTGGGGATACGGATGCTGCACCAAAGATAATTTTTTTGGTGATGGCTAGGAGTGCTAACTATAGAAATTGGCTAGTATATGGTGGTCATTCATAATTACTTCATTTCAGCAGTTATTTCCAAATGGAGAAACTGAGGCCTTAGAGGGAAGATCTGGCACCCCCATGCTGCAGTCAGCTGACCAAAGTCAGCCTTAGTCCACTTAAGCCTTGGATGCTTTCTAGTCTAGGTTCTGACACGAATCAAAAATCTGCAGCATATTCCTTCTTATCTTGGGACCTCAGTGTCTTCTGGTTGTAGGAGGAAGAAATAAAAACCATTAATTCAACGAATTACCAGGAACCCTTCCTGGTAAGCTAGGCCCCTTCCGAAGCTTACAGACACAACGCTATGCAGAACAGCTAGGGACTCCGCACTCAGAGATCTTACAGGTGGTGGGATAGACAGGACCCAGAAGATCTTTTGTACTAAAAGAAACGGAGGAAACCAACATGGGTTGGAAAGTCACATTAGCCGGAAGGAGCCAAAGGTTTTCCGAAGAAGTGGCCTTTGAAAGGGAATGTAAAAGATAAGAAGGGGCCAGCCACACGGATAGGGGGAAACCACCCTGGTGGAGTGGACAAGAAGTACAAAGGCCCTGATACCTAGGAAATCCTGCCCAGGAGAGGTGAAAGTTTTGTCTTAAACTCTAGGTCTCCAAGAGGATGATAGCCACATTCAGAAATCGATAAACAATGCCATTCAAACCAAGGGCTCCTGCAGTCATACTTGCCTGTCCTTCTCACAGAGACAGACCGTTGGGAACCAGGCCCCCTACCCACTTTTGCATCAAGAAGGACCTAGTTAGGACTCCCAGCAAGGAAGCCAAGAAAGGGAGGGCTGTCCAGTCATTTCTATGTTCTGAGACTAGGGAAGTGCCCTAGGTATTAAAGACTATTGGGTTCCTGAGCAGGCAGGCACCTGCTAGGCCCCCGGGACAAAGCAGCGACAATAATCCTTACCTGAAAGACAAGTGGGGGGGCTGGGGATTTAGCTCAGTGGTAGAGCGCTTACCTAGGAAGCGCAAGGCCCTGGGTTCGGTTCCCAGCTCCGAAAAAAAGAACCAAAAAAAAAAAAGAAAAAAAAGAAAAAAAAAAAAGAAAGACAAGTGGGAAAGGGAGGGGCCATATGCAACTAAGCCAATGACTATGACTCTGTCGGGGTGATGAGCAGGGAGCAGGGCAGGGGCAGGGCTTGTGTTTTTTTTTTTTTTTTTTTTTTTTTTTTTTCCGGAGCTGGGGACCGAACCCAGGGCCTTGCGCTTCCTAGGCAAGCGCCACTGAGCTAAAACCCCAACCCAGGGCTTGTGTTCTTTTTTTTTTTTTTTTTGGTTCTTTTTTTTTCGGAGCTGGGGAGCGAACCCAGGGCCTTGCGCTTCCTAGGTAAGTGCTCTACCACTGAGCTAAATCCCCAGCCCCGGCTTGTGTTCTTAAGTATACAGGATGGTAATGCTGGAGCAGAGACTAGAAGTGGGCGGACCATGAGCCGAGTGGAAAGGGTTTTCAGTTAGGAGAGAACCACCTAGACCTTACCTCTGTGTTGTTTCTGGTTCTTAGCTGTCTAATCTGTAGAGGATTCACAATGACAAGGTAGAATGTCTGTGTAGGGCCCAGCCCAAACCCGGTGCCCTCATTAACGACCACACCAACCACATCAGAAGTCCAGGCAGCTGAAACACCAGCCTTAAGACCCCTCATTCAGAGCAGCTGTTCTTAGCCAACCTGTTATTATCCTGAGGACCAGAGAGGGCAGGGGTGTGAGCCAAGATGACCAGCACCATCAATTTAGGCTGGGCATTCAATTTGAAGATGTCTGTCTGGACCATTGCAATTGGGATGTCGTTATTTTTTTTTCTTATTTTTTTTCTTTTCTTTAAGGGAAAGTGTGAATATAGGCTTCCACTGCCACAAATTGTGCAGTTGAGTTTCCTCACATTTGGGAACCTCATGGGGGTCAGCACACAAAGGATGAGCTTCACCCTGGGCAAACCACTCTCTTGATCATGACATCTCTCCTGCCATAATTAAGTATTATTATTTTTTCCTTAAACACAATAGCTGGGGCTTGAGAGATGGCTCAGTGGTTAAGAGCACTGACTGCTCTTCCAGAGGTCATGAGTTCAATTCCCAGAAACCACATGGTGGCTCACGACCATCTGTAATGAGATCTGGTGCCCTCTTCTGGCCTGCAGTCACCTATGCAGGCAGAATGCTGTACATAAAATAAATAAATAAATCTTAAAAAAAAAAAACCAAAAAACACACACACACGATAGCTGACTTCCTCATAGTAAAACTTACTGTTAAAAACCCACTTTCCAGAAGTATTTGAAAGCCTAAGGACTATCTCTCCACCTACAGATCAACATCACAGCTGAGAATTTATTCTGTGGCCTACCTTTTATCGGTACAAAGTTGGATTGTGCTAACTACCCTGCAATACTTGATCCCGGAGCCACTGGGACCTGGTGGGGAGTTGGTCGGAGATGCAGAACTCCAGGCCTCACCCAGAACATCGTGTGCCATAACTAGAATGTGACGGGGACCAAGTCCTCTACGATATTGCTGGGCACACTGAAGTTGGGGTGTGGAAGAGGGTGATACTGTGGGCAAAGGAAATTTCATGTAGGTGTGAATCCATGAACAAGCCCACCTGACATACCCCGTGACCCCGTATTCTCGACATGGCTTTGTAGAGGCTGAAAGAGGGTGCTATGCTGAGCTCCAGACACTTGGCTACCACGGAGGCCAGTTATTAATAAGAACATACCCTAAGACATTCCTCCCTGCCAGTGGCTGTGCCAGGTGAGTCCACTGGCTCCATTACAGAACTTTTAGTAGCTCGCTGTGACAGACGAGGAGAATGAGGCTCAGAGCCGCTACTGAGGGATGTGTCCATGGTCACGAAGCCGAGGAGTGACAGTCAAGCTGCCAGTGGAGGTTGGTGTGACTGACAACACCGTCTGGACTGGGAGTCTATGTATTTTTGGTGTGTGTGTGTGTGTGTGTGTGTGTGTGTGTGTGTGTGTGTGTGTGTGCGTTTTATCTTCCTAGCTAAATATATGTATTTTGAGTGCACATAAAACCATATACACTAACCTCTTGCAATGTGTGCACAGCAGATGCAAACAAAACAAAACAAACAAAATCAACCACTTGAGGGCCAGGGACATGGCTCAGCACACGAAGGCACTAACCACGAAGCCAGCCTACCAGTTTGAACCCTGGTATCCACATAGTTAAAAAGAAAAGCTGGGGTTGGGGATTTAGCTCAGTGGTAGAGCACTTGCCTAGCAAACGCAAGGCCCTGGGTTCGGTTTCCAGCTCTGAAAAAAAGAAAAAGAAAAAAAAAAAAAGAAAAGCTGATTCCCTCAAGTTGTCCTCTGACCTCCACACAAAACACAAACTCGTGGACACACACACACACACACACACACACACAGACCACACACATATACACACATGCAGACACACACATGCAGACACACACACACACAAGCAGACACACACACAAGCAAAGACACACACATACACACACAGACCACACACATATACACACATGCAGACACACACATGCAGACACACACACACACAAGCAGACACACACACAAGCAAAGACACACACATACACACACTTACACGCCACACACACACACCATACACACACACCACACACACACCATACACACACACCACACACACACCATACACACACAAGCAGACACACACATACACTTACACACCACACACACCATACACACACACAACACACACACTCAATACACACACCACCACACACAGAGACATACACACACATGCAGACACGCACACACACAAGCACACACACACACATACCCACACACTCACACACACACCACACACACAGACATACACACACATGCAGACACACACACACACATAAGCAGACACACACACACTTACACACCACACACACACACCATACACGCACACACTCACATACACACACCCACACACACAACACACACACAACACACACACACAGACACACACATGCAAACACATACACACAAGCACACACACACACGCTAAAATAAAGAAAAACTGAAAGAAACACAGGGGAGCAGATTGAAGCAGTGGTCTTCAGATAACAGCTCCTAGAAGAAGCCCAGCCCAGGGGTCAGTGTCTACGTGTGAGAACTCATGCAAGACCCAGGTAGGCCCATGAAGAGGTGAATAAGATGTGGTTCATCCTAGGGCAGCAGGGACTCACAGGGAGAGTCAGACACGCCCAGCAGGTCGGGCTCCTAGAGCTCGGGCACTGTGGTAGTCTGAACAGGAATGGCCCCTGAAGGCTCTTATATTCAGAAGTTTGGTCATTAGGAAGTGGTACTGTTTGACAGGGATCAGGACGTGTGGCCTTGTTGGAGGAAATGTGTTACTGGGGGTGGGGGGTGGGTTTTGGGGTTTCAAGTTCAAGCCAGGCCCAGTGTCTTTCTCTTCCTGCTGCCTGCAGATCCCCATCTGAATGTAGAGCTCTTGGTTCCTTCTCGAGCACCACGCCTGCCTGTGTACTGCCCTGCTTCCTTCCATGATGGTAATGCATTAAATCTGTAAACCTGTGAGTTGTTGTGGCCGTGGCATCTCTTCACAGCAACAGCAACCCAAACTAAGACAGGCACCAAGGGGGCTGGGGATTTGGCTCAGTGGTAGAGCCCTCGCCTAGGAAGCGCAAGGCCCTGGGTTCGGTCCCCAGCTCCGAAAAAAAGAACCAAAAAAAAAAAAAAAAAAAAAGACAGGCACCAAGATCAGAGGCTCTGTAGGGGAAGCCGCTGGGCCAGGGAGGGGTGTGTAAGGGGCTGGGTAAAAAGGCATTCTCCCATTCTATCCCACGGGGAGGTGCTCCCCATGAACCTGGGAGAGGACTGATGGCATTGCATGGGGAGGTGCTCCCCATGCTCCCTGGGGGAGGACTAATGGTATTGTTGACTCTGCCCTGGTGAGAAATGGAGCCAGCAGTCTGGTGTTTTTGTCCGTTCTCCACATACCTCTTTCTGGCCTGATGACTTGGAGCAAGCCACTTCACCTCTGGGAGCTTCAGCTCCTGCAACTGGGATGGATATTAAAATCCCTGAGTTTCAGAATTCGGAGGCAAGGGGGTGAATTTGGGTTGAGAACCAGTGAAACAAGCATTAGCATAAGCTGTAAGCAGGACCCTGCTCCCACCCTCCAAAGGGACCAGGGAGTCTTAGGAAGGCGGCAGGGGGTGTGGCTGGATGTGATGACAAGGTATGGATGGGGGAGGCTGTCACCCAGAAGTCAGTTGTGTCTAGCAGAAATGACCAGATTAAGGCCTTCGGTCAGAAGGATGTTGCTCCAGAATGTGGAGATGGAAGATGGACACAAGGCCGTGCTCACCTGGCTCTTCCCGCCTCTGTCCTCCATCTTTCTCACTGTGTTTAGTTATAGGAAGAAGCACAGGCGGGTGACAGCCCCTGGGAAGGTCACGTGATAAACACAGGTTCTCACAACCGCTCTGCCACCGACCAGGCATAGCTGTTTCCTGGGAGTACTGAGCTGGGGTGGCAGGTGGCAGGCCTACCTTGTTGTCTGTGTCGTGTGCTGTGCTAGATGCCTGGGACTGTCCTCTGCAGAAGGATGGATGTGGATGTCAAGTAAGGAAGAGCTGCCTGGAGGACGTTCTGCTGGGGACAGAGGGAGGTAATTGGATTCGTGTACTGGAATCCTACATCCATTCACCCATTCATTGACGTTCATATGACAGGTGTCATGAGCTGAGCCCCAAGGACATGGGGACAATTCAGCAGGAGCCACTGGACGTCACTGGAGACAGAAATAATGGGTGCTGGGGAGGTAGCAGGTTACAAAGTGAAGATGCCCTGGTCAATAGCCACTTAGAAAATAGTGACAGAAGCCACTACAGAAACTGTACGGGTGCTGGCGTGGGGGAGGGGATCTGCAAAACTAAGACAATGCGAGGCTTCAGTAAGCAGACACTGGCATTGTTATTGCCACACTCACCATCGCCATGTTATTTCGAGCAGGGTCTCTTGTAGCCCAGGTTAGCCTTGAACTCTCGTAACTGAAGATAACCTCACACTTCCGATCTTTCTGCCTTCACTTCCCAAGTGCTGGGACTGCAAGCATAAGCCACAATACCTGGTTTTATTCAGTGCTGAGGTAAAACCCAGGGTGGTGGGCACGCTGGACAAGCACTCTGACGGTTGAGCTACATCGTCTGCCCGTTACTACCACCATCATCATGCAATGCCCTGTCTGACTAGAACCCTCTCTCTACACAGATGGAGCTAGCCCTGGATTTACAGCAAGTCTTGGGCTCCCGAGTGCTAGTACTACAGGCTGTGTGCCTGGCTGGACCTCATTAACCTGAAAAGCTCAGGGTAAGTCTGAAGAGACAGCTCAGTAGTTACCAGCATTCGTTTTTGCTAGAGGAGCCAAGTTCGATAATCAAAACTTCATAACTCCAGTCTAGGCATTCAGCACCCTCTGTGGGCTCCGGGCTTGGACGTGGTGTAGAGACGTACAAGTAGTAAAAATGACAACTTTCCTCTAACTAAAACACATTTCATGCAACCTCAGTCAAACTTCTGGTTGGATTTTAGAGGCAGGGAGGGAGTTAACAAAAGTCTATATTCAATCTGGGGAAAAAAATGACAGGTTCTGGAACTGGTGAGTTTTCTTTACTTTCTGATTTTGGGGTACACTGGACATAACTAGGAGCAGGTTGGACCCTGGAACAAAGCAGGTGTTGACATAGATCCTCTGAGTATTAGGAAACTTTTCTTTGATACAAAGGCTTTTTTTTGTAATAGAGGCAAAAGGGCAGGGAGATGCCTCGCTGAGTAAAAAGCACTTGTGCAAAGCCCGATGACCTGAGTTGGACACCCAGAACCCATGTAAAGGTAGAAGGAGAGAACAGACCCCACAGCTCTGACCTCTACACCCACACCACAGCACACATATCCCATAATACACACAAAACACACTAGTAGTAAACATAAAAATTAATAGGCAAGAAAGAGATTTCAATGGTTTTTTTTTTTTTTCAGTGTCCATGAAGAGAGTCTTTTGTTTCAAAAAAAAAATCTTTTGGGGGCAAGAAATTGATCAAAGATAATTAGCTTCAAACATTCGATCCAGAGCCTTTCTATCCACAACCTCAGCTGTCTTCAAGACCTGAGATCACGCACATTAAAAAAAAAAAAGGAAATAAAAAGTCTCTCTCCTCATGATCAAGTCATCCAAAGCAATTGTTACAAATTAGACAGAAAAAAAAAAAAGTAAAAATCTCTTGAGCCCACTACACACTGTTATCCCGTGCCCTCCACCAAGGCTATGCGCTTCCTAGTTCTTAAGAGGCAGACACCATGGCTTATTTAGTTTTTCTCCCCGAAGTTGACTGCGTTCCAGGCTGCCATTATAAATGATGTTTCCAGGAACAAATGTCCTAGTTTTGAAACTCTCTTTTCTCACTGATTTCCTGGACTACAGTCCGGCAAGGGGGTTAGTAGGTCAAAGGGCAAAGGGCGTTCTAGAACCTTGATAAGGGCAGGGCTTGGCCACTGCGGGCCTTGAAAGATGCGCATGCGCAGTCAGCTCCCGCTGGCTTCTCATCTTCGCCCGCACCAGCATTATTTTTAGTGTTTTCACTTTAGCAACTAGCTAAGCTCGCTGTGTACCGGCGTCAGTGCTAAGCATTATGTAATGTCATCTTCTCTCTCACACACACACACACACACCCGGCAGGGGACACTAGTTTTGCAGATCAAGAAACCGGCGGCGAGGACTCCTCCAGTCCTTCAGGGTCGCAAAGCTAGAAGGCTAAGGAGAGCCTCACTCCACCTTCACTAACTGCGCGCGTGTTTCCACCAGGACGCAACGTCTATTTTTGTTTGTTTGCTTGCTTGTTTATTTACTTATCTATTTGCCTCAGTGTCTCACTAGTCCAGTCTGACTTTGGATTTGAATTCGAGATCATAGCGCCTCTGTTCCACAAGCATTAAGGTTATAGACTGGGAGGGGTTGGGGATTTAGCTCCGCAAGGCCCTGGGTTCGGTCCCCAGCTCCGAAAAAAAAGAAAAAAAAAGTTATAGACTGGGGCCACTATGTCCAGCCAAGCCAGAGTGCGGTTGGTTTGGCTTTTTTTAAACTTTAAATCATCATCATCATCATCATCATCACCACCACCACCACCACCACCACCACCCCCAAGATCTTGCCGTGCAGCCCCAGCTAGCCTGGAACTAGCGATCCTCCTGCTTCTGCCTCCCTTGTGCTGGGTTCACGGAAGTTTTCCGATCCGTGAGTTTACAGTTGTCACTAGCTCCCTTAGATATCCTATCCTTCCAGGATGATTAAGCCCCACCATCCAAGCTTCCTAAACACGCAGACCCCAGGCGCCGTCCCAGCGTGCTCCGGTCAGGTTGAGCCGCTTTAGCGTTGTTAACGCCAACAACTGCGAAGTGGGTCCCAGGGGGAACCGTCCGCACCTGAGCCCCTGACACCAGGGCGAGTCCCGAGCCTCGGGTTAGCGCAGTCACCTGATTGCAGCAGTAGTGATTTGTCCACTGCGATCCCTAGCGCCACCGTGCGGTCAGTCCTCACAGTCAGCGCTGGGCGCGAAGTGTGGGGATGACCCTTGACAGGGAACGATGTGAAAGGAATTGCCAGCTCAGTGGGGTTGAGGGACGCAGTGGAAGGACCATTTTAGGGGCAGGATAAAGGCCATTAAAGAGAGCAACTGGGCCAGACGTGGTGGCTTGGGCCAGCGGATTTCTGTGAATTCGAGGCCAGTCTGGTCTATAGTAAGTTTCCCTTTGTAGCCCTTGCTACACAACATAACGAAACGGGAAAGAAAATTAGGGGCTGGAGAGCTTGCTAAGTGGTGAACGTCTTTTTCCTCTTCCGGAGGATCCCAGGTTCAGTTCCTAGCACCTCCAAGGCGGTTCCCAACCATCCGCAAACTTCTTCCTTAGGGGATCAGATGCACTCTTGAGATCTCTGCAGGCATTAGACACATACAAAGCACACATATATTCATGCAGGTAAAACATTCATACATGTGACACAAGAAATAAAAATATATCTTTAAAAATTGGGGGTGGGGCAGACAGATAGTTCAGTGGTTAAGAGCACTTGGTCTAGCCGAGGAGCTGGGTTCGATTCCTAGCACTCCCAAGACTGTTCACAAATGTTCACAACTCCAGTTCCAGGATGTACATGATATACACATAAGTCTTTTTTTAAATATGTAAAAAACAAGACTACTTTTTTTTTCTTTTTTCTTTTTTTTCGGAGCTGGGGACCGAACCCAGGGCCTTGTGCTTGCTAGGCAAGCGCTCTACCACTGAGCTAAATCCCCAACCAAAGACTACTTTTTAAAAACTGAATTCACAACACATTGGCGCATGTTCTCCCTTCACGTCCGCTTGCTCCGGTCAAAGCCCAACGCAGGCTTGGGATCGGGGGACAGTGGTGGCCTCGGGGAAGTCAGCTGGAATCTGACTGTCCGTCCTTCTGCCCCACCTCTATGTCCCTGCGGGATAAGCAGACGGCCGTGGGAACTCAGAATCGCCCCTTCCCGATACTGGGGCCTGGGGACCGGAGCCTGCGCTGCCCGGCGCCTCCTAGCACCTGAGAGTCGCCGCGGCTCTAGCGACTGCAGAACGGTCATGGTCCCCGCGGCGTGACCCGCGCGCGAGACTTGTTCGCCTAGCCGCGGCGTCCGCGCCGAGGCCTCCGGACCTCTAGAGGGCGCTCTGCGCGGGAGTGGCCAGCCACTGGGCCTTCGGAGTGTCCGGGCCACAGTCACGTCCCGAGCAGCCCGGGAGCTCGCGAGCCCGCCCACGAGTCCGCTCGTGACTTTCACGTTTTCGGCTTTCGTGGATTGCCGGGAGGTGAGGGGGAGCCAGCGTGGTGCCCGCCCCGGAAGCGTCTGTGGAGGAGGGTTGGGCTTCCCGGGGAGGATGGACCGCTGGGATAGCGGCTACTTGCAGAGAGGTTACGGGCTTTGTGGACAGGGGAGGCCACAGGATCAGTTAAGTCACGTTGGCTATATCTGCGGGGGAAGGGAGTGAAGGGACGAGGGGCAACGGAGGGACGTGGGAGGGTACTGTAGTGGACGGAAGCTTTTCCCGTCCGGGGCTCACGGACTTAAATGACACAATTTAGGGAGAGGACAGCGGACTCCAAAAAGAAGGGAGGTGTGCTCGGGAAGGAGCTGGCACCAGGAAGTGAAGGGTAGAGTGACTGACAGGCAGAAGGTGGGGGTGGAAAGGTGTGCTCCGCTTAGAAGGTTGGGCCGCCAGAGTTGAAGAGATGGGAGGGAAGATAAAGAACTGAAGGCAAGAGTGTGTTTGTGTGTATCCTGTTCCTGGCAGCTGACCGGAAGAACTGAAAGGTTCCCCCCTCCCCGGTACACATGTGTAGGGCCAGGACTGTGTAGCGGTGAAGCTCAGCAGGCATTATGCTGGGGTGTGTGTTTTGGGAGGGGCGAGGAGCCGGATTGTCCCAGAGTGGTGATCTGACCCTACCCACCATACTTCCTCCAGCCACCATGTTTAACCAGCAACTCCAGCAGCAGCAACAGTTGCAGCAGCTCCAGCAACAGCAGCTCCAGCAGCAGCAACAGCAGATACTCCAGCTCCAACAGCTACTGCAGCAGTCCCCACCACAGGCCTCCTTGTCCATGCCTGTCAGCCGGTGAGTTTCCCACTTCCGGGATTGGAGTCAGGTCTGACGCTCAGACCCACATTTTGGAGCCTGGCTCTCAGTAGTTATCACCCATCCGGCATCCTTGTTTGAGTATTAAATGTCATCAGTTTCCACCTTGGAGGGGATTGCCACCGGGTAGATGGCTTCCCTGGACCCCTCTGACACCCTCCTCCCATCACACAGGGGCCTCCCCCAGCAGTCATCCCCGCAACAGCTTCTGAATCTCCAGGGCCTCAACTCGACCTCCCTGCTCAATGGCTCCATGCTGCAAAGAGCTTTGCTCCTACAGCAGTTGCAAGGTTTGTCAGCTCCCTGTCGTCCTCAGTCTCTTCCTATCCAAAGCTCACAGTGGCCCTGATCACGTCCTTATAGATGAAGACAACAGGGCTCCCAGGAGATGAAGTCCACAAGCTACTCTGCTAAGTACAGGGTCACCAGGCTATGGTGCTGGCCAGTCCTGACTCGACTGATAGCCCTAGGGGGAGGCATACCCATAACCCCCTCTACAAATAGAGATAGCAATCTGAGGCCCATAAGAGGGACGCTGTGCCCTTAGTCACAGCACAGGTAGAAGCAGGTTAGGCAGTCATCACTTGGCAACCCCACCAGGACCACAGTCTGGACAGCCTTTCGAGCTGACTTTCAAATGAGGCGTAGATAATTCTAGAGAGAAAAATCCCATCACAAGATGGACAGATACACGCCACCTTTTGTTTTTTCCATTTTAAAAGTCATGCTTGTCATAGTGAAAATAAGGTACTAAAATAGAAGAACAAAGGCAGCAACAGTAAAATCCCGAGGGGGCTGGAGAGATGGGTCAGAGGTTAGCTTGCTGCTCTTCCAGAGGTCCTGAGTTAGGGTCTGTCACTCACAGGGGGCAACCCATGATGCCTATAACACCAGGTCCAGGACATCTGTCACCCTTACCTGGCCTCCAAGGGCAGCTTCCTGTACAGCACATGAATTAAAATTTATGATAAATCCTAAAAAATAAAGTTATTGAAAACAAAGAAACCCAAGTGGTAGGAAAAGATTCCCTCATTTCCGGGAGAAAGTCACCACCCTTTCATTGTATTTCTTTCAATTTTTTTTTTCCCTAGGAAGAGGCTTAGGAAGTTGGGTATGATTATATGATTATACCAAAAAAAAAAAAAAAAGAGTCCATATTTTGTTTTTATTTTATTTTCTATTTTGTTTTTGTTTGTTTGAGACAGGGTCTCACTCTCTAGGCCTGGCTGGCTTCAAGCTCACTATGTAGACCAAGCTGGCCTTGAACTCACAGAGATCTACCTCCCTAGTCCTGGGGAAAAGTGTATGCTGATATGTTTGGCCTTGCTTTGAGACTCTGTAGCTCAGGTTATCCTGGAACTTAGTGTGTAAGCCAGGGTGGTCTTGAACTCAAAACAGTCTTCCTACTTCATCCTCCAAGGGCTGGGATTCTAGGCATGAGCTGCCACACCCAAGCAGTATTCTGGTTCAATCCAGGTTATTTGTGATAGCTTTTAAGTTTTCACTAGAGGGATGTGTGCCCTGATGGAAACCTCAATTCTCCATTTCTCTTCCCTCCCCTCCTTTTTCTATCCTAAACACCACTGGGATGAACGAGACATCTGAGATTCTTTTCACAGTAGATCCCCAACACAGAGTGACTGAGTCGGGGGATGGATGTTTGATGGCTTTTGTTAAGTATTGCCAAATTACTTTCCTAAGGACTGGACCAGTTTGCAATGCCACCAGCCACGTATGACAGTGCCAGCCTCACCATGCCTACGGCAGCCTTGGGTACTCTACACTTTTTTATATATACCTCTGTGAGTGTGTGTGTCCGTATCATTTACTGAGTTGGTTTGCAAAGGCTAACGCTGCGTTGTGAATGTCTTAGTTCCCATTTCCACATTCTGTTGCGGCTAAAACACAATGTACGCGTACCAAGCATTCGCATGTCACTTTGCGACTTGTCCATGTCCTTTGTCCGTCTCTGTTTGAGGGCTTCCCATCTTCCGCCTTACGGGAGCTGGATGGATCTCTGGGACTGCATGCTTGTCTTCGTTGTGTCTGTTTAGCGGATACACTGATTCATGACTTTGAATCCTCACTTGACAGACGAGGGGAGGGAGAACTGGTTTGCTCAAGGTGCCAGAGGAAGTCTGGACTTGAATTCAGCGCTCAGCACAACTGAGCTATACCTTTAAGCCTGTGCCCCCCTCCCTTGCATCGCTCCTGAATCTGGCCATGAATGCTAACTCTCACACTCTGGGCCTTCCTTGGGTCGGAGGAGATACAGCAGGAAAGAAGATGGCTAGTGCTAGGATAGAAGTCTCCAGGGACACAGACACAGGGAAGGCCTCCCAAATGGGAGATAGCAAAAACTTAAAGGGAGGCCTGAAGGATGCTGGGAATTAGTGGAACACAACAGCTTCCACAGAAGCATGTAGCATGTTCAAAGGCCCAGAAACGGGGTAGTTGGAGGACGGCCCAGTGACATGTCCCTAGATCGTTGTGTACGTGAAGTGGGTAGTCTGTGTTTTATAGCCAGACCTTGCCCTAAAAGGAACGGGGAACTGTAGAAGGCTTTGGACAGGGATGAGATCAGAATGTAGCTTTAAAGAGGTCCCGTTTGCTGCAGTTCTAGGGAGGGATGGCGTGTTTTCCAGAAGGCACGTGGGTGCTAGAGTTGCTAGGACCTGGTGATGTCTGGGAGTGTGGAGGATGGGGCAAGGACAGAGCTAGCAGGTGTCCCTCAGAGGGCTTGGCCAAGCTACCTCTCTGTTTCGTGTCCGTGTTTTATAGCCACTTCTCCCTGCTACCTGGCAAACTAGAGGGCCGCTACAGTGAAAGGGTGCCTTGTTGGGTGCCAGAACCTTCCCTCTCATTGATAAAGCCAGTGTGGGACAAAGTACTGACAGCAGTTTGGTGGTCCTCCTGTGGCCTTGTGCTGGGTCCCTCACATACCTGAGGGCCTTACAGCATGTCTGAGGGCTAGCTAGGGCAGCTCACACACCAGATGGAGCAGAAAACCTACCCTAAGTCCTTCCTCACTCACTCATGCCCACAGTGGGCCTTGCCTTGAGCTTCCCTTCCCTCTGCTCCTCTGGGTAAGAGGGTCCCCTTAGAAATTATCTCTGACATCCCCATGGTATTTGGGGGACTGAACCCCTGATAGGATCTTGGCCATTCAACCACGGTGTGACTTCTCGTCTCATCTCTTCTCCACAGGCAACCTCCGTGCTTACAATGTGACAGCCCCAAACCTAGCAGCTCCTAGCCTTACACCACCCCAGATGGTCACCCCAAATCTGCAGCAGTTCTTTCCCCAGGCTACTCGACAGTCCCTGCTGGGGCCTCCTCCTGTTGGGATCCCAATAAACCCTTCTCAGCATAACCACTCAGGGAGGAACTCCCAGAAGCAGCCCAGAACCCCCTCTTCCACCACCCCCAATCACAAGGTGAGTAGAGCAGCTGCAGTAGGAGTGGGTGAAGGGGTCCCCAGTGTCAGCCCAGCTCTCTGTGCTTGGGCTCGCCCTGGCCTTTGGTTTTTTTGCCTCAGTGTCTGTAAAGCAAAGGTGTCTAGTATCTGTCATCTTCTGTCAGGTGTCGTTCGTCCTTGATGTGACTTCAGCCCTACCCAAATACCACCTTATTATTATCTATGTGCTATTCCTCTCTTAAACAAGTTTCTTTCCTTCTTATCATCATTTTGTTTTTGCGTGTGCACGGGGAAGTCAGATCACCTCCCTCCTACCACATGGGTCTTAGGGACAGAACTTGGCGCCAGATGCCTTCACCTGCTGAACCAGCTCAGTGGCCCTCAGTGCTGTCTCTCTTCACATCAGCAATGTCTAGTAGAACTAGAACAAGTCGTATATCTGATTTAAACTTTTGGATAGCCATATAAGAAGGTAAAAAGGTCAGGGTATAAGGACTACCCTTCATAATCCCAAAACTTGAGAGGTTAGGGGCAGAAGACCACGGCACATTCTAGAACATCCTGAGCTGAGTGGAAAGACCTTCAGGTTTTAGAAATAAAAAGAACAAATGAAGTAAATCTTTTTTTTTAAAGAGCTATCTATTTATTTTATGTACATGAGTACACTATAGCTGTCTTCGGACACACCAGAAGAGGATATCAGTTTCCATTACAAGATGACTGTGAGCCACTGTGTGGTTGCTGAGAATTGAACTCAGGACCTCTGGAAGAGCTGTCAGTGCTCTTAAACAGCTGAGCCATCTCTCCAGTCCTGGATGAAGTTAATCTTACTGTCAGGTAGAATCAAGTACACTTAGAATCCCAGCACTCTGGAGATGGTTCAGGAGGCTCAGAGATCTAAGGTCTTCCTCAGTTACATAGTGAGTTCTAGGCCAGCCATCCCAAAACATGCCTTTAATCCCAGCACTTGGAAAGCAGAGGCAGGCGGAGCTCTGAGTTAGAGGCTAGCCTGGTCTACAGAGTGAGTTCTAGGAGTGGACAATTAGGGCTACTCGGAGAAACCGTGTCTTGAAAATACCAATCAACCAATAAATCAATTAATCAATAAGATCTCTGATACCCTCCTTTGCTTGATGATTAATGTTCGTTAGTTAAGAGACAAGGTCGTATCTCCCAAATTTCAAATACCTTCTATGCTCCTACGTTGCCCAGCCTGGTCGCAAACTTCTCAGTTCAAGTGATCCTCCTGCCTCAGCCTCTCAAGTTCACATATATTTTATCATGCCCCATTTTGTCCTTAGAAAACAAAACAAAAAAAAGCCCACTAAATCTAATCTGTGATTTAATATCGTAATAACACTTCACTGTCTTCTGTGTTGCTTAATCTCCCGCCTTAATCGAGATTCCGTGCTTCAAGTGTTTACCTGAGGCTAATGGTGACTCTGTGGGACAGGCAGCTTTGAATGTTACTTTTAAGGCACAAAGCTATGGCTTGTGGTATCCACAGGCTTGGGATCCCTGAGGCTCTGGGTTCTGCAGAAAATAAGGAAGCATTGTATCACTGCCTAAAAGTTTCAAAAAATGTGTACTTCTCATCCACAGAAGAAAAGCAGAGTGCTAGGGGGGTTACAGGTTACAGCTGCATCTAAGAACCCCAGCATGTACACACACACACACTGTCCCTGCATGTCTGCATAAGGGTCCACTCCCAAGCTTATCTAGGGCAGGAACCATGTTCTTTTTTTTTTTTTTTTTTTTTTTTTTTAAAGATTTATTTATTTATTATATATAAGTACACTATAGCTGTCTTCAAACACACCAGAAGAGGGCATCAGATCTCATTACAGATGGTTGTGAGCCACTATGTGGTTGCTGGAAATTGAACTCAGGACCTCTGGAAGAGCAGTCAGTGCTCTTAACCACTGAGCCATCTCTCCAGCCCAGGAACCATGTTCTTTACTTAATCAGTTTCTCCTACATCTTTAGGAAGGCATTTCCCTCCAGAGAAGGGCTCAGTCTCTACCCTTAGGGTTAGGATTAGGCCTGGCCTGCTGGGGTCTTGGCCTACCTGTGCTCCTGTTTTACATATAGGGAAACTACAGCTGACAGACTGGAGTGGTCGAGGTAGGCACAGAACCCAGGCCCCCCGACTCCCTGTGTCTTCCAGGGCAAGAACTCGGTAGTGTCCGAGGGGCCTGGAGGCCTGATGTGGGGTACAGATGTGTATCCCACCAGGACGACAGGCCTTAGCAGTACACAGGGAAGCTATAGATGGCACCCAAGGGCTCCCCATAGTGCCCAAGAAGTGGCTGGAGCACTTTAAGGCTAAGATGTAGCATCCGTCCTTCTGTGGGTCTTGGGTGTGTACGTGTAAGAGATGTTAATACAGTAACCCAAAAGCAATGAATTAAATGAGACCCTGTCTCCCAACAAACACAGCAGCAAAACCCACGAAATATTACTAAAAGGGTCTAGACCTGGCCTGGGAAGGAGTTTCCTCCCAGAAGCTTTGAGGCTCTAGTTGAAGACTAGACACAGGAAGAGGCTGAGGGTGTGACCAGAGAAAGGCCAGTGAGGATGCATGGAGACCGGTGGAAGGTGGGGTTCAGAAGGGAAAGAGAGGCAGCGGTTCAGGCCCTGAGAGTGGGAGGGGCGGGCAGGTCCTGGCTTACGGTAAGGAAAGCCGCCGTACCACCAGGAGGCCCAGGAGGGTCAGGCCAAAGGCTCTCTCTGGCTGACTGTGGGAAGTCTGGATGACTAGGAACCAAGAGACTTTCCGTGTCTCCCCAGCAGGACCAAATAGCTTCAGATAACGACACTTGAGGGGCTCCAGGTCCTCTATGCTTCGTGCCTTCGGCCAGGCCCTGTTAGTCCCTTGAGATGGTGATGGCCATTCTTTTCCTCTCTCTGTTTTTCCGAGACAGGCTTCTCTGTGCAGCCCCACAGTCGGGAACTTGCTCTGTGGCTGGGTGGCGACAGTCGTTTTGAGTAGGAGAGTATTTATTTGCAAGTGAGATAGAGGTTTAAAAAATGGTTTCTGAAGCTGGGCAGTGGTGGCGTGTACCTTTAATCCCAGTACTCAGAGGCAGAGACAAGTAGGTCTCTGAGTTAGTTCAAGGCCAGCCTGGTCTACAGAGTGAGTTCCAGGACAGCCAGAGCTACACAGAGAAACCCTGTCTTGAACAACACCCCCACCCCACCCCAAATGGTTTCTAAAAGGAAGCAGGATTCTTCTTCTCAGACGGTGCCTCTGGACGACAGGGAAGACCCCACAGAGGGGTCTGAGGAAGCCACAGAGCTCCAGATGGACACAGCTGAAGGTGAGAGATGAGGACTGCTGTCCTTCACAAGGGACATCGGGCAGGAATGATCTTGGTGGAAAGTAAGCCAGGGCCACCTCCTGGAGCTATGTTTCCTCACCTGCCACCATTGTAGACCAAGATTCACTAGTCTTCCCAGATGCGAGTGAGCCCCAAGTGCATGAGCCTGAGCCTGAGCCCTTTGAGGCGTTGGAACCACCAGCCAAGAGGTTGAGGAGGTGAGTGATGCTGGCCACGTGTTGGGGCTCAGAGGCCTGGAGCTCACCTGTACCATTAGGCCTTGACATCCACTTGGGGGAGGGTCACATTCATCCCTAGATCTACCTGGGGGTGAACCACCTGGAGGCCACCCTGGGCAGCCAGGAGGAAGGGGTCCTTGCAGAGTATAGGTGGGGCCTAGTTTATAGGGCTAATTAAAATCATGTTGCAATTTGGAGGTGGAGGGTCACTGCCCCTGCGTCTATTTAGGTGGAACAGGTCCGGGTAGCTTTAGAGCGTCCCTCATCCCACATCGTAAGTAGGGCTAGGATTAGGAACTACATCATAGGCCTCTCGGAAGATAGATCTTTGGTCTTCTTGAATATGCTTGCTTGTTTTGTTTTCGTTTTTGAGACAATCTCGGCTGACCTGGAACTCACTACACAGACCAGGCTGGCCTCAAACTTTCAAGAAGAGGTCCGCCTGTCTTTGCCTCCCTAGGACTAGGATCAAAGGCATAGACCACCACAACTGGCTTTTTGATTATCTTTGGATCTTTGCTAGCTCAGAGGAGTCCACCGAGAAAGGCCCTACAGGGCAGCCACAAGCAAGGGTCCAGCCTCAGACCCAGATGACAGCACCAAAGCAGACACAGACCCCAGATCAGCTGCCTGAGCCACCGGAAGCCCTGGTGGTGCCGCGAATCCAGCCACAGGTTCTGCAGATCCAGACTCTGTCAAAGCTGCAGAAGCAGGCACAGACACAGACTTCTCCAGAGCACTTAGCGCCCCAGCAGAATCAGGTACAGCCACAGGTACGGTCACAGCCCCAGTGGCAGTTGCAGCCATGGGAGACAGACCCACCGAAGCAAGCTCAGGCACAGACCCAGCCTCAGCCCCTCTGGCAGGCGCAGTCGCACAAGCAGGCCCAGACACAGACACAGACACATCCACAGGTATCCACCCAAGCACAGCCACAGGAGCAGACATCAGAGAAGACCCAGGACCAGCCTCAGACCTGGCCACAGGGGTCAGCACCCCCACCAGAACAAGCATCAGTTCCGGCCTGTGCCACGGAACCACAGCTATTATCTAACGCTGCAGAAGTTGGGAGAGGTGAGCGAGTGTGGACTCCCGACCTGATCCAGATCTGCCAAGCCCTTCTTTCTCTGATCTGGCAGAGTCTTGACTGGGGACTGAGGGTTGGTTGGGCCTGGAGATCTGGGACCATCCCCATCTTGGACTTCATCTGGACAGAGACGCCAACTCGTGGATTCAGATCTATCCAGACCCCAAATGGTAGACACTCTGGGAAAGGAACGTATATGTCATTTCAGACCCAGAGGAGACCTTGCCAGAACCAGTAAGTGCCCAGAGCAGTGAAGACAGGAGCCAAGAGGCGTCAGCTGGTGGCCTGGATGTGGGAGAATGTGAAAAGAGAGCAGGAGAAGTGCTGGGGGTGCGTAGAGACCAGCGTGAATACCGGAGGGAGTAAGCCTGCAGCGGCTTGGTGTCTGCTTGCCCCAGGCTACTCTAAGGATCCCTCACGTGTTTCCCCATGTGTGGAAGGACAGCAGCCTTGTGCCTGGTGGCATGGGTGAGCCACATGGTGGTTCCTCTGTCATCGTATCTTTTTTCTTTTTCTTTTTTTTTTCTTTTCTTTTCTTTTCTTTTTTTTCGGAGCTGGGGACCGAACCCAGGACCTTGCGCTTGCTAGGCAAGCGCTCTACCACTGAGCTAAATCCCCAACCCCTGTATCTTTTTTCTTAAGATCTTGATGTGCTTTTGGTGGTAAAAGTCCTTTCTGGTCCGGCCAACTTCACACTAGACCCACCAGTCCTTCTCGCAGTGATGCCATTTTAGTGGAAACAGTACCTTTGTAAAAGGCTCCTTGTGGGACTCAGGTCCCAACGCTACCATATAACAAAACTTAAGTCAACCTCTTTCCTTCCTTGGGTCTGTTTCCCCATCCATCATGTGTTTGGTGAGGTGGGTTGGACTTCGAATTAACCAGAGCTAGGTCAGGAGTGGTGCTATATATCTTTTTTTTTTTTTTTTTTTTTTTTGGTTCTTTTTTTCGGAGCTGGGGACCGAACCCAGGGCCTTGTGCTTCCTAGGCAAGCGCTCTACCACTGAGCTAAATCCCCAACCCCGGTGCTATACATCTTTAATCCAGCCCTAGGGAGGCAGAGGCTGGCTGATCTCTGCAAGTCTCAGGCCAGCCTGGTCTACATAGTGAGACATTTCTATTCGATCTAGGTTCAAATCCTAGCTGTGGTATTCTCTGTGTAGGTTTGGGCAGTCACGGAACCTAACCTAACCTAGAGGGTAGAAACTCTGTCTCTGCGTCTGCTGTAGATGTGGGGGGCTGGGAGCTCCCTGAAGGTCACCATCCTGCAGAGTAGCAACAGCCGGGCTTTCAACACCACACCCCTCACATCTGGACCTCGCCCTGGGGACTCCGCCTCTGCCACCCCTGCCCTTGCCAGCACACCCTCCAAGCAAAGCCTCCAGTTCTTCTGCTACATCTGCAAGGCCAGCTGCAGCAGCCAGCAGGTACTGGGGCAGAGGAGGGGGGCTGGGCCGTCCGGCTTGCCCTTTCTACACTGCACAGTAGCTGCAGCCATAGTGTCTGCATAGGCATAGTTCCTGATCAGCCGGTAGAGCAGAGTTTTAGGGTCTAGGAAAACCTGGTTCAAATCTGCTGTGACTGGCCATGGAGGTCTCCAGAAGTAAACTCCACCCTTAGGTCTTTTCCTTTTGTGTTCAGTGAGGTCAGCCAAGAGCTTCATCACCGCAGTGTGACTTAGGACTCGGCACCTGACACTGAAGTTCTGTGCCCAGCTCAGCCCAAGGAAGTGCAGCTTTACTAATAATAGCAGTTACTTAGGAGGCTGAGTACTAGTAATAGAGTTACGTTGGAGGCTGAGTACTAGTAATAACAGTTACTCAGGAGGCTGAGGCAGGAGGGTAACCTGGTCAACTTAGTGAGAGCCTGTCTCAAAATAAAGTTATTTCAAAAAGAAAAAGGAAGAAAGAAGAAGCTGGGGATATAGCTGAGCCATTGCTTAGCCTGTGAGAGGCAGAATAAATGGATAAATGAGTAGTAGTCTTGGCTGGGACCACCAATTGCTCCAGCTTCGTGGGGGTTCGAAACAGGAAGATCACATGAGCACACGAGTTTCACATTAACCTGGGCAATATGGCAAGAATTCAGTGTCTGTCTTTAAATTAAAAGAAACAAACAATTAAAAATGACTTACTTACTTTCTTTTTTTTTTTTTTCTTTTTCTTTTTTTCGGAGCTGGGGACCGAACCTAGGGCCTTGTGTTTGCTAGGCAAGCGTCTACCACTGAGCTAAATCCCCAACCCCGACTTACTTACTTTCATTTGATGTGTATGACTGGTTCACCCATATGTCTGTGCACCACATGGGTCGATGCCCACAGAGGCCAGGTGAAGGCATCGGAGTCTGTGCAACTGGAGTTACACAGTCATGAGCCACTGTGTGGGTGCTAAGACTTGAACCCAGATCCTCAGGAAGAGCAGCCAGTGTTCTTAACCTCTGAGCCATCTCTACAGGCCCCGACCCCTGGTTTCTTTTAATGCCCTTATATTATTACCAGTGGCCATTGTTATCTCTATGACTGCGGTCCTCGTCTGAGCACTGGAGTCGCATTTCTTATCAATGGAGCACTCCCAGAAATGGATATGTATCCCCTCTGTGCCTCAGTTTACCATCCCCGCCCTGGCCTACATTGAGCTGTGTAAAGTAATGCCAGTTGTGGCAATACAACACGGGGGAGAAAGGGAGCCAGGAGGATCAGAGCCACAGGGTGGCCATGACGGTTGGCACTACCCTTCCCTGGGCTGCAGCTCACATCCACTTGTGGTACATTCATGCTACAGGAGTTTCAGGATCACATGTCAGAGGCTCAGCACCAACAGCGGCTTGGGGAAATGCATCACTCGAGCCAGACCTGCCTGTTGTCCCTGCTGCCCATGCCTCGGGACATCCTGGAGAGAGAAACAGAGTAAGTAGGGGCTGGCAGAGGCCCATGCTGTGGCTTAGGCCCTGACCAGCCTGTCTCCAAGGTCTGGCCAGGAGATAAGCCAGCTGTGCATACAATTAAGTCCGTTCTTGATCATTGGTTTCTCCTGTCTTGATGACAGGTGTAGTGAATTTCCTAAGGTCCCTTCCAGGTAAGAACAGTGTGACATTCCAATGGAAAGGAGGGGAGCTATAATACAGAGCCCTGTCCCCACTGATCTGCCTGCTACCCCCTAACCAGATGGTCTGAAATCTGCTCTACCTGGGATCTGGAACTAGCACCTGGTCTGAGAAGCTATAGGTACTGCCAGGTCCAAGTGGGGGATCACAAGCCTGCAGGGCTGAGGCATAGCCTTGGACCCTGGAAGATAAGGGCCCTGTCCCCTGGGGAGCTGCCTCAGGTGGTTGCCAGAGCCCCCAGCTTTTCAGGAGGATCCAGGAAGTCTCACAATTGCAGAGTCACCATGATGTTCCTGGCACTTGGGAGGCTGAGACAGAGGGCACGAGAGTTTAAGGCCACTTCCTTACACAGCGAGATCTTGTAGTGAGTTGACTTATTCAGAATGACAGTAAACCCAGCTGAGGACATGAAACCCTTTCTCAGGCAGCATGGTTGTCTGAGTCAGTGATGGGCAATTCCACTGAGGACGAGGACAGGGACTCTGTCTTGGCTGCTCTTTGTTTGCCTGGCTGACAGGGAGCTCCGGTCCATTAGCTCTCACTTCTAGAAGAGTCAGGAGTCCTTTGTCCTTTTGATGACTAGGACCCTGGCCCCTCATATGCCCTAGTTGAAGTGCAGCACCCTTCCCTTCTGGAGCGCTCTAGGGGATATAGCATCATGCACTGCTTGCTCTTGCCGGCAGAGATCCTCCACCCAAACGCTGGTGCAACACCTGCCAGGTGTACTACATGGGAGACCTGATCCAGCACCGCAGGACACAGGAGCACAAGGTACAAGAGCCACTCATGCTAGACGGGTCCCTGTGTGGGATACCTCCAAGCCCAGGTTGGGAGTGGGGGTGGGGTCTATTTTTGTCACCATGCGACTTCCACTCATGTGGCTTCTGGTAAGTTAATCATGTTCCTCTTTGGGCTTTCCTGTGCCCATCTGTTCAGTGTAGGCACCTGCTCACCGTGCTGATCAGCCCTTAGCTTCCTGGGGTGTCTTTGGAGGCGGTCCTCCTCCTATTCTGTCTCTGTTGCCACCCACCATCTCACATGGTGAAGTGGTTTTGCATGTCTCATGCAAGGGGCGGAGCCGACCTGGGCTTGTGGGTTTAAGAGGTGAGCTCTCATTGGGCCACTGATAGAGCAGCTTGTACCTGGGGTGTGCTCCAATGCAGCACATGGCCCACCTGCCCCTCCCCAGGTTGCCAAGCAGTCCCTGAGGCCCTTCTGCACCATATGCAACCGTTATTTCAAGACCCCTCGAAAGTTTGTGGAGCATGTGAAGTCCCAGGGACACAAGGACAAGGCCCAGGAGGTAACCCTAGCTACCCCAATACAGCATGAAGCCTTCCCCCAAGATCATAGAGCAGGTGGGGGGAGAGGGAGCAGCTAGAACCCTCAGGGGTGTATGCTAACTGCCCACAGCTGGCCTAAGTCCCTCATGCATTCCTCGGGCAGCTGAAGACACTTGAAAAAGAGACAGGCAGCCCAGATGAGGACCACTTCATCACCGTGGACGCCGTTGGTTGCTTTGAGAGTGGTCAAGAAGAGGACGAGGATGATGATGAAGAAGAGGAAGAAGAGATTGAGGCGGAGGAGGAATTCTGCAAGCAGGTATGGGGCAGGCTGTTGGTGGCTCCTGGAGCCCAGACGTCATGCTGGCATTTGTAGGCGCTAACGTGACACATTGAGCCAGGCTCACGAGGCATGCACATCAGACTGTTCACAGCCCTGTGAGGCTTTGTCTAAGAGTTTCGTCCTCTCTGGACAAAGTAAAAGAAATGTGGGTAGACTGAGGGTGGGGAGGGAGGGCAGAGGGCTGGGAATTATAGTCCAGTGCCTGCCTATGCATGTGCAAAGCCCTAGATGCACCTCGGGAGGTGGGGTCATGGAGGGCCCAGCAGGAAGCAGGACTGAGAGCTCCAACCATGTGCTGTCAAGACCCTATCTGAGGGGAAAAAGGATGGAGAGATGGCTGGGTGGTGAAAAGCACATGGTACTCTTCCAGGGCACCTGGGTTCAACTCCTCACACCCATGTCAGGTTACTCATAACTACCTGTACCTTCCGTTTCTGGAAATTGGACACCTCAGGTACCCATGCCCCCACACACTCAAACATATTGAAGAAGCAGCCTAAGAAAAGAAGGGTTTATTTTGGCTTGGGGGAAGGAACAAATGGGAACCCACAAGCATACATCGGAAGGACACATGGGAGGCAGGCTCAGCGTGTGCCAAGGCTTAGGCAGCCACCCTCAGCCACCTGCAAGCTGAAGGAATGGTTGTGCTCTAGAGACTGCAGGTGGGCTGCAGGCCCCTGACCTGTATCCAGGTGGGACCCGAGGCACCACATCTGAGTTCTTACTCCCTCTCTAGCTGCAGTCAAGAGAAACATCTTCAGAGCAATGGAAGGACTCTGAGACTTACAGCCCCAACACGGCCTATGGTAAGACCCCAGGCTAAGCCGCCAGTCTCAGCCACAGCACTGCAGTCAGGCACTCAGAAGAGGTGTGATGCCCAGCTGGTGACAGGGATTTAGTATGCAGACCCTGCTGTCTGTCCCCAGGTGTGGACTTCCTGGTACCAGTGATGGGCTATGTCTGCCGAATCTGTCACAAGTTCTACGACAGTAACTCAGAATTGCGGCTCTCTCACTGCAAGTCTCTGGCCCACTTTGAGAACCTGCAGGTGAGTGGTCGTCTGCCTGCCCTGCCCGCCCAGGGCTACCACCTCTATCCAAGCCACCAGCTGTTTGCTGTCAAAACCAGTTCCTAAGCACACTCCCACAGAAGGAAGGACTCGGGCTTGGCTCTTCATGGTGTGTGTGTGTGTGTGTGTGTGTGTGTGTGTGTGTGTGTGTGCGCGTGCGTGCATTGGAGGCTGGTGTTGGGGGTACTCTGGAGCCTAGAGAGCTTCACACAGGGTCACACAGCAGATCCATACTGTTCATACTGTTTTGGCCCAAGGTGGGAAGCAGCTGATGGCTAGGAGTGCACTAGGCTAGGCCTAACTTTGAAAACTTTTGTATCCAGAAATACAAAGCCAAGAACCCCAGCCCTCCTACCCGGCCTGTGAGCCGCAAGTGTGCGATCAACGCCCGCAACGCCCTGACTGCACTGTTCACCTCTAGCAGTGGTAGCAGCCGCCAGCCCAGCCCCCAGGACACTGTGAAGATACCCAGCAAGGTGAAGCCTGGATCCCCCGGACTCCCTCCTCCCCTTCGGCGCTCATCACGCCTCAAAACCTGATAGAGGGAGCTCTGGCCACTCAGCCTAACTAGGGCCCAATCTGCTGATGCTTTCTAGGTATCCGTGTGGGAATGTTCACATGGTTGGTGTTTTTACTCAAAATCCAATAAAGAGTCAGAAGTTTGGCTATGCAGTCCCTCCCCACCAGCACTGTGTCAGGGTGGGTGGGGGAGGGGCCCCAGTCTCTCTGGACACAGTGGTGGAGGACCAGCGAAGCCAAAATCAGCTCCCTGAGTGAGATGCAGGGACTCTGGGATAGGACTACCAGGCATGTCCCCTCTCCGAGCCTCAGTTTCCCTCCTAGTCTGTCAGAGTTGGGAAGGCAGCTTGGGAGAAAATCCTTAAGACTGGTGACCCTAGCTCCTTAAGACTAGTCTTGCTCCGACTCCCGGGTTACAGATGAACAGAGAGGCCTTAGCAGGGTCACGTGACTTGCCAAAACTCACAGACTGGCAAACAGCCAGCCTCTAACCTTAGCTGCACGGTATAGAAACCAGAGTCCAGCATGGAATTTGTATTAGGGGCGTCATTGCCGCTGAGGATCAGCTCTGGGTTCACCAAGAGGGCAAAGCCCTCCAAACCCAGAGACAGATCAGCAGTGAATGGGTCCATCCTTAGCTCTCCACTGGAGACAGACAGCCTGGCTTTGTCAGTGCCAGCCAGGAAGGTTCACCTTCACATCCTAGGGGTGGTTACCATGGTGGAAGGCCCTAATGCCCAGGGGGCCTGTCTGTATCTCACAGTCATACAGCATGCCCGCATCAACCGGAAGCAGCTGCTGGAGGGCAGCACACCAGGTAGGGAGGAAGCCCTGACCTCACCCACACCCTGGGGATCAGAAATGAAAGGCTCAGGTCCATCATATGGTCCATGGATCACAGTCTCTGCTCATCTGCCTCCAGTGGCAACTGGGGTCCTTGTCCGGGCACAAAGAGAAGAAGGGGGCAGTGGTGTGGGAGACCTCTTTAATATGACACTCAATCTGGGTGGAGGGGAGAGAGACCAGGAGCTGGGAAGGCAGACAAGTGGGTGAACTGTAGGACTGCACCTGACTCCAGGAAGAGTGATGGGCAGTGAGTGGGGACTGGTCCAGGCTGGTAGACCCACCAGGGGATCTGGAGGCCAGTACCTGAGATGGTGTCTAAGCCAAGTAGTATCTAGCCAGGCCAGAACATGGCCTAGAGAGGTAAGGGTGGGGCCTGGTTGGGGGCTCCCGGCACCTAGGGGCTGGCATCACCAGGGGCCTCCCCAAGCTGTTGCTGGAATTCCAGGCGTGTCTGCCGATTGGACTCCAGCAGCTCCTGGAGGCGGGCATGGAGGTGGTCGTTCTTCTCCTCCAGGTGGTCCAGACAAGAGTTGATCTGATCCAACATGGAGTTGATGGCAGCATACTCTGGGAGGAAGGGAAAAGATAGAGAGAAGGTCTTGTGTCTCCTTAGAGCTGACAGATACAGCTCAAAGCCTTCTGCTCCTCTCACCTGCCTTGTCCGATTCAGGCCCTTTGAATAGACCGGTGACCTGCCTAGAAGGCACTGGGTGGCACCCTTGTCATTCCCTCTGGGATGACCACCGCTTATTTCAATTTAGCTGTCACCAAGGGGAGGCTCCCTGGGTCCGGTACTACATCAGACTCTGTCCTGGTTCTCCAGCCTCCCCCTCTCCACAGCAACCCTTCAGAAATGACTGCTGTAGTGTGCTGGTCTGAGCTCACCCTCTGCTCACACTCAACTATCAAGCTCTAGGGGAGGTGACGGGTCTTGTGTTCTCTATCTCCCCAGTGCCCTCGATGACACAAATAAGCACTGAATGAATGAATGAGTGAATGCATGAATGAATGAAGCTCTGGCTTTCCAGTCCCTGCTTTTGCTTAACTGTCTACCATCTACTTCATCAGCCACAACAATCCTTCAAGGACCTACTCAAAATACCTCCTCCTCCATGTCTTCCCTCCTCTGAGAAGTCTTCCTGTCTCCGTCCTCTACAGCTTCTTTGACCTGCCTCTTAGCAATGTTGTGTCTCCTTAGGATCCAAGGTCTGGGTCCGTGCCCACTGCGGGACCCACTTCCGAGCCAGCCCATGACTCAGAAACACCCAGCTGCCAACTTGGGAACAAAGGGAAGGAGCTGGTGGTTTTAAGGAAGAGGCCAGGGAGGGCGACTGGAGCATGAGTGTGTATGTGCTGCCTCTCAGGGACAGTTCCCATGACCCACAGAGGGCATCCTTCACACAGCCTAGAGCCTCTCAAGCTGCTAGTCCATCTTCATTCCATCTGGTGACAGGGTCAAAACTCAGACCTAGGGTCAGAGACCCTTACATGAGTCCCAGGTCTGCTCTAGCCCAGCACTCCTTATTAGAGTGGGGTAGGGGACTCTGCAATTGCAGTACACTGAGAGCTCAGTCGGGGTCAGGCCACACCAAGCACTTAATGGGTAGCTAGCTGTTCCCATCCATCCTGGCAGGCCAGCAGAAGGGCTAGGAGAGGTGATGTCTGCAGGCTCCACCTACGTCCTGGGTACTTCCTAGCCCTTGCTCCAGTCCTGGGACAGCCTCTTCCCCACCCCAATGTCATTCAATTATGCCACCACCTCACCTAGTCCCCTCATGATGCTCACTGTGGCTGCCAGCAGTCACTATTGTCCAACAGTGCCCACTATGCCTCCAAATGGACGACAACCTCTATTAAGGGCAGAACCCAGGTGACAAAAATATTCTGAACCTGTTGTGACAAGGACTATGCTGTGAATATATGAAACTGCAGAACTGTACAGTTTAAATGGTACAATCTAGTGTGTTACCTACAGCTTAATAAAGTTTTTATAAGAAAACAAAAGCATACCCCATCCTTATTGCACAGTAATCAAGTCCTGCCCTCTAGGTAAGGCACCAGACTTGACAACACTCAAAACAAACAAACAAGAACCGGCTTTCAGAAGGAACTTGTACTCTGGAATCTTAGAAGCTAACCATTTCTATCCCATTTTCCCTTAAATTCTGACACACTTCAATACAGAAGACACCAATGTGCCCAATATTGCAGATGGGAAAACTGAGGTTCCCAAACGTGCAAAAGCTGTCTGTGGGCCGATGCGTCCCCTGAGGTCCTTGGGCAGTGTTGTGCACCCAAGCACAGTACTCAGTAAGGAGGTCACCAGCAAAGCCGGATGGCTGGGGTGCTGACTCAGCATAGTGGGGAGCCCACCCGGCCAACACCTGCAGAGCCATGCATGACCGCCCCCTCTTAGCGAGGAAAGTGGCTGAAGCAAATCCCAAACTGACAAGGTGCTCTGAAGCTGCCTCAGTTTCAGACACCAGGGTTGGTTAGCGACAGTTCTCCAGTACTGCAGCGCTCAGGGATCTGTTTGCTATTGCTCGCCATCGCCTCCGAGGTGGCTGTGGGGACAACTCCAGAGCCCAACTCCTCAGGCCCTCCCACGCCCCCCGTCCCCGCCCGATTCCAGATCTTAAGGCCAGTACTCCCCGCAGAGTAAAGGTCGCCTTAGCAACAACCCCTCTCCTCCCAGGTCACCTGCTTCCCCGAAGCTGTCATTCTCGCCTTCCGTGCCCGCATCCACCGGCATGCCTAGGTCCCCGTTGGGGCCCGACATTGCGGGCTCGGGCGCCGCAGAGGCCACGCGAAGATGGAACTCGGCGATCGTCGCGCGGAAAGCCGGCGCTGGGCGGAAGGTGCAAGCAGCTGATGGAACACCGGGCCGGAAGAGTGGAACGCAGCAGCGCACTCAGGCCGCCCTGAGCCCCGCCCAAAGCCCAGCCCCTAGGCCTCCGCGCTACCACGCCCTTTGAGCTCCGCCCCCTCCCTGCTTCGGCGCTCTATCACGCCCACAAACATGGCTCCGCCCCGTCCGCTCTCAGGCTCCTCCTTCTCTGGCTTCTGAGCCCCGCCCCTCTCCAGGCCGCAGTGACCCGCGGTCAGCGGAGCCCGAGGACGTACAGAAGGTCAGGCAGTAGAGACCTTAGCCCCCTAGAGCTTGGGATATGTACGAGACTCCATCCTGCTGCTTCCTTCTCTCTGCATGGTCGGAATCAGAACTTCTCCTCCCCAGTCACCAGGAATCTGCCATCTTCCCACCTCCCCCTGGTGCTGCCGAGATGACCCACAACCCCTGTCCTATCTTGGCCAATCTTGGCCTCATCTCTTCTCTTAGGGTTCTCAAAGGCTACACTTTCGGGTGAGATCAGATTCCATACCAGGACAGTAGACGTAAATAAAGCCAATCTGTTTGATTCACGCCAATAAATATGACATGGGTTGGGAAGGAGCGTGAAGGGTTGTGTGTCTGGTTCCCAGTACAGAAAAGACTTGGTGTGCTCTGTAGGTGCGCCTGGGGTCTGTGGAAGGTCTGTGTGCTAAGTATCCTTGCTTGTGGCAGTCCATCACGGAAGACTTCATGATAAAGACCTCCAGCATTCACGTTCCCCCATGCCATGCACACTGGGAAGGGAAAAGAGACCTACACGGGGCTGGAGAGATGGCTCAGAGGTTAAGAGCACTGTCTGCTCTTCCAGAGGCCCTGAGTTCAATTCCCAGCAACCCATTGTGGCTCACAACCATCTGTAATGAGATCTGGTTCTCTTCTGGCATGCAGGCGTACATGCAGGCAGAAAGCTGTATGACCTATACATAATAAATAAATAAATAAATATTTTTAAAAAAGAGAGAGGGGGCTGGGGATTTAGCTCAGTGGTAGAGCGCTTACCTAGGAAGCGCAAGGCCTTGGGTTCGGTCCCCAGCTCCGAAAAAAAAAAAGAACCAAAAAAAAAAAAAAAAAGAGAGAGAGAGAGAGAGACCTACACAAAGTCAACATCCAGAACCACTTGTGGATGGGACCCAGAAGAGTAATCGGGATCCAGCTCAGGGTCAGGGTAGTGTCTCAGGAACACTCACTTACCAGGACTCCTAGAGCTGTAATGGCCAGGTGACACCCCCCCCCCCCCCCCCCGTGGCATCATGTCACGGTGGCTATTCCAGAGTGCAGGCTGTTCTCAGCACAGAGGCTTCAGTAAAGCTGGGAGAGGAAGGGAAGTGGATTCTTCCTCAAACCCCAGAGGAAGCACAACCCCGTGGACACCAGGAAATTAATGCAAGGGTGGGCTTAGGAGCTAGAAGAGAGTGCATGCTAATTGTAGCAATGTGTTGCTACAATGCGGCTGGGAAGCTCATATCTGCATTAGCCAAGAGGGAAGAAAGCCCCGTGTGTGCCAGCAGAGTTTGATTTGAAGAGCTCAACAGCCGCAAGAGGCTATGGGAAGCTGACTTCCCTGGTCCAGTGAAAAAACTGGACCGAGGCTAGAGAGATAGCGCAGCCATTAAGAGCACACACCCCTTTTGCTGAACCCCAATTCAAACCCCACCCACATCGGGCAGTTCACGCCCACCTATAGCTGGGGAAACCCATTGTCTCTGCTCTTCTCAGACTCTTAACATTTGTGCACATACTTTTATGCAGACAGGAAAAACAAACAAACAAATAAATAAAGCTGGAGAGTTGGTTCCGCAGTTAAGAGCATTGTTCTAAAGGATCTGGGTTCAGGGCTGGACAGGTGGCTCAGTGGTTAAGAACACTGACTGACGGGGCTGGGGATTTAGCTCAGTGGTAGAGCGCTTACCTAGGAAGCGCAAGGCCCTGGGTTCGGTCCCCAGCTCCGAAAAAAAAGAACCAAAAAAAAAAAAAAAAAAAGAACACTGACTGACTTCCAGAGGTCCTGAGTTCAAATCCCAGCAACCACATGGTGGCTCACAACCAACTGTAATGAAATTGGATGCCCTCTTCTGGTGTGTCTGAAGACATCGACAGTGTACTTATATTTAATAAATAAATTAATAAAAAAAAAAGATCTGGTTTGAATTCCCAGCACCCATATAGTGGCTCACAACTATCTGTAACTTCAGCTCCAGGCGACCTGACTCCTTTTCCTGGCCTCTATAAGAACTGCGTATATGTGGTTTGCATACATACGAAGGAAGGCAAGACATCTGTATAAAATTAAATAAATAGAAATCTGAGGGTTATGGCACACAGCACTTGGGAAACAGAGTCAGGGAAATCTCTATGAGTTCGAGGCCAGTCTGCTCTACATTCAGAGTTTCAGACCAGTCAGGGACACACAGTAGGACTCTGACTCGAAAGAAATCGACTGCTCAGATTGGAGCCCAGGAGTGAAGCATGTGGTGTGTTGCTTCCTTTCCTGGCTAGCCTTTAACCTAAGCCTTAGATCTAACTCTCAGCCCGGGACCTTCCTGGCCCTAGACATAGCCTCCACCCCCACTGACAGCTCAGCCTGAGTCAACCCGATCGATCTCTTCTTGAAGTCCATCACAGATTTCAACATTCTGGCAATCTGGGTCTCAGGTCTGTCCTGCCCTCTGCAGGACAGAAGATGGGATTGCTCACCACCAAGGCAAGGTGAAGGGGGCAGCATTTGTGTGCAAGGTGAGAAAGTCAGGCTCCTTTGGAACCCCAGGGGTCCTGGTGACAATTACTGGGGTAGGGGATAGAAATGGGAGGGTTTTCCTGTGGTTACTTTTCCTGTGGTTAATGTGGTGGGGCCACAGCTGTCACCAGTGGGGGATGGCGCCTTGTCAAGTATGACACAGGCCTAACCTCTATCCACATCTGTGCACCCTCCTGCCCTGGCCGAAGGCTCCCAGCAACCACGGATCCAGACCAGTTGGAATGGCTGTACCTTATATCCCCTCCAGGTTCTTCCAACTTCCCAGTCCTAGAGGGGCTACAGCTTTGGGACCTGTGGCAAGTGGTCAAGTGCAAGGTAGCCCTTGGAAGCAAGGGCATGGAGAAGCTTGTATAGCCCTGGAGGGTGAGCTCAGGGCTTGACTAGAGGCACCAAGTCAGTTCTATATGGAAGGGACTTGGGGAAGTTGATGGCCATATGAGAGAGCATATGGCAGGCTGGAGTTCTGGGGCCTTCTCTTCCCTGAGCCTTCTCTCTGTGGCCCTACCACTGAGCTGGAATGCTATTGGTGTGAGCCCACCCTATGCCCTTTTGTTATGGGGATTGTTATGGGGTTAAGCAGTACAGACTCAGAGAACTGGGGACATGTGTTTATTCAGCAGAAAGGGGGAGCCCGTTGGTGGGGCAGCGTTAACACAGGTGGATGGGGAGAGCTGATCAAATAAGAGGGATCAGATGCTTGGTGGAATCATGGCTGGTGGGGCAGCCAGGTGATTCTCTGGCAACAGGAAAGATGGAGCGGCAGACAGACAGGTGGGACCTGAACCATCAGGCCACTGCACATCCCAGTCAGCCACGCTCACCGTCTGTTCAGTTGTCAATGCATTGGTCTGTAGAAGAGGAAATTCATCAGAACAGAGCAGAGAACATGTGGGTGATCTCTGGCTGCCTGGACCTTCTTTCATGATTGGGGCAGCAGACAGTGTGACAGAGAGGCAGGAAGGGCTGCTGTGGGGGAGGGGCGGCTATACAGAGCAAGTATACCAGACTCTCTACCAGGTTTCCCCTCTGAGTCTTGGTTAGCCTCTCAGATGGTGGCTCTGTGTAGCCTGGAGTCTTCTACCCAGGCTACTTGAAAGCAAGATGTCCCTCAAGTTATGGGATGGAGAGGGGCCCGGGACAGCAAGGTTCAGGGTTTGGAAAGGAAATAGCCTTTAGCTATAGGAAGAGGTAGATGGCTTGGGGCAGCAAGTCAGGGGAAGCTTGGACTTGAACATGCGATCTTCATCTGGGCAAATCCTGGGTCAGTTGCCAGAAGGAAAACTCAGGGCTGAGACCCCTGAGGACTTGATAGACCCTGAGGTGTCACCGAGTCTCCCAGACCTCAAAATGGATCCCAATGGTTAGAGCAGGGGATTAAGTCTTCCCTTCCCCTGGTAGGTCAATACAAGACAGTCCCTGTGTCCCTTCCCTGTCTCCCCAACTGGCCATTACCGGTGGGAACAGAGAAAACGATGTTGTTATCCTTGAGGCCCAGAGACTTGGCAAAGCTGACGAATCGCTCCTTCAGTTCATCGGACAGCCCCTTGGTTCTTCCTGCAACCAAGATTGCCAGAGAGCAGCCGCAGGACACTCCATAAGTATGACTGAACTAACAAACGAACCCTCAGACTTGTTATCTGTGGAGGTCTGCAGAGAGGCCACTCCTTGAAGGGGCCGAAACTGAGACTTGGGATTCCCAACCCTGGGTATGACCTGAAGTTGAGTCCCGAAGGGTCAGGCAAGAACTCACCGTACAGGGTGACTTTGAAGTACTGTTTGTTTTCAGAGGTCTTCTGGAAAAATACCATGGCAAACTGGTCGTAGTCAGTGTCGGCCACTTGCACATCGTAGCTCTGTATCTGAGGGTAGCCTGAAGGCACGAAGAGCAAAGGATGGGTTTTGTCTGCCCAAGCTAAGAGGATGAGAAGTTCTCCCCAGCTTTCAGAGTGACTTTCCCAATAATAAAATATGGGTGGAGGGACAAGGACCCCACCAGACTCAGGACTCACTGTGAATATTCCCCAGGGTGAACTGGCCAGGCCTGGAGCTTGGAACGAATGTTCTGATCCAGTAGCGACAGCCCTGGCCCCTGTGGGATTTGACCAGAGTGAGTAGGGATATGACATAGGCTGGAATGTCCTTTAAACTTGAGCAGATGGGGCTAGTGTTCCGATGTTGCCCACCCCTATTCCTCTAACCCATAAAAGCCAGCCACCAACCCTGGCAGGAGGCCCCGCCCATCTTAGATGCACCTAGGCCTTCCCCCTCTGAGTCAGCCCCGCCTGATCCTGCTGACACCCTTCTCCCAGCAACCCCTGACCATCCTCCTGGTGCTTCTCTTCCCATATACAATAATCCAGGCCCCAGACATCCTACTCTTTTTCTCTGCTTCTCTCTTGGCAGCTAATCCTGAGCCGCCAGCCTGCTTCAAGCTAAGCACTATGCCCTTAACCCTTTGACCAAATGTGAAGTTTCCCCGAGTCCTGTCCATTCAATCCCCCGCCCCGCATAGCTGAGCTCCTCAAACTTGGGGTTCATCTGCCCTTTGCTCTACAGATAGTCTGCTCCAAATCCAGCCCACCCAGCTGCCTGAGGCAGTATCATCTCGAAGGCAGGCGTGCCCCCCCCACACCCCTGCCTGCCCTCCTCTTCACTAATCTTTCTGCTCTCCCTTGCTCTAACGGAGCCACCTTGGCACAGCGCGAGATGCCCAGAGGCTATTCTGCTCACTGCCTGTCAACCCTAACTCAGGTGGACATGAGTAGCTCTTAACCACTTGAGCAATCTCCCCAGCCCTTCCTTGTTTTTGAGACAAGGTGAGCTCAATGATTGGGTTAGATTAACTGCCCATCGAGTCCTAGGGCTCCTGACCCCTCCTCCCCAGGGCTAGGATGCCAAACCCGGTTTCTCTATGCTTACACAGGGAGGTCGAACTCAGAGTCTCCTGCTTACGTGACACACGCTCGGTGGACTGAGCCATCTTCCTAGTGTCTCCCTCTTGTTTTCTGTGGATGGTGTGTCCATCCCCCCCTTTGACAGAAGACAGGAATGGGAGAAGGAAAGTGCAAGAAATGACCCGGTTCTGGGCTGTAACAGGGTTTCACCTGACGAGGATGGAAGTGACGTTGTAGCTATTGTCTTCCTGTAGCTCATAGATGGTGCTGTACATGGTAAAGCGGCTTTGTCTTTCTTTCTGGACCGCATTGCCTGCCAGGCCGACAACGAACCACCTGCCCTGGAACTGCAAGAAAGGAGAGATGGAGCCAGGGGTGGCCTCACAGGCCGATCCTCCTGCTGTTCCTCTTGGCACCTTCAGGCACCCCAGCTGGAGGGCAGGAGGGCCCCAGGCTCAGTCTGTCTGGAGATACTGGCAGGTGTTAGCCTCTTCCAAGGCTAGACAGGATCCTAGGCCGAGTTAGCCCCGAGTTGTCAGGAAGGGGTGGTCTTGGGTGAGGGGTTGCTGAACTGTCATTTCCTCCTCAGTGTGGAGTGACTGAAAAGATTCCTACCTGACAGGAACAATGGAGACTAAGGGAGAGGAGGTATAGACCTGTGAGGCCCTGTCAGAGTGACTGTCTGAGCAGAACGAGACGCAGTGGCATCCCCTCGGACACAGAGTGATGGTGAGCGGAAGCCCGGACCCTGGTGTCCCAGAATCCTAGCCATCCTACCCAGCGCTGCCCTCCAAACCTTTGGTTTCTCCTCCCATCCGCTCCCTGTTTCCCCTGGCCCCTCCTGCAGTCGCCCTTCAGAGTCCTACCCGTTCGGTCCAGAAGCCTGGCTGCAGGGGCACACTGATCAGAGGTGGGGCAGGGATCAAGTTCTGAGTTGAGTCCTGGGCCTGGCTCTGCAGGACCCCAAGCAGGACAAGGGCCAGACACAGGACACCCAGGCCCATGGTTTCAGCAGCTACTAGGTCCGATGTGTGCCGGAGGAGGAAGAGCAGAGAATGAGGAGGACTCCTCAGGGGGCCTCTTTATGGGCCTACCTGGCTGCCAACCCCCCTTGTAGGGTGGGGTAGTCCATCCTTTACCAAGTCCAGGAAGCCATGAGGTAATTGCCAGCACATCCTGTTGAAATACTTGGCAAGATTTCTGTCCCTCTCTCCCCCAGGAACTGTGCAAGGTTGAGCAAAAGGAAGGGCTGCAGGGGGGTGGGGGAACGGGGGAGCTGAAGGGACATTCCCAGAGCCCTGGATTCTGGCAGGCACAAGGGCACTGCCTGTGGGGTCAGCAGCTCAGATCTGGACAGTCTTCCTCCCACCCCCACCCCGCCCCCACAACCCTCTAGGAGTCCTAGTGAATGAGAAACAAGACATCGAGTGTGGTGAAGGCCCCCCTCCCCCGCCCCACACCTACACCTGCTGAAAACCAGAACTGTCTCACTGTACCAGACCCTGTGTAGCTTCCTTGTCTGGAGAGGTGAGGACGGGGGAGAGTGAATGTTTTAGACAGGAAAGAATGGGACACCCTGTTCCAAGCCTGCCAAGCTTGGACTTGGTCCTGGCACAGGGTGAGGCAGCCAGAAGATTAGCCTGGAGGTGCCCAATCCCTTGAGCCCCTTTGCTTTCCCATGACCATGCTGACATTTACAGGAGCAGACAGGGCAGCAGTTGAACTCTCAGGGACAACCCCTCTCCTGTGCCACACGGTCCTTAGAATACAGCCACTTTCAAAGGCAAGGACTTGCAACCTTGTTGTCATCGTAGGATAAGGGGGAGCACCAGCCCCTTGGGAAAAGTAGGGGTGTGTGTGTGTGTGTGTGTGTGTGTGTGTGTGTGTGTGTCCATACTGCCCAGTGTACTCCAGTTACTTTGGACAGAAGCAAGGTTCCACCTTCTCCTTAAGTTATCCTCCCTTGAAAAGGCATCCCCTGGGTTTGGTCCCCAGCTCCGAAAAAAAGAACCAAAAAAAAAAAAAAAAAAAAAGAAAAGAAAAAAGAAAAGGCATCCCCCTGTCTCTGGCCATAGCCTTGAGCAGGAGAACCTAGTGCCCCAGCCTTAGGACTTTCTCTCCCCAGCTGATTCCAGCCTAGGGCTGAAGAAAAAGCCCTTTCCTCTCTGGGGCCTGGCTAACATTCATTGAAAGGTTGCGATGGATGGATCCCAGATGCTATATTGTGCTTCCCTCCCCGCCAGGTGGCTTCCTCAGAATCCGCATCTGAACATCTGACCTAAGGCTGGACTGAAGTCCTCTGGCCCTGCACAGGACTAAAAAGGCTTATTGATCTGTTTGCTGCTCCTGACCTCCCCCTTCCACTGCTGCTTAGCTCTAGGGTGGTTAGCCAGGAGGGAAAGCTTAGAGGGGGATTTTAACCTGATAAGTAGGTTATAGCCTCACATCCCCCCACACCTAGGATGCAGCCTTCCCCCTCTCCCATGTCAGAAAGACTACAGCGCTACAATCTGTCCCCTCAGGTCCCTGGATGATGAAAGAACAGGAAGTGAAGCTGAGCCAAGCTGTGGGGACAATGTGGCCACCAGAGCCTGTCACTCTTGAGGTACCAGGGACCTCCCCACCCTTCCAGCCCCTTGTAGCTCAGACCTAGGGGATCCACCCCTTCTACCCTCTGTGACCTTAAAAGGTATCCAAGAACTGAGGAATAGAGCTCCATGGTGGAGGGTTTGTCTAGCACGTGGGAGGCCCCAAATTCTATTTCCAACAGTACAAAGAACCAACCTTCCAACTAAACACGTTAGCTTGAAAGGTCTCCTTGAAAGCTGTATGTGGTGGCTCCCACCTTTAAGCCCAACACTCTGTGCAGAGGCAAAGGATCTCTGTGACTTCAAGGCCAGATGAGCCTGGTCTGCATTGGGAGTTTGAGGCAAGCAAGCCAAAGGATACACTCAAGGCCTTTGACTTAAAACAAACAAACTCATGTATAAATCAAAGGCACCCTTGAGTCTCTGGTGATTATTGGGTGTAGACAGAGCCCCCAAGAATTTTTAGTCAGGAAAAACAGAGACCAGAATCTCAGAGGAGCTGGACAGGCAGGATATTCTAGACTCTGAAAACCAGGGGGCAGAGTGACCAGTGGAACCGAGCCAGTATGAACTGGGGCAGAGAGCTGGGTCTGGAAAAACTAAAAGGTCAGAATTAAGGGTGGGAGGGGAGATGGCCTAGCTCAGGACCCTGGCTGTTCCAGGTACAAGGCACACAGCCACCTTCAGCCTGCTGATTCTTCCCCCAGGATCCTGCCAGCTCTCCCATGAACCCTCTCTCTCTGAAACTGAATCCCTAAAGGCCAGGTAGCCTCAAACTCCCTATGTCACCAAAGATGACTTTGAACTTCTCATCCCCCTGCCTCCACCTCTCGTCCAGTCGGTCTCTTTCCTTCTTTCCTTCCTTCCTTCCTCCCACCTCCTTCTTCCCTCCCTCCCTTCTTCTTCCTTCCTCCCTCCTTCCCTTCCTTCCTCCCTCTTCCTTCCTTCCCTTGTTCTCTTGATTCTACCTCTGAGTGTTGGCACACATCGCCAACCAAGCCAGCCACTTCTTTTTTTTTTTTTTTTTCTTTTTTTTTCGGAGCTGGGGACCGAACCCAGGGCCTTGCGCTTCCTAGGTAAGCGCTCTACCACTGAGCTAAATCCCCAGCCCCCGCTACTTCTTTTTATTATTTATTATTTATTTTGATATCAGGTCTCATTGTGTAATCTGTGCTGACCCTGAACTTAGTAGTAACACATCTAGGTCACACTTGAGTTTTCTGTGGTCATAAAGCCCAAGAACTCTAACTGCTACACAACCCGACCTAGGTCCATTCCACATGAGAGGCTCCGAGGTTACTGCATTTCAAGAATCCAGTCTGACATTCTGATCCAGAAACTCACTGCAGAAACTGGTGAGCCTGGCCTTGAGGGGCTGGAGCGAATGCAGCTCCACTCTCCAGCCTGGCCCTCAGGTCTGCTTGCGGAATTCAGGACTACTAAACAGGCTTTTCAGGGCCTGGGTTGCCTGGGTAGAGACCTGAGGCAACAGAGCCTGGAGAAGACTTAGGAGTACAGCTCAGTGGTAGAGCAGTGTCTAGTGTGCCCAGGGCCCTGTACTCCATTCTCAGCTCTGCTAATAAAAAATAAACAATAAACAAATAAATATGTTTTTCCCCATGGCCCAGGAAATAAATATATCTCCTCCCTCAGCAACCATCGGCTGCACATGGATCCCTAGGGAGGGGTGAGGCCTTATGGACCTGTCCCCCTGTGCCTGTCTTTCATTCCAGAGCATGGATGCATGCAGGTATAGGCCCGAGACAGGGCCAACATGACCACACGCACAGGGCCCTGGAGGCCACAGCCCTGGGCAGGTCTGCAGCAGGCACCAAGTATCCAGGAGGCAGTGGGCGACTGCTTAGTACAACTGGGCAGGGTGACTGCCTGGTTGCACAAGGAAGGGGCACGTCTAGGGCAGCCATTCCTTGGCACCATTTCCCAGTTCCTTGCTTCTCTGACCCTAGCTGGACTGGGCCTCTGAGGGACACCATCAGAGGTGGCTTTTCTGAGAGGACAGACATACTTTCCCTAAAAGATTGCTTCTCTCTTGTGCCTTGCAAGCCCAGGACAGATCAGGAAAATGTGTAGCCCAGGAGGCAGGAGAGTGGCTGCTGGAATGGTTAAAGACTAGGTGTCTGAGAACATGTCTCTAATTCCAGAACCATGACACCCATGCTACTGTGGGGGGGACCCCTGGGAGCCCATTCTACCCTCCCCATTCATCCCCGAGGTTTCAGTGACTGAGCCACTTGGGAGAGGTGGCATGGATGAATCTAACAGGCAGTGAAGCTGGGGCAGGCTCCATGAGGTCAGTGTGTCTTTACACAGGGCTGACCCAAGCCAGTAGAGATAGGATGGGCAGGGAAGGCGTCTAAGGAACATGGTAGAGCCATGTTGATAATCTCCCCCCCCCCCCCAGATCTTAGCCTTGGACTGGCTGCTGTGCTTCTTGGAGTCCTTCTCAAGAAACCATATCAGGTGTGAAGAGTGGGTTCCTGGGGACAGGGCTTAGGCCAGAGTAACGACCATCCTGTATGGCTCTCAGAACACCTCTCAGGGTGGAACCTTCTATATGGGTGTGATGAGCAGAGAGCATTGGACTGGGGACTTCATTCTGGACTCAGAGTTCCTCAGGTCTTGTGGATGGGGAGTACCTCTCCTGAGACCCTCAGCCTTAGTCAGCCAGAGGCAGCAACCTGGGTCCCCTTCAGACACCATGGGGTCCCCCTGTTTCATGCTACCTCCCCCACACTTCTGGGTTCCGCAGATTGAGTCCACTTCCTCCCCACTCCTTCCCCTATCTGTAGGTCTGGTGCTAGCCACACTCAGCCTTCTCTCAAGAGCAAACTTTTCTAACAATGTTTCCTGCCAATGGCTTCTGCAACTGGGAAAGGCTGAGGGTTTCCGAGGGTTTCCCAAATGACCGTATTACAACAGATTGCCACATCTGTTGGCTTAGAATCACATCTTCCAAACCCCAGAAGTCGGAAGTCAGAAACCCAGTGTACAGGGGCTCAGGAGAAGGCTCAGTGTGTAAAGTACTGGCTTCGTGATTATAAGGATCCCGGTTCGAATCCCTTGAAACCACAGAAAAGCCAGGTGTGGTGTCACGTGCCTGTGGTGCCAGTGTCCTGTGGTAAGATGGGAGGTGAAAAGAGGAAAAACCTCAGAAACTCCTGGGCATGCCAGCCTGCCATGGGACACAAAGAGCAGACCTTCTCAAACAGGGTGGGTGGTGAGGACTGACTCCCAGGTCTCCCCTGACCTCCACAAGTGTGCAAATCCTGAAGTCCTCATATATAACCACCTCCATGGCACCGCCTCAAATGGACACATTTGTACACAAGCAAAAATAAAATAAATAATCAGGTCTGCCCCCAAGCACAGGGGTTCACATGTGTGATCCCAGCGTTTGGGAGGGTGAGGGAAGAAGTGTCATGAGATGGAGGCCAGCCTGGGCTCTGTAGCAAGTTCTATTACAGTGAGGCCTTATCTTTAGAGATGGGGGCGGGGCAAGGTGCTCACTGTCCTTACAGCTCTAGAGGGTGCACAAATGGAGACACAATGGCCAGTTCCTCACAGTTGGCACCTTCCAGGATGCGGGCATTTCAGAAGACAGACAGGGGCAGACAGTCTGGTTTGTAACCTGGGGGGCCTTTGGCAAAAGCGCTAATCCCAGTCTTTTTTTTTTTTAAATGATGTATTTATTATGTATGCCTGCAGGTCAGAAGAGGTAATCAGATCTCATTATAGATAATTATGAGCCAACCTCTGGTTGCTAGGAATTAAACTCAGGACCTCTGGAAGAGCAGACCGTGCTCTTAACCTCTGAGCCTTCTCTCCAGCTAATTCCATTCTTACAAGCTGATCTAATTACCCCCTAAACGACTCAATTATTCTGACCACTCAGCTCTTAAGTTCCAGTTTATAGATTTTGAAGGATCACAGACATCCCAACCACACTGGGGATGGGTTTTATCTGGCCACGAGGGAAGAGGCTGTCCTTAGTTGCCGAGTCCTTGGATGAAGCACACTAGGACCAGAAGTCTGGGAGAGACCAGACAATGGACAGAGAGAGAGGGTAGGTGAGGAGAGGACTGGAAAATCAGTTACTGATCTGATCTGCCTGAGAAGTGAACAGGCAGTGGGCCTCTCAGCCCAGGCTGCAGCGCCACCTTTCTGAAATTGTGGTCAGTTTGGGGCTTCTACGGTCTCATTTTCCCCACTAGTAGAACAAGATTGGTAGGTACAGTTCTCTAGTGCAGGTTCCAGGCATTTGTTCCAGGACACCGTCCTGGCTAGTTGCCGGACTGTTCCGGAACAACTCCTGCCTCCCTCACTTAGAGGCGGTGTTTGAGCCGGAATCCTCCGTGACTTTTAAGCCCATGATTCTCTTCCCAGCTGGGTTTTCACAGAAAAGCATGTTGGGACCGCCTCGCCTTTTTCCCTCGTCTAGGCTGCATGCGCAGGTTCCAGTTGCGGCTGGATAGTGTGGGATATGGCGCTGCCAGGCCCAGGAGAAGGTGAAGGCTGTAGATCGTACCCAGATCGGATCCCAGAACCTCCACAGCTAGTCTCCCACATCTCTATACCGGCTCACCAACAAACCCCACCTCTCTCCCTCTCGATTCCACGCCCACCCTAAAGTCCCGCCCTCTTTCCGATTGGGGGCGGGGTCATGCCAGGGCTGTCCACGAAGAAGCCTAGGCGGTGGAGGTCGGGCGCTCGTTTAAAGACCAGTGAGCTCGAGGTTGGGGATTTAGCTCAGTGGTAGAGCGCTTGCCTAAGAAGCGCAAGGCCGTGGGTTCGGTCCCCAGCTCCGAAAAAAAGAACCAAAAAAAAAAAAAAAAAAAAAAAAAAAAGACCAGTGAGCTCGCCTCGCAAAGGCCTGGGGTGTCCTGGTAGCTTCGCTCATTCCCATTCCCGCCTTTGAGGCCTTTGGGTTGGCGATCCGGCCCCCTTAGCTTGAACCATTTCCGAAGCACGTGGTTTTCAAGGCCCCCGCTGGGTTTGAGAAAAGTTTATGGTTCGCGTCACAACAGCAGCGTACAGCATTGCGGGAGGGCAGAAGGCGTCTAAGACGCTGCGGCCGCCTATTGGAGACAGCGTTGGACTTTTTCTGGGTAGTGCATGGGTCGGAAGACTGGCGTTTTCCCTGACATCGTAGATTCACGATGTGGAAACGCCCGACCACGAGTCACAGGTTACCGTTGCACCCCTAGAAGGCAGCGACATCAAGCCACTTCCAAAGCCCCTGGGGTGTAGTTCTGCCTCTCAGGCAGACAAGCGCTCCCGTTCCCTTCACGGCCTCTAGTCCTACTTGGCGTCATCGTTACCCTAGGCAACACACAGACACAGAGTGCTGTCCCTTTAAGGAATCCTAGCACCTTGGCCATTTTAGTTTTGCGCGCCCGCCCGCAGCACCGGCAAAGCGAACATGGCCCAGGCAGCGCGCGTTGCGTGGGTGCTTGGCTCTAGCCGGTGCGCCCTGTCAGAGGGGCTGCTCACACGACCCTGGACACAACTCTCGGCACAGAGCCGGGCGGGCTTCACCAGGGCGGCAGCGGGAAACCGGGGCGCCTCGATCCGCAAGGGGAGCCCGCGGTTGCTGGGGGTGGCGGCGCTGGCCCTGGGCGGCGCTCTGGGGCTGTACCACACTGTGCGGTGGCACCTGCGCTCCCAGGACCTCCACGCCGAGCGCTCGGCTGTGCAGGTAAGACTTAGCTGGATCGGACTGCTGATGGGGAGCCGGGATTAGCCCTGAACTCCTGAGAAGCCGCAGGGTCAGGAGCGGCCTCTTTCGCGGGCTTGTGACCTTGGGCGAGTGTCTTGGCCAAGGAGTACGAGGAGGGTGGTGCTGTTGCCCATGACCTAGAGCTGTATATATTGTATGCCACGGTCTCTGTTGTGATTTAGGGGTGTGTGTGTGTGGCACCGGGAGTAATCTTTATGGAAAGAGTGAACCTGACTTCAGACTCAACTGGAGGCGTGCTCCAGCCTACCGTGGCTTTGCAGCCCTGTAGACATTTCATGAGTTGCAGAGTCTAAGCCCCTCTCCACCCTGCCTCCCATGCTCAGGAACTGGAACTGGAGAGGGGGTCCCTGTGGTTCCCTGCTCTCTTCCCTGCCCATCCTATTTCCATTTGAAGACTGAGGGGAGGGGGCTGCGACTGTAGCAAACTCACCTGAAGGCTTCCCTGCCGAGAAACTAGGGGCAGCCTCCTCCACGTTTGGAGATCTGAGGTAGATCTCACTTGTGGCCAATGCTGCCTGGCTAGTTGGTGGGCCCTGCGGGTTACCCAGAGAAGTCAGGGGCGGGGTTGGGAGATGGGAGTGGAGGAGACCTTAAGGACTATTGAAGCTGGAGGACACATCCTGGGACTGTCTTGTGTCCCTTTTGGGACCGGAAGAAGATGAACTAACACTCCCACACACACACACACACACACACACACACACACACACACTCACACACTCACACACACACACACACACACACTCTCGCACGCTGGTGGTGGCTGATCCTCCTGGCCCTGTGGTATATCTGCTGGGCACTTGGAGCTAGGCTAGGCTGTCTGTCACTCCCTTGCCCACCCTCTATTCTCTCCACCTTTCCTCATTCTATTTTCCTGGTCACCTTAGAAGACTCCCTGAAGAAAGGTTTGCTGTGGGGTAGAGGGTGGAGCAAGAGCTCTGGGACTCCAGGTGTTACAAGCCCCATTTTTTCTCTCCCCTAGCTGTCCCTGTCCAACCGCCTGCAGCTGACCCTGTACCAGTACAAGACATGTCCCTTCTGCAGCAAAGTCCGTGCCTTCCTCGACTTCCACTCCCTGCCCTATCAGGTGGTAGAGGTGAATCCCGTGAGAAGGACCGAGATTAAATTCTCCTCCTACAGGAAGGTACCCATCCTGGTGGCCCAGGAAGGAGACAGCTTGGTGAGCCTTGGGGATCTCATGCCTCCTTTCTGTCCCCAGCTATCTAGGAGTCTTCCTAAATCTGGTCCTGCTTTATACTCTAACAGAACTTGTGATTCCTGAATCTCCACTGTGGTCCTTAAGTGTGGGGTGGGCAGTGCAGGTCCAGGTTGTTCTGGTAAACCCTGGAGTTTTCATGCTAGTCTGGGCAGCATGGCAGGATACAGTCACAGCAACCACCCTAAAATAAACTTAGGACCTTTTCCTTCCCTATTAGCTGAGTCTTGGGGATAGCCTCGGGATGCACTTAAGAAGGACAAACTGTGGGGTTGGGGATTTAGCTCAGTGGTAGAGCACTTGCCTAGCAAGCGCAAGGCCCTTGGTTTGGTCCCCAGCTCCGAAAAAAAAGAAAAAAAAAAAAAAAAAGAAGAAGAAGGACAAACTGTGTTTGTAGTTGGGGTGACCTGGGTCGGCCGCTCACTGGCTGTCCTAATTAGAGGTTTTTTTGTTTTGTTTTGTTTTGTTTCTTTTTTTTCGGAGCTCGGGACCAAACCCAGGGCCTTGCGCTCTACCACTGAGCTAAATCCCCAACCCCCTAATTAGAGTTTTTATTGCTGTGTTGAAACACCATGACCAAAAGCAAGTTGGAGAGGAAAGGGTTTGTTTGGCTTATATTTCCAGTTCAAAAGCATTGAGGACAGAAATTTATGCAGGGCAGGAACCTGGAGGTAGGAGCTGCTGCAGAGACCATGGAGGGGTGCTGCTTACTGGCTTGCTCTCTGTGGTTTGCTCAGCCTGCCTTCTTATAGAACCCAGGACCCCAGCCCAGGGATGGCCTCGCCCACAATGGGCTGGGCCCTCCCCATCAATCTCTAATTAAGAAAATGTCTACAGCCCGATCTTATGGAGGCATTTTCTTTTTTTTTTTTTTTTTTTTTGGTTCTTTTTTTCGGAGCTGGGGACCGAACCCAGGGCCTTGCGCTTCCTAGGTAAGCGCTCTACCACTGAGCTAAATCCCCAGCCCCATGGAGGCATTTTCTTAACTGAAGCTCCCTCCTTTCAGTTCACTGTAGCTCGTGTCAAATTAACCTTAGGCTAGGCAGCCCACTAGTCCTGGGTGCCGGTTTTCACCTCTCTGGACTGGTGCTTTGTTTTGTATAGAGTCTTGCCTGTTGTGTTGGCCTAGAACTCAGTATCCTTGTGTCTTGTGTGCTAGGGTTATGGGCATGTACCATCCTGTTGTGGTTTTTTGTTTTGTATTTTTTGAGACAGAGGCTCATTGTGTTCCCCTTGTTCTGAAACTTGATGTGTTTTTTGAGACAGGGTCTCTCTGTATAATACAGCCCTAGCTGTTCTGGAACCAGCTATGTTGATCAGAGTAGTCTTGAAATCACAGAGATCCACCTGTCTCTGCCTCCTTAGTGCTGGGATCAAAAGTGTATCAAAAGTCAGGCTGGAGAGATAGCTCAGTGGTTTAGAGCACTGACTGCTCTTCCAGAGGTCCTGAGTTCAAATCCCAGCAACCACATGGTGGCTCACAACCATCTGTAATGGGATCTGATGCCCGCTTCTGGTGTGTCTGAAGACAGCTACAGTGTACTTATATATAATAAATAAATAAACCTTTAAAAAAAACTTAAAAAGAAGCATGTGTCACTATGCCCAGATTACAGTTTTAATTAAGGGCCGCTGACATGACTTTGGGTAAAGGCGCTTGCTGCTAAACCTGACGTCCTGAGTTTAAGTCCCAGGACTCTGGTAGAAGGAGACCAACTATACGAGCTGTCTTCTGACCACCCTCTCTGTCATTCACAAAGAAAATAAAGTGTAAGCTGAAAAGCAAAAAATGCCTCATTAGGTATGATGTACATGGCTTCCTGCTTCTTTGAGGCAGAAACAGGCAAGTCTCCGCGTGTTCAGGCGAGCCTGGACTACACAGTAAAACCCTGTGTACAGAAAAAGATTTTTAACTACAAACAAAAAGATTTTTAACTACATTTTTGTCTACTTACTACTTAGCATGCACCTGCGGGCATACATGAGGCACCGCTTGTTTACTTTCAGTTTTGGTTTTTCAAAATAGGGTAGCAGCTCTGGCTGTCGTGGGACTCGTTCTATAGGCCAGGCTTGTCTTGAACTCAGATCGTCTGCCTCCCAAGTGGTGGATTTAGGCTAGTTTCTTAATTAGTCCATAGGATCCCCGCCTTGGGGCTGTGGGGACAGTAAAGATAAAATCCTGCCCTGGTGCAGCCTCTGCGTCCTTCCCAGCCCTGTGGTGCCAAGAGGCCAAGTGAGTCGGATTAGGGTCAGATGCCAGGCTCTCCCAGTCACATACCCCCAAAGGCCATACCTGGTCACCATTACTCCAAAAGAGGGCCTGAGAATGGGGAGTAGTGAGCTCAGGACGTGAGTTTGGGGCACCTCTGTGATGGATCAGCAGTGCCCAGGTTCAAGGACCTCGGGTGCTGCCATTGTTTAAGGAGCCCAGTCCTTCTGTGCCAGCCGGAACCTCTGATCCGAACCTGTCTTTTGGGCAAGGGCGTGGCTTAGTACTCGGGCATGCCTCACCTGCCCAGGGCCCCAGCCTCTGTCCCAGCATCACAAAAGACAATTGTCTCTTCCCTTCCAGCAACAGCTCAATGACTCCTCAGTCATCATTAGTGCCCTCAAGACCTACCTGGTTTCAGGGTAAGTCACTCCTGGGAGGCCCTGCCGGGCCTTATCTAAGGGTGGGGCCGAGATAGACGGTTCTAGAAGAGACTAAAGGCATCTTACTCCAACGCCTGCCTCCTTATTTCCTGCCTCTTCTTCTACCAGGAAAGCATTCCTCCTGTCTAACCTAATCCCCTTTTGCTGCTAGTGAGGCAACATAGGAGGGTCTCGACTGAGTCAGGCTGGGAAGGGCTGGTTTGGGCTGGTTTGGTTAGCGGTGGGGGGGGGGGGGGGGAGGGGCAGGAGGACGGAGTCAGGCTGAAGCTGTAGCCTTCCTCTGAAGGCAGCCCCTGGAAGAGATCATCACTTATTACCCACCCATGAAGGCCATGAATGACCAGGGCAAGGAGGTAACCGAGTTCGGCAACAAGTACTGGCTCATGCTGGACCAGAAGGAGGCCCAGCAGATGTATGGCGGAAAGGAAGCCAGGACGTGAGTGGAGCTGCGGCCACATGAGGGGTGGAATGGACAGGGGCAGAGCCGGATGCTCTGGGGTCTGAAGGAACCTTTCATAAGGGTTGCACATCAAATACCCCGCATATTGGATACTTAAATTACATATGGATAACAGTAGCAAAATTACAGTTAGGAAGTAGCAACAAAATGATTTCACAGTTGGGGGGTTATTAAAGGGTTGCAGAGTTAGGAAGGCTGAGAGCCACTGCTCTGGGTTGTCTTGTGGGAGACTGGGTGTTAGGGCAGAGCTCTGGCCCAGGGACAGTGTCACACCCTCTGCGTCCTGCATCCACAGGGAGGAGATGAAGTGGCGGCAGTGGGCGGATGACTGGCTGGTGCATCTCATCTCTCCCAACGTGTACCGAACACCTGCCGAGGCCCTGGCTTCCTTCGACTATATTGTCCGTGAGGGCAAGTTTGGGGCTGTGGAGGCCACCATGGCCAAGTACGTGGGCGCAGCTGCCATGTACTTCATCAGCAAGCGCCTCAAAAGCAGGTGATGGCTCATGGAATGCATGCGTATGCACCAGTAGGCCTGCCCTCCCCAGTCCTGGCATGGCAGTCTGGGTAGTATCCATCAAACCCCTCAGGGAGGGGAGAGGGGAACTGAGGCCTAGAGAAGACAAGCGAGGCCTGGGACCCAGCACGACTGATCACTCCCTAGCCTGGGCTTTGGGGTCAGAAGCCATGGCCCTACCCTCTGCCCTCTATTTCTGTCTCCTCGTCAGGGTCCCTTGAGCTACACACTCACTCAAGGGGGCCAGTACTCAGTGATGTGGGTACTGTCCCCTCATCTAGGGCTATGCCAGTCACCCTACCTTTCTGCTTTATGAATAGGAGGCTGTGCTCATTCGGGCTGGGAAAGGAGTTCTCTGACTAACCATTCTCTCTACCCAGGCACCACCTGCAGGATGATGTCCGGGTAGACCTCTATGAAGCAGCCAACAAGTGGGTGACAGCCGTGGGCAAAGACCGGCCATTCATGGGGGGTCAGAAGCCTAACCTTGCTGACCTGGTACGTCTGATGGTGATAGTTAGAGTGGCATGCCTTTGGGGTGGGATGGTGGGGAAAGGAAAAACCTTTTGCAGCTCCCTGTTCCCCATAGGAACTATGGTTCTCTCGTGTGTGTGTGTGTGTGTGTGTGTGTGTGTGTGTGTGTGTGTGTGTGTGTGTGGTGTGGGGGGGGGGGGGTCAGGAAAGGCAAAAGCAAACAGCTTTTATGGTTCTCATACCCGTAAGGCTCAGGAAAGGGATATAGTTTCAGGCTAGGCAGGATCCAGGGGCCTGAGTTACAGTGGCAGGACCTTGGCCCCCTGTCTGATTTCACAGCTCAGTCACAGTATGCATGGGCTCCAGGCCTTTACCTGCAAGCCTCACTGGCCCTAGCCCTGAGCAGTCCTGTAACCAGGTAGCCTTGGTCTGACCAGATGCTGAGATATTTCCTCTTCAAAATCCTACACGACTGTCAGCAAACAGGCAGTGTGGAGGCCTCCTCTGAGGCCTTGGTGCCCCCACGGCCCCAGTGCAGTGACTGGTCCTTGACTCCTCCCTAGGCAGTGTATGGTGTGCTGCGAGTGATGGAGGGTCTGGAAGCCTTTGACGACCTGATGCGACACTCACACATCCAGCCTTGGTACCTGCGGATGGAGCGGGCCATCAAAGAAGCCTCTTCAATGCACTGTATGCACCCTAATTGCAAAGACTAGCTGCTAGAGGCACGAGACCTGGACCAGTCCCTGGCTGTGCTTGTAGGGCAGTCATTTCATCTCTAGCCTCCAGTTCTCTATTTCTAATACTGGACATTTCTAGGGCCCTTGACGCTGAGGACAAGGCCCAAACTTAATAGCTGTTCTGAGGATAAAGGGTCTGGGGGTCACAAAGGACTACCCTCCAACCCCAGTTCCAGAGCCTGATCTCCCAACGGGGACTCCTTTCAACTCCTCTAGGGCTCAGTCCCTTGTTGACTCGGATCAGGCAATCTGTTAACAAAAGCCCTGTCCACGTGCCTCGGAGTTCCAGCTCTTCCCGTGCCCCTGGGACTGTTGTATTTGTAATAAAGGAGAGGTCTGCTGCTCCCCTCTGGCAGCCGCTGTTCTGAGGCCTGGTCTGTAGGATGGGTGCTGCTGGGGCTGTCAGTCAAGAGAAGCCAGGGCAGGCTATAGTAACCCTGGTGCCTCCGTCGCGCCATTGGTGCCCACTGTACAGCACCAGGATTTGGACTGTGTTTTTTTTTTTGTTTTGTTTTTTTTGTTTGTTTTTTTAGTCTGGTTATGTCCCCACTGACCATGGAGCTCTGTGCAGTGATCTTCCTCTCCTAGCCTCCATCTGTCAAATGGGTACACTGATAGTCCCACCTCTGAGGAAGTTGTAGGGAAACTAGGTATGGTAGCACACGCCGTAATCCAACAACCCGAGGTGGGAGTAGCAGTTTAGTCTGGGGCCACAGTGTGAGACCCTGTCTCCAAAAGACAGACGGGGTCTGGAGGTGCAGCTCAGTGGGTAGCGTGCTTTCTCGGCACATGGAGAGCCCTGGTTTAACCTGGGCTGTCACGTAGGCAGGGTGTGTGTGGTAATGCACACTAGTGATCTCTGCAGGAGGCAGGAAGGTCAGAAGTTCTAAGTCACCTTTCATACATAGTGAGCTGGAGGCCAGCCTCAAAATACAAAATCAACAATGCAAAAATACAAGAACCAACGATGTCACCGTGAAATAACTTTGGGGGATGGGCACGGGTCAAGTGCACAATAGGACACCAAGTCCTACAGAGCCAGGTGTGTAAACCTCTGCTATACAAACGAGGAACTGTGCCCCAGGGTTACTGCTGAGGGTCCCTCAAGTAGCCTCTGGTCAACCCAGGCTGGGACAGAATCTATAGACTCTTGTTTTTTTTTTAATGTGTACAAGTGTTTTGCTTGTGTATGTGTCTGCACCATGTGCATGCACGGTGCCTGTGAAGGCCAGAAGAGGCCACTGGATCCTCTGAGACCGGAGCTAAGATGGTTGGAGGCACCCAGCCTTCGTCTCTCCATCCCTGCATCCTGTGGAGTCACAAAACCGTGGGATGGTGGGGTGGGGGAATATCCAAACCCTAAGCCTGCGCGTTCCGGCACAGAAGGTCGTGTAGCCCAGCAGCCAGGTTAACCCTCCTCTCTCCTTAAAGGTCGTGCCTAGCAGCACTGGAGATCTCATCTTCATGCCGATGAGATATCCCTAACACCCGGGCCCCCACCGATGATATACTCATCCCCATAGTGCCTACTCACTTCACAAAGGTTAAATGGTGCCCCCCTACCCCCAGCTAAAATTAACTGTCTCACTGCAGCTCCCTCCTCAGAGTCTGTTCTCAAAACGTCACCTCTCACCCACCCCTGTCCCCCGCCTGAGGCCACTAAGCTCCAGGCCACCCCAATTCGCTTCCCCTCCCAGAATCCACCAGTGTCGAGGCTGCAGCTGTAGGTGATCCTGCTGCTACCGGCAGGGAAGAGGGGCCTGAGCAGCATCGTCCCTGTCCCCAGCCTCCCTTGCCCCTTCTCAAGTCTCTGTCCTCTGTTGTTCCATGGTCTTCCCGACGAGGCTGACTCTCAATCCCAGGTTCCCCAGGGAAGCAGCTGGTATACACATATTGTGGTGAGATGCCCCCTTCTCGCTAGGACACCATAGCCTGGGGAGTCCCACTGGGTAGCCTGTGCTCTCCTGGCTCCTGCACTGGATCAGTTGTGTCTAGCCTTGGCTCCCCCTTGAGGTCATCTGAGTTAGGACACGGGGCAGGTAGGTTGTGTCTCAACTGTCAGACATGCCCTCTCTCCTCATCTCCACAGACTTGATGTTCATGTTTTCTCCTGTCCCTGCACTCCACAGAGAGCAGTAGGACTGGCGGAGCCAGGGGATCAAAGGAGTGATCCTGAGGGTTTCCCCAGAGACTGCTGTAGTCGGGAGAAGACTGCACTGGCTGGCCGGTGATGAAAACCCCGAGGACCTTGAGAGCCAGACTGGCTTCCTATGACTTTGATGGAGAGGGACACAAACACCCACTAGGCCTACCATCCTTTCCTTTCTTCCTTTTTGCGTGCTTTCCACAGCCACCAGGGGGCACTAGAGATCCGAAAAAGCCTTCGAGAGATGAAAGGAACATGGGGCTGCCACCTTGTGGCCAATTTCAGGTTTGGTTAGGTGACAATGGTCCAAATAGACATCTGATAGCTTTAGCATGTAAGCATTTGGAGGTGAGTAGGAAAAAAAAAATCACATTTCATAGGGGGTCAGAGCTGACCCGGGAACCAGTGCCCGCTCTCTGTCATGTTCAGGTTACTCTGAGTCTCCTGTGGTCTGCTTTTGAGAAAGGTCTCTGTAGCCCAGGCTGGGCTGGAACCTGTCATATAACCCAGGCTGACCTCGAACTTGTGGCCTCCTCCAATCTCCTAAGTGTTGGGATTATAGATGTGCATTGCCCGGGCTCCCCCACGGTCTTGGCTGAGCAGAGGCTGGAGTTAGGGCCTCTGTCCTCTTGGTTGCAATCTCGGGCAAGTCTCATCCCTCTGAGGAACTGGCGTCAGTGACCATCTGTGGGGTTGACAAGGTTGGGGTCCAGAGGAGTTTGGAAGGTGGTACAGGCTCATGTACTATCAGTGACATCAGCTGTCTGCCTCAAAATCACATCCCTCTGTGTCCTGGCTGGTTTGTGTGTCAACTTGACACAAGCTGGAGTCATCACAGAGAAAGGAGCTTCCCCTGAGGAAAACCTCCATGAGATCCAGCTGTAAGGCATTTTTTCAATTAGTGATCAAGGGGGAGGGCCCAGCCCATTGTGGATGGTGCTGTCCTGAGCTGGTGATCCTGGGTTCTATAAAAAACCAGGCTGAGGGGGTTGGGGATTTAGCTCAGTGGTAGAGCGCTTGCCTAGGAAGCACAAGGCCCTGGGTTGGGGGGGGGGGGGGGAGAACCAAAAAAAAAAAAAGCAGGCTGAGGAAGTCATGGGGAGCAAGCCAGTAAGCAGCACCCTCCATGGCCTCTGCATCAGCTCCTGCTCCAGGTTCCTGCCCTGCTTGAGCTCCTGCCCTGACTTCCTCCAATGATGGACAGAAAGTATAAACCAAACAAACCCTTTCCTCCCCAACCTGTTTTTTGGTCATGGTGTTTTGTGGCAGCAATAAAAACCCTGACTAAGACATTATGACTTGAAGCACTGAGTCAAGGACACAGGAAGTAGGCCCAGAGAATCCTGAGAACAAGATGCCTCCCTCATGGTAGCAAGAGAGGGAACCGGCAGGGAGGATTCTAGTTTTCCTGTTTTTGTCAAATTTCCATTTAAAAACATGTAGAAGGGGGTTGGGGATTTAGCTCAGTGGTAGAGCGCTTGCCTAGGAAGCGCAAGGCCCTGGGTTCGGTCCCCAGCTCCGAAAAAAAGAACCAAAAAAAAAAAAAAAAAACATGTAGAAGACTTATTTTAAAGCATTGTGCCCGCACACACATGCTTGCTCATTGCTCATGTGTGTGTGCGCACATATGCCTATGGGGGCAAGAAGCATCCGTTGCCCCCAGAGCTGGAGTTGGAGGCTGTTGTGAGCTGCCTGACATGCGTGCTGAAAACTGAACCTGGGTCTTCCGCAAGTGCAGTCTTGTGTTCTTTTTTTTTTTTTTTTTTTTTTTTTTTCTCGTGGAGAGATTTAATGGGAGAATAAGACAAGGGGAAGGGGACGAGAGAAAGAAGAGAAAAGAGCCAGTCTCGTGCTCTTAACCTCAGAGCCGCCTCTCCCACCCCTTCCATTTTCTTTGAGATTAGGTGAACCATGAATGCTTATTCTCCATAGAAACTATCCTAGGTTAAAACTTTTCTCGGGCTGGGGAGGTGACTCAGTGGTTAAGAGCACTGACTGCTCTTCCAGAGGTCCTGAGTTCAATTCCCAGCAACCACATGGTGGCTCACAACCATCTGTAATGGGATCTGATGCCCTCTTCTGGTGTCTGAAGACAGCTACGGTGTACTTATATACATAAAATAAATAAACCTTTAAAAAAATTCTTTTCTCACCATTTCCAACAATTGTCTGGCTTCCCACTATGCCCCGTTCCCTGGTTCCCTGGTCATCACTTCTGCTGCTTTTGACTCAACAGGAATGAGTGCCTGTCCCTGGCCTCATACACACTTCGCTTTAGTCTCGTGAGTGCTAGGGCTTTTGGTGTGTGGCTACACACTGTGCAGAGGGAAACCCCGTGTGTGGGGAGTGCTGACCCGAAGCTCTCCATCCCCAGAACAACCTGTTGCACTCGATGTGCTGAATGGAATTTCCAGGTGTGATCAAACTGTTGATTTTTGAGATGGGGAGATTGTCTAGGCAAGCCCTAAAAGCCATCAAGAGAGGCAGGCAGAAAACCAGGTGGTGTATCACAAAATGGAAGCCAGAACAGCAAGAGTAAAACCAGGAAGATCAGAAGTTCAAGGTCATCATCTTCCTCCTCTACATGGTGAGTTTGAGGGCAGCCTGAGCTACATTAGAAATATAAACCAGGGGGGCTGGGGATTTAGCTCAGTGGTAGAGCGCTTACCTAGGAAGCGCAAGGCCCTGGGTTAGGTTCCTAGCTCCGAAAAAAAAGAACCAAAAAAAAAAGAAAAAAAAAAAAAGAAATATAAAGCAGGGCTGGAGAGATGGCTCAGCGGTTAAGTGCACTGACTGCTCTTCCAGAGGTCCTGAGTTCAAATCCCAGCAACCACATGGTGGCTCACAACCATCTGTAATGGGATCTGATGCCCTCTTCTGGTGTGTCTGAAGACAATGACAGTGTACTCACATATATAAAATGAATAAATTAAAAAAAGAAATATAAAGCAACAGAGATGGGATCAGAGACAGGCTGTATCTTTGTGTGGAAGCATAGTGGCTGGAGGAGTCAGGAAGGGTCACAAGCCACAGAGCACAGAAGCCTCCAGAAGCTGGAAGACAAACCCTCCAGGAGGAGCGGGACCTGCTGACACCTTGACTCTAAGCAGTGGAACTGACTTTGGACTTCAGGCCTCCAGAAACTGGCATGTTCTGAGTCACTGAGTTTGTGGCTGCTGGTAACAGCAGCCCTGAGAGAGGCTAACACAGATGCTACCCGGAGAGGGTGGGCAGGAAAGAAATGAGTAGGGGACTTGACACGGAGCAAGTCCAAGGTCTCTTGTGTCCCTGTCTATAAAGGGAGGCAGGGACCCACACTGGTACCCTCTCCATCTGCCTCAGCAAGTGCTGTGAGAAGTAAAGCTCCCTCCAGGACAGTAGGGTGGGCTCACAGTGACAGAAAATGACAAGAGCCCGTTTCATTGGGATGCTCTCCTGTCTGGTCCTGTGCTTGGGGACTCTGTCCAGCAGGCCCAGGCTGATGGTCCCTGCAGAAGGACTGAGGAGGTCACCAGTTATCTCTGTCTGCCTCCAGCAGGTCTCACTCAGCCCAGACCAACTGTGGCCACGCTGGGCTGGCTGGTACTTGGGTGCAAGGACCAAGGTCCACCTGAGCAGTTGTGCCCAGAAAGAAGGTCCCTCCCCTTCCACCTTTCCCCCACATTCCAATCCACTCAGACTGGTGAAATCTGGATTAGGGACAGCAGAGCACAGGCCACGATGGCGAATAAGGCCACTCTCCCCTTTGTATGAACTGAGACATGTCCTTCCCCCTTCAGGACTGTAAGAAAGGTTCCCATGGGGAAACTGAGGTTGGGCAATGCAGAAGCCTTGCCCAAGATCATACCACGATGCCCTAATTTACCTTGTAACCCGATCCAAAGGCTGTGCGGGGTGGGGGTGGGGTAATATAATCCAAACCACATGTGCGTGTTAACAATTCTGGGCTCCAGGCATGTGCAACCGCAGGGAACAAAGCCCTCAGCACCGAATGGATGGATAAGAGCCTGGGGAATGAGTACAGTCAGGTGACAAGTACCAGGCAGCAGGGTGGGGAGAAGAGGCCGGCTTAGGTGGGGAAACAGCCTAGTTCTAAGGCAGGCAGGCAGTGGAGGTCTCACAAACAACCCCTGATACACAGGGCCCAGGGATGGAGACCGCTGACATCCCTGGCGTGTGAGCTCCCACCTCACAGTGCCTGACAAGCCAGTTCAGGTGCTGGTAAGGTCTCTCCTTCCAGCTGACTTGGAGGACAAGGCTTGAACGGGTGGGAGAGCAGGCTTGAGGGCTAAGGCCAATCAGCCAGGACCCAAAGGAAAGGAAAATATTCATCTGTTGCCCTGTAACAAATTCCTGAGGTAAGTGGTATAGCTGGTGTCCTGGCCAATTCCCAGAACCTCGCTTGGCGAACCCCACAGACATTAATTCTCACACAGCTGTAGGTGTGGGTGGGGTGGGCTCCCTGTCTCATGCGGTGGCTGTCAGCAGGATGCAGTTCTTACCTTTCAGACACAGCCCCTAATCTCTGCCTCATCATGACGAGTCCCCATTCCTCCAGCTTCACAGGTAAAGGTGCTTGGCATTGATCCTGAGGACCCGAGTTTAATCCTCAGGACACTCACGAAAAGACAGAACTGGCTTCCACAAGTTGTCCTTTTTTTTTTTTTGGTTCTTTTTTTCGGAGCTGGGGACCGAACCCAGGGCCTTGCGCTTCCTAGGTAAGCGCTCTACCACTGAGCTAAATCCCCAGCCCCCACAAGTTGTCCTTTGTCCTCCACACATACACCTAAATACACACATACACACACACACACACACACACACACACACACACGTAAAACTTAATACATAATAACATTTAAGGCAGGCTACCATATGTAAATTCAGGCTTACCTTGAACTCTGCCTCTAAAAAAGCTGGGATTCCACCCCGCCACTTTTGATTCTTCTAGGGGATAATCACTGAATTTTCGGCCTCCTCCCAATCCAGAATAGGCTTGACACACTGGGAATCACCACAAAGGGTAGGATAGGCAAACTCCAGAGCCCTTGGCTCATTGAGGCTGAGGCAGTTTAAGCCCCTGAAGTCCTTTTGACAAGATGAGGAGCTAGGGACCAGGCTGAGAACCCGACCCTGGTAAGCCAAGAAGGGCTGCTCCTTCCTCTACCCAGGAAGCCTGGCCTGCAGTCTGGGCAATGCTAACACCTTTTCAGGAGTTGAAGTCCCATTAAACTCTCCTGATTTCCCCCACGTACTCAACTCCGGCATGTTTCGACCGTTTCCATGAGGACGGTTCTTTAACTTCATCCTAACTTGATTCCATAAGCAAAGACCTATTCCTGTGTTCTAAAGTTCTACCTTAAAGGACATTATTCGATCTAGTACAGGTGGTACATGCCAGTTCCACACCGGGGCTCGCCCTACAGCAGGTGTGTACCAGAGGCCCTGAGCTGCTTCCTGCCATCCCTGTAGCAGCCTGGCCTGGCCCCTGGGTGTGCAGAGCCTTGAGGACACTGGAGGAAGTTCTGGCACCAGAGAGGCAACTGCAAATGTTTTCCCTGCCACAAGGCTGAACTTCTGCTAGAGACAGGCAGAAAGTGAAGTAAACCTGTCAGGGGAAGGCCAGGCGCTTGACTCTGAGCAGAGTTCCAGGTCAGTGGAGCCCTGTGCAGCCAGTGAGGTTGTAGGGGGGACCCTGGAAGGGACCCAGTGTTTAATGGGGCTGGAACTTCATAGTTCAGTCTTCTGTTAAGAAGGAAAACAAACTGGTGGCTTAAACCTACAATCCCAGCAGTTGGGAGGTGGAGGCAGGAGGATGGAGTTCAAGGCCAGTTCTGTGGTATATAGCAAGATTGTCTCAAATGAAACAAAAGGGGAGAAAATCTCACAAAAAACCTAGGCACTGCTCTAACACATAGGCTCCTTGGAGTCAAAACAATTTAAACATCTCCTTGGCACAGAAGGAGCCCCTATGGCTGAGGGAAAACCTCATACTGGCTGAGCCCCTATGACAGGGAAAACCCTTGAAGTCTCTCTGGTTCCAGATCTCCCTTCAATGTCCTGATAGCCCTGGGCACCCAGGGGCCAGGCCAGCCTGCTACAGGGATAGCAGAAAGACAAGCTGTATGGCTTCTTAGTACCCTGCTTGTGGAGCCCGGTAGGGCTGCGGCATGACTCCCAGATTGATATGGAGAGGAAGACTTTTTAACGTGGAATCCAGTGAAATACACCATCAAGTGCACCGTGCTTTGGCGAATGTCCCTCCTCTCTTCCTTGAGATGCCACTCTCTGTGCTCCGCAAGATGGCCACCGTTCTAAAGGAAGATTAGGTGAGACCTACTAGATGGCTTTTTTTTTTTTCCGGAGTTGGGGACCGAACCCAGGGCCTTGCACTTGCTAGGCAAGTGCTCTACCACTGAGCTAAGTCCCCAACCCCTAGATGGCTTTTAATAACGAAATTATTTTTGGAGGGGCGGGGAGCAGGCTTATGGTGAGGGGACAGCTTGTGGTAGTAGTTGTCTCCTTTCAGCAATGAGGACTGGACCCAGGTCACCAGGCTTGGCAGCAAGTGAGTTGATCGATCCACTGAGTCATCGTGCTGGCCCTTACTGTGTTAAGACTGTCCTGTAATTGCCTATGGCTTTAGGAATTAATTCGCATGTAGCCCTCCAATGCCGTGACAGAACGGTTTGGAAAACTTTCCTTGCTGATGGATGTCTGTACTGTTTCCAGCTTCCGGATGCTACAGATGAAGCTGCTCTGAGCCATAGACCTGCTTCTGTGGTGTGTTTATTTAGTGAATGAGTGTTCCCCCGCCAATACATCTGTGTATCACGTGTAAAATGGTGCCAATAGAAGCCAGAAGAGGGCACTGGATTCCTTGGAACTAGATAGTTCTGAACAGCCGTCGGGTGCTGACCATTAAATCTAATGGTCTAATGGAAGAGCAGCCAGTGCTCTTAACCACTGAGCCATCTCTCCAGCCCCTTGTTTTTGTTTTCTGAGACAGGGTCTCACTCTGTAGCCCTGACTGTCCTTGAACATGCTATGGAGACCAGGCTAGCCTTGAATTCAAAGATCTGCATTGTGGAATTAAAAGCCTGCGCCATCATGCCCACCCCAAATTGTAGGGGTTGTGTTTTCCACTATTTTTAACCTTTTATGTATACAAGTGTTTTGCTTGCCTGTATATCTTGCACACCTGATGCATGTAGAGGTGAGAATAGGATGTTGGATCCCCTGCACCAGCATGATTGTGAGCCACCATGTGGTTGCTGGGAATTGAACTCAGGACCTTTGACTCAGTGCCCTTAACCACTGAGCCGTTTCTCCAACCCCATTTTTGACTTTTAATAGCCTTGCTACAGACTAGCCTTCAACTCACCCTCCTTCAGTCCCTCTCCAGTGCTGGCACAACAGGACTAAACCACCATACCTGGGACAAACTACTTACTATTTTTATTTTTGAGACAAGGTCTCACTATGTAGCCCTGGCTGACAGAAAGCCCAGACCAGACCTGGCTGGCCTCAGAACTCAAGAGATCTACCTGCCTCTGCTTCTTGAGTGCCCACCAAGCCAGCACAAGCTACACAGTATGTTTTCACTCAGAGGGAAGCAGACACAGGCTTAGAGATAGAACTGCTGATTCACACGGAAAATGTCTGGTTGACATCACTAGAACAAAGGGTTACTTACACAGCTCTTAGAAGAACTGGACTGCTTCAGGCTCTCAGCAAACTTGGACGTGGCCCCCTTCAAATTCATTCTAATGCTTGTGTTCATGCTGGGATCTCTGGCTTCCCTGACAACTCATCGAACAGGGGCCCTTTGTCATGTATTGTGTCCTCTGTGTCCCTGTCCCATATCCTCCCCATTCTCCACCCCACTTCCTTGGTCATTTGTAAATTACTTTTGTGTGTATGCATGTGTGCACCACAGTATGTGTATGAAGGTCACACAACAGCCTAAAACACCTTCTACCAGGAGGGGCTCAGGTCATCAGGTTTGGCACCAAGTGCATTTACTACTACTATTACTATGACAGCCTGTGGAGTGTTTCCCATCCTCCTCCCTTAGAGACAAGGTCTCACTGTGTGTTCAGGAACTCAATTTGTAGACCAGGCTGACCTTAAATTCAGATCTGTCTGCCTCTGTCTCCCTAGTGCTAGGACTAAAGGAATGTACGACCACGCCCAGCTAAGTGTCCAGTTAAGTATCATGAGATTTTTATCTACATAGCATGCTTGTGTATACTATGTGTACAGGGCCCACTGGAGCCTGGCCCTCTGGGAGGAACTGTCTGACACAAATGGTGGTAAATGCCGACCATTGAGCTGTCTCACTAGGCCACAAATGCCATTCAAATAAAAATTATGATTTTACTAATTTACTTTGAGGGTTTATGTATGTGGATGTAGATGTGGAGAGTTAATACACTGGTTGCCCCCAGCCTGTGGCTTGTTCCCTCAATGGAAGGTTCTAGGTGACAGGAACCAGAGTTCAAGGTTTAGGTCTAAGATTCACTCAGGTAATGTGTATTACTCAGAAGAAGGGGAAGAAGGGGAGACAGACATAGGAGCTTTGGCAAGAACCAGGATGGGGATAAAGCGGGCAGCGGGATGAGCAGTGGGGGCCCAGGCCTACCAGAAGGTAGATGTGTTCTCTGACAGACAAGACTAGAATGAGGTTAGGAGGGAAGTAGGGTGCTGTTGATGACCCAGTGGTTTTTGGCTTGAGTCTTTTAGAAGGATGGGGGTTACTTTTTGTGGGGTGACAGACAGAGATGTAGCTCCGGGAGGAAAGCCTGGAATTGCCCTTTGACATGTGTGACAGCCACTTCAATGGTCACCAGCTGTCCCCACAGAGAGGGTAAATTGTGCGTACAGGGACTCATCTGTGTTCAAGTACAAAGTGAGAGTCCTTGAACAAAGCTGAGACAGGCTGAGTGTGACAGACAGGTCTGAGCTGCCTGGGCCTCGAGCACCTGGGAGGCCTGGGCAAAAGCCGTGTGGAGACTGTGAAGCAGCTCCCAGAAGGAAGGGAGGCCCTTGCCACGGAGCAACCCCAATCTAAGCAACACCCAATAAAGGCGAAGTGCCCCCCTAAAGATGAGGGGTAGCTATGCAGGCAATGATGAGTTAATGTCCCCCAACACCCAAGCCCAGAGCAGAAAACCCCCGGCTCCACTGTCACATTTGAAGCGACTTTATTAGAAGGTTGCTCGTCTTTGACAAACTCCAGTTACAGCACAGACTATGCAGACTGGTGACTTTTGCATTGATCTTTGCATCCTATTTGGATTTTCCTCATCAGGCCATTCTGGGGCAATGGAGGCATGATTGCCAAGTGGCCAGCTGGCCACTCATTGAGCATGGGCAGTCTCGGGCCAGGAGCGAGACCAGGTCACAGGTTGGGGAAGGCAGGCCCTTCAGTCCTCACCCTCACACCAAATTCCTGGTGAATGAAGCACCTCACTGCCGTGTTTTCCAAAAGGGCAAAATAAAGAAAACCTCCCGGTCCAGGAAAGAATGTCAAGAAGTCGCCACCTTTCCCACTACCCTACCTGGCCTGAAGAGTCCTCCCTGTGCCTTTCCTTCTGTTTCCTGTGGGACGGACATGCCGTCAGTGTGGGCAGCAGGTAAGGTCACTCTGTGGCCACTTTCTACCTTGTCTCCCCATGCCCCACCAGCTGGTGACAGGAAGGTACAATCAACCATGAACATAAATATGAATAAAAAAAATGAACTTGAAAATGACAGGCTATTAATTAAACAAATCTATAAAAATAGTTAGGACATAACTCTGTTCAAATAAATACAAAATAAATAGGCTCCAAGCAGAGTGGCGCACGTGTGGAATGTGAGGCTGGTCCCCCTTGGCCCCACAGGGCCCTCAGAACACACTTTCCCCCAGGCTCTCCGAAAGTGTGGCACGTGCAGTGTCCAGCTTGTCCTTCTGAACCAAATCCTTTACCCAGTAAGACATAATTAAGGCCTTCAGCATCTTCTCACCAGAGCAGCAGACCTGGAGCAGACACCCTGCCCACCCTCTCACCACAGAACCACCATGAGTGTGGGCACGAGCTGGTGCCAGTCCTGACAGGGTTTAGGGGCAGCTCAGAGGACATTAGGCCCATGCAGGCAGCACAAATCCTCTGGGTTCCAGGTTCTAGCACTAGCTTTTAGCAAAGCCATGCACCATGGTGTCAGGCAGCCGGTGCCTGAGGACCTGGGCGCATCCAGGTGGCCTTGCTGGTGAGCTCAGAATAGGTGAGTGAGGACATAATGGTACTTCTCCAGCTTCCCGTACCACAGTCCTCATGGATGCTACAGCTTGGGAACCAGGTTTGGAAGAGCAGCACTGAGGGAAGATGGACAGAAGGATAAGAGTGGGGGTGGGCCCACTTCCTACCCCAGCGCATCAGTGGGAAGAGATGAGGGGCACAGGAATGCTCTTTGGACCAGAGGGATGCCATGGCTGAGGTCAGGTTGCGTGACGAGATGGAAGAGCTAAGCTGGCATCCAAGCTCGCTACCTGGCAGGCACTGTGGAAAACGTCCTGTCTCTAGGTGCAGGAGCCCACATCTTACTGACCCCTGGACCCCAAGGAATGTCCACAGGTCTTCCTTGGAAGAGACACAAAGGTCTGCCAGGTCAGCAGGACCAGCCCAGCGCTTGCAGCTCCCTGCCCGTCCCCTGCAGCATCCTGGGTTTCACAGCTTGGGTAAGTCAGCTTAGTGTTGGCACATTCACAGAATGAGGCGGCTGCACACCCTGGGCTGCAGCCCAGGGTCACCAAGTCCGCCACCCTCCCGTCACCGAGACTGCACGCCCAGGGTGATCTTCAGGTTCTCGTAGACCACGTAGCTGATGCTCACAGCTGGAATCACCTTCATGAAGTTGGGGGCCAGCCCCCGGTAGAGCCCAAAGGCCCCCTCAGTCCGCAGAATCTGTTTGAAGAGGCTGCTCATGGTTACCTCAGGTGCACCCTCAATGGAGGCTGTGGAGAGACGTCACTGGTCAGATGCCATCAGTCAGCCACCCCAAATGCTAGGGCATGAAAGCCAGCCCAGGTCCAGCCTTACCTTGTGCCTGCATCCGGGTCCTGACCAGGGCTAGTGGGTAGCTGGCCAGTTGGCCACAGGTACTGGAGATTGTGCCACAGGCCAGGAGAACAAACACGCCAGGGTCTGCACTGTTTACAGCATAGCGCTGTAGCCAGGTATTTTTCAATGTCTAGAGGGAAATGGGATCCAGGAGTTAGCTCTAAGGAGGCAGTGTGGGAGAAACCCTGGGGCTGGGACAGCTACTGAATCCACAGGAAAGCTGTTTCCTATCACATGGGATCTGAGAAGCCAAAGTAACCTGACTCACTTGGCCTGGGCCTTGCAGAACTCCTGACTTGCCTGCCTTTGGCATCCACTGTCACTTGAGGCTCTTGGCTAGGACAGGAAGCAGATTGAGGGCAGAGGGAGCACTATGTTCCCACACAGAGCACCTGGCTCTGTGCTCTCAAGTATGTAGAGATATATGTGAGTCCCCAGTGGCCACTGTTCTTGGTTTTGCCTGCTGAACCCCTTTAGGGTCCAGAACCTGGGACAGTGTTTGGGCCTGCTATGCAGTAGGTGGAGGGTGACAGGAGACCACTGCAGTAAAGAACTGACTCCCCCTCACCCCCTCTCTCTTATCTGAGCACCTCTAAAACAGAGGGTATTGGGACTAGGTGGTGCTTTACTTCCCTTTCTCTCCCAGGCCCTCACCTCATAGACAGCTAGATCGATGCCCGCATACGGGATGATCCCCAGCATGTTGGGGATGTAGCCTTTATAGAAGGCAGCCACACCCTCTTTAGCCAGGATCCTCTTGGCACAGTCCAGCATTCCCGAGTACTGGCCTGTTTTCCGCAGGGCCATTCGGGTCTTCAGAACCTACAAGGAAAGTATCAAGAAGCATAAACAATGCCTATTCCTCTTGGGGCCCATGACTACCGCCCACACCAGGGTGGTGGCCCTTACCTCCATTGGGTAGATGCTACTCTGGGCAATGGCCCCAGCCAAGGAGCCTGCCACTAGCCTTTCGTGGATCCTCAGCGTCTCCTGATCACTACCAACAAGGCGTTTCATCTAAAATAGGGAAAAACAAAGGGATGCACCCAGGGGCCACAGCACTTCCGGCCCCGCCCTTCCTCTTACAACCAGCTCTGGGTGAGACCTGTGACCCTGAAGCTACCTATGCTGACCCCTGATGGAAGAAGGCAGTAAGAGAGCTGGGTCATGCCCAGGCCATCGATCTTGCTATCCTTTAGGTACAAACACTGGCTCCAGCCTCAGGGACCTGCATAAGCAGCTGCCAGCTGTCCACCCTCTCCCAGGTCCTCACCTGCTCATATGCCATGAACTTGATGGCTGACTCAGGAGCAATTTTGAGGACATTGATGCCATTGCCCCTCCAGAGGGACTTGGCGCCCCCTTCTCGAATCATCTGTGTGAATCCACCTATGATGCACATGTTGTTGCTGCGGGAGGCATGGACCTGAGGAGGAAGAGAGATGAGAGGACTCAGCAGATCTGAGGGAAGACTCCACTGGCTACCCTGGGAGGAGCCTCTTCAGAAACCTCTTCCCTCTGAGTATTTCAGTTTAATGTCCTGAGGATTCAACAGGCATGGCTGGGGTTTTTTATTATTTCATTTGATTTTTTTAGTTAAGTTTTTGTCAGGCTTCCATACTATGTAGTGCAGGCTGGCCTTGACTTTCATCCTTCCTGAGTGCTAGGATTGATGGAGGTTTGCCCCACCAACCCAGAGAGGACAGCTCTTAATCTCTTCGGTATATCCCTGCAATTCTGTTACAAACAAAGTAAGAAGGAACTATTCACGCTTCTGTTTTTTTCAGAGGCTTAGGAAGGAGAAATGGCTACTTAAGGCCACCAAGCTGGGAGGAGGGGCCAGCACACGCTAGATTAAACTTTAAAGCTCCTCTAAATCTTTGGCAGTTTCTGGAAGATCCCGCTTAGTTACTTATGCCAAGGGGGGTAGGGGTGGTGCCCGCAACGACTCCAACTTCATTAGCTGGCGTGGGAAGTTCAGGCTTTTAAAGCAGAGCCACAGCTGAGGGAGGGAGGGGAGGCTGAGTTGACAATGAATGATGGGTAAAAATCTGCTCGCTTTTCTGCCCGCTTGCAGGGGCACCTTCAGTCTGTCCGGGGGGCTTCTGGGAGGATATGCTGTTTCTGGGTAGGCCTCCTGGCACAGAAAGTGCCAGACAGAAGCAAAATGAGGTAACTAGTCACTGTTCAGACAGACATCAAAGTCCACTAGTGTCCGCATGTGGGTTATTTCACAATGCTTTCCTGACATCAGACAAGCTAATCTCTGCCCTGTGGACGTGGAGTTGCATGCTCAGCCAAGGTAAAGGCACTGCTTCTTGATGGCCTCTAGGTCATGCAAGGATCTGCTCCCCCTGGCCTCCATGAGATCTCTTATCCATCCTGAGATGCACTTAAGGAATCAGGTCTTGCCACACTCCAAGTAACAAGCCCAAGTAAGGGGATATGCAGCTCATGTTTCTCTGATAAAATTAGACCAGCTAAATGCAAACCTAGGCCTGGAGCTACTGGTGCCTGCCAAGCATCGACTCCAACTTCATTAGCTGGTGTAGGAAGTTTGGGTTTTTAAGGCAGAGCCACAGCTGAGGGAGGGGAAGCCGAGCCACCAAAGAAGGATGGGTAAAGTCTCCCCGCTCGCCTGCTCACCTGCATGAGCACCTTCAGTCTGTCCAGGGGGGCAGTGCAGGTTCTGGAAACTGCCCCTGCACCACCTCCTGCCACCAGGTGCCTCCACCACATCCCTGTCTGCCTCTCCTCCACTGTGAACTCATCTGGGACTGTCAGATTCTCACCAACATCGAAGATCTATGGGGAAGACAAGCAGAGACATAGGCAACTTTACTCACGACATCCGTGGCCAAGGTGCTAGCCACCTGGCCATGGTCACTGCCTTCCACTCTCTCAAGTGGCCACACGAATGGTGAGGATGGCAGGAACTCCCCCTTTGCCCCGACAGTGGCTGCAGCTCTTGTACATGGTCTAGAAAGGAGCAGGTAATGATCAGGGAGAATGTGACATCGCTGATGGGTTGCCCTTTTAAAGGAAGCTCCTAGAACTTCCCGCAAGGACTTTAGGGCTAGACAGTACCAGGATCAGGGAAGCTGGGTACAAACCTTGCAACCCGATACAGAACCAGATTGCCAGCAGAACAGTGTTATGCAAGGCCTAAGCAAGCAGGGTGCTCACTGCCTGCGTAACACCTTTTCTCTGGAACTGGTCCCAGCCAGCTCTGCTGACCTCTGGGCTGTAGGCCAGAGACAGGCTAGCTGTTCTGAACCCTAGAATCAGCCACTTACTTTCCACCCAAGAAACCCTGACTTGGCGCTGTGGGTGCAAGGTAGATAAAGCAGGGCAACCCAGCTAGAACACCAGAAGTCTTTTAAGACAGACCAACATTTCTAGTTGGAGAACCACATCACATCTGTCTTCCTGAATGTGCACCACGCTATCAGAACAGAACAAACAAACAAACAAAACCAGTATGCAGGCCCTACGGGGCATGCTTATAAACCAAACCCCAAATTCAGAGTTTAACTCTAGCCTAGGCTGGCCTGTAACTCATGAGGCTCCTCTGCCTCAGCCAGAACATGTACTTTTGCCATAAAGAGAAATGATACTAAAAAAGAAATGCAGAGGAGGAGGAGGCATACTTAACAAGGTTTCTTCCCCCATCCCGTGTAAGGCAGACTGTTTCTGGGAGAAGCAGCAGCATAGGAGAAGGGAGGTAATTGGAGTGGACCGTAAGGGCGTGTGGGGATAGGAAGGAACACCTAGCAAAGGGTCAAGTGTTCAGGCTGGTCACTGTATGGAAGGAGGACTGAGTGGCAGGCAACATCTCACTGTATCATCACAACCCCCACCCAGCCCTGGAATGAGAGGATGCCAGACAAAGATGGCTGCCCAGTGGACAGTGCTCACCGTCGAGTGCTTCCAGTACAGGATGATCTCAGGGATGTTCTCCACAGGGTGCAGGAGGTGGTAGTCCCTCCACTCGTTCCAGTCGATGGTCATTGTCCCATTCTTATCCATGCTGGAAGCAGAAGCATGGTCACTCACACGTGTCACATCTGCCAGCTGTGTGCCCCACCACCTGGCTGGGATGAAGGCAGGTGCCACAGCCACCCAGGAGACCAAAGGCACCTTGCCCATGGGAAAGGGTAAGGTGGCTTATACCCCATTTTTCACAAAATGGAGATGTGCTGGCCCACAGGAACCCCATTCTGATCAGGGAGGGAGGCAATCACTGGGAGACACAGATACTTACTAGGTGACAGGGCCCCAGAAGTGGCCCGTCCGTATTCTGACAGACAGACAAAGGAGGATGCAGAGGAGAAAGGAGAAACAACACAAATGAATGCGCTTAGCAGGTTAGTGAAGCAAGCACACACCCAACAGCAGGGGTCAGCACAGCTTGAGGAAGTGGGCGGAAATGGGCTCCTGGGGCTGCTGTCCCTGTGACCAGCTGGCTGTCAACCCAGCCAGGCACAAACTGTTCTATTTGCATGGCTTTCCAGCAGCCCTGTGCTTACAAGGGAGCTGTTTCTCCGGCCAGCATATGTGGCTCAGAGTAAAGAACAAGCTACTACAGCAACCCAAGTCCAGGACCACACATGGTACAAGTCCCTCCCCAGGGGCAGAGAAAGAGTTCCGGGGACACTTCTCACCAATGTGAAATGCCCACAACTAATCTTGTCATTTTAAGGGTTGCTGGCAACAGGCTAATTCTAGATTTAGGACTCTTCCATGAGAGTAGGGCCGCAGCCTCAGGAGAAGCTTGCTTTGGGAAAGGGCTTCTTATCCCTCTTTCTAAACACAGGGCCAGTTTCAGGGAAGCAAGGCAACACTGAATAGTGCTGGATTAGTCCAAAAGCCGTTAAAGCCTCCCATAGGACAGAACTCAGCCACACTCCTCACCTCTTAAGAATCTTCTCCGCCTGCTGTTCAGAGATCTTGACACCCAGATCCCGCAGGGACTGCATGATCTCCTGAGCATCGATTCGCCCTGTGACGACAAGGTTGGTGAGCAGGGTCCGGCCTTCGGTAAGCCAAGGCCGCCCAGCAGGGGAGCTACAACAGGCCAACTCACCATCATTCTTTTTGTCCAGACTCTTAAACACCAGCCTCAGTTTTTTCTCATGGTCTTGGAGGTAATGTACAAACTCTTCGAAGTCCAGTTGCCCATCAAGGTCCTTGTCACCTGCTTGCACAATTTTCTAGAAAACCAAAGCAAGGACTTTAGGTGTTGCTCAACAGACTCTTATCACAACAGGGAAATAACTGTTCTCCAGAATGACCCAAGGTGTCCTCTCTCTAAGGATGTAAAAGCGGTGGGAATCATAGGGCATCATGTCAATTTTTTTTTTTTTGTTCTTTTTTTTTTTTTTTCCCGGAGCTGGGGACCGAACCCAGGGCCTTGCGCTTCCTAGGTAAGCGCTCTACCACTGAGCTAAATCCCCAGCCCCCGCATCATGTCAATTTACCCATTCACCAGAGCCACTACCCTGGTTCCCAAAGGCTATCCAGAAGCCAAGCAAGGGCCCACTCTGCTTTGGTGAAGAAATACTCCTCTGAGAAAGCCTTCAGAGAGGCCAGCAGGGCAGCCAGGTGCTTGCTCTCTCCAACATTCCGCAGACCAGCTTGTTACACAGCCAGCGCCAGTGGCTTGGCTCTCCTACAGAAGTCTGAAGGCAGACTTCAACCTACACTCCTGGCTGAGAGCTGGGGAGAGCCTTGGAATCCAGAGTCCCTTAGGAACCCTGCTACTTGCTCTATCCCGTGTGGCATTAGCCCAGTAACAATTTGGTGGCGAGGGTAAAGGTTCAGACAATGCCTACTTGGCAGAAACGTTGCCAGGGAACACTCTGGAGGGTATAGAGACAGACAGGAGGAGCCAAGGGCAACTATTCTTGGGCTCAGGCTTGATGGCACTGGGCACTGCCAGTCGGGTCCCTAGTCTCACAGGGATACAAGATATAGCCAAGCCCAGATTCCCAACCAGGCACTGAAGGCCAGGTAAGCTTTACTAGTTTAGGGGGCTAAGGCTTTAAGAGACCCTGATCTGCAGCCGCACCATCTGAGGCTAGCACAGAGGCTGTAACACCAGCTGGAGGTTCTCCCCTCAGCAGGGGATGGGGGGTGGGGATGCAAAAGGTCTTACTGCTCTCTCCAGTGAGAGGATAGCCCATTCCTCCCCACATGTTACAAAGCAAAGGAACAGCAGTTAGAGAATGGTGTTCACAGGAGGCCAGGGCCAGGGCCAGGGCCATCATGGGCATTCCTGAAGGACCTTCTGCTACCCTAAAGGTTAATCTCAAGACAGAGAGAACTCTGGGAGAAATAGCGGTCATTTCAGCACAGAAGCACTTAAGTTTTCATTTGTTCTTCATTACATTTAATTACACTTAGCCAGGAGTGGTGGTGTGTGCCTTTAATCCCAGAACTCCAAAAGCAGAGAGGCAGGTGGATCTCTGTGAATTCAAGGCCAGTCTGTTCTATCTAGTGAGTTCTAGGCCAGCCAGAACTACAGAATGAATGAGACTCTGTTACACCTCTGTCTGTCTGTCTGTCTGTCTGTCTGTCTATCAACAATCTATCTATCTATCTATCTATCTATCTATCTATCTATCTATCTATCTATCTAATTTATTGGGAAGAGCACTTTATATCCAAAACACAAAATCTCCTAAAGAAAATGCCTCTTGGTTCTCTTACGGACAAATCCATTCACTAGTCAAACCAACACATTAGGTCAAAGAGTTTTAGAAACCGATGGACCACTGGCTAGCTTGCATTCCCAGAAGGCGATCATCATGGTTTCCCTCTTACTTAGCCACTGACTTTTGGGGGAGGGTAGACATATATCCCAAGGAGCCAACAATGTTTGGGTGAGACATGTGGCATGTGGGACAGATGGAGCACTTCTTATCTGTCAGCTGGGATTATGTTAACTTCTCACCAACATCTGTGCTCTTAGCCAAGGGTCACCACCCATTATGTCAAGTAGAAAGGAAAAAGTCTCTCTCTCTTGCCCTGCCACCAAAGTACTCTGTTCTGGGGCAGTGCCCCATGACACAGACCACCCACAACTGTGCTAACTGTACTCTATTTAAAAATACTCCCCAACAGTTTGTCCTGCATCTGTGGGAGTGGGGGTGCACACCTATAATCCCAGCACTAGAGAGGCTGAGGCAGGAGTATTCCTGAGAGTTTGAGGTGATCCTGGTCTACACACCAAGACCCTGTCTGAAGAAATGCCAAGTGGTGCCATATGGCTTAACTTCCAACACAGGGAGCCAGAGAAAGGCAGATCTCTTTGTGTACCAGGCCAGCCGGGGCTACATAGAGACATTAAAAAAACGGGGAGGAAGGAAGACTTGCTTCTTCCCCCCTTGCAATTACTCCATTCTGTGTGTCTCCACTCTGAGATGCGCAAAACAACACACCAGCATTGGGGGACAACATGAAATTTAGTGCAAAGCAAACCCCAAGGTCAAGTTCCATTTCTCATCACACAAGGGCCAGGATCACCGCTGGCATCCTGTTCCCTGGGCCACCTAAGCACTTGAAAGTCCAAGTGGGAAGGAAGGCTGCCCAACATTCTAGCCTCTACACCCTGCCCTGGAGTCACAAAACTTCCCATGGCAGTGAGACAGCCCAGGCCTCTATGACATCTTGTACATTTTAGGAAGCTTCATCTCAGCCAAGGAAAAGAACTCCTATCTAGAGATTTCATCTCCCATAAGTGCCTTCCCTCCCAGTCCAGGAAATTACACAAAAACCAGCCATTGCCATGACAGTGACATAGAACTGCTGGCTACAGCCACAGAGGGATGGGGAAACACCCACATTTCAGACATTCTTCCCTCCAGGCCAGGAAGTCATGCCTAGGTACCATTCATCCCTTCACTCAAAAACCAGTCCCTGCCTGCTCCTCCTGGCACCAGCTCAGCATACAGACCTGCTTCCATTGGCGGTATGTGGAGAACTCCTGAGAGGGGATAAAGACACTGAGTTTGAAGATGGATTTCAGCTCGGTGGGAAGCCCCTTGGACTCAAAGTATTGGAATTCAGTCTGAGCCTCTCCAGCGATGGGCACATACAGGCACAGGCAGAGCATGCTGGTGAGACCCGGTGCTCAGCTACCACCAGGAGCAAGTGCCGGCAGAAGTCAAGAGTAGGGAATGCCGGGTTCCTGGGAAACTAGCACAAGATATGCCGGCCTCTGCTGTCACTGGCTGCTTAAGTCCTGCCCTTTTACTTAATTGAAAAAAATTCCGCCCACTGTGCGCGCAGTCAGCAGCCAATGAACAGTCCCCGGCAGCCGGCAGTATCAGGTTGCTCAAGAGCAGAAGAGCAAAGATCAGGACTGACGTCACTGCTTGCAGAGTTAACTCTTGGAGCCCAGGCAGCAGGCACTGCCTAAGGTCGCAGTCCCATGCCCAAACAAACCTTCACCCCAGCTGTCAACCCCTCCAAACAAACAAACCGCCAAGTGTCTGTTCTCATACAAGGCCCTCAAATGCGTCACCCTGTATAGCAGCTCTCTCCTCTTAGTAAATCATTCCCAACTGAAAACTCGGTGGAAACAGAGACTGAATCAGAGATGTTAAAAATCAACACAGGCTACCGCGGGAGAGAGATCTGAATGCCACGTCCCCAGCTGTCCTGGAACACAAACCCAACAATTCACACACATGCAGTGCCTGGGAATCACTTCCATCAATCACTGGGGTTAGCCAAGGTGAGACTTACAGTTGTCAAAGGTCATGCCCACTGAGAACACTTGAAACCTTGGTCTGATGGTAGCTCTGAGAACTCTGCTGTACCCCGCTGAAGCCTTTTAACATGAACTACAATTCCATGAACCAGGAGTATCGGCTCACATATCACATCCTAGCACTCTGGGGGCTGAAGGAGATTCTCCAGTTTGAGGCTGTCCTAAACTACACATTAAAACCTGTCTAAAAAACGGGGTAAAATGCTTGTTGGCCACACAGAAGGCTCTGGGTTTATCTGGACGGATTGGGAAGTGCCTGAGAGATTAGTAAAGTATACCTCTGGGCGTGTCTATGTAATTCCAGAGAAGATTAGCTAAGTGGGGGGGACTTACCCCGAGAGCCAAAGGAGTAAGGGGGGAGGGAGAGCAGAAAGCCAGCTGCTGTAGGCTGTTCTGATTCCTTGCCGTTATGATGGAACCAAGACAAATCCTTCCTCCCTAAAACTGTTCACAGTAACATAAACCTGACCAGTTGTTGGTCATGGTACCTCAGGCCTGTAATTCTAGCTCTCAGAAGGCTCAGGAGGATGACTGTAAGAGTTCAAAGCCAGCCTGGGCTACCGTGTAAGAATATCTCAGAAACTAATAAAACCACTAGCAAGACTTAGCAGCCAGAAGAGGGAGAGAATGAAATGAAACTGGCCTCCTCATCTACACTCACTGCCAATGGTTGTGGCCAATCCCATTATTCCTGTGTCCACTGCCAGCCCAGCTAGAGGTCCACACTTTAAGAAGAAAGTGCTGGGAGGACCTGAGTTCAAATCCCAGAAACCACATGGTGGCTCACAACCATCTGTAACAAGATCTGATGCCCTCTTCTGGTGTGTCTGAAGACAGCTATAGGGTACTTATATATAATAAATAAATCTTTTTAAAAAAGTGCTGGAAGGATCTGTTAAAGTTTTATTATTTGTATCTGTGTGTGTGTGTGTGTGTGTGTGTGTGTGTGTGTGTGTGTTGTGGGCTGTTGTGCACAAGCCACGTGCATGCAGGTATCCTCAGGGCAAGGGCACCATATTCCCTAGGGCTAGATGTACAGGTGGCTGTGAGAAGCGTGGTTGGGTGCAGGAAGCTCAGGTCCCCTGCAAAAGCAGCACATGCTCTTCACTGCTGAGCCGCCTTTCCAGCCCCCAGATACATCATTACTGAGGAAGATTCTTCACATGCCTGCTGCGTTCTGCTTCCGTTCCTTCCTTCCCTAGAAATGAGAGCTGCTGAGGGGAGATCACGTCACTATGACACGACAGGATCCGTCCCACCCCCATTCCTTCTACAATGTATCCCCCATCCCTTCCTAATATAGACTAAGTCTTCGCACTCCAGGGGTGGATTAAAACAGATAGCTACCATTTGGGGGCCAGCGAAGGTGAGAGGATTCTCAACTCCAAAGTGCTTCACTAAGACTCTATAAAGATACCATAATACCTTTAACCCCACACTCAGAAGGCAGGCAGGTGGGCCTCTGAGTTCAAAGCTAACCTGATCTACACGGAATAATCCTATGCAGAAGATTCTAGAATAAGATACGGCTGAATTATTGTGTAACACTGAAACAGAATCTGACGAACAGGGCACTTTGGGTTGGCTGAGACTTGGAGTGCCCTGGGTCTGATGAGGAGGCTTTATCTAGGCAGATTCTTGCTCAGACCCAGACACCAATGAAATTACTCAATCCAGAATGTTCTGCTTTGGAGTTATTTTAACACACATCTGAAGTCTACTGCTGGAGTCCCAAAGACAGAAGGCTTTAGCATATAACCTGGCCTTCACCTCTTGCCTGACTCACAGAATGGGCTTTGCCAGAAGTTTCTGTGAAGGCTGGTGAGATGGATGGTTCAGCAGGTAAAGCTGGTTGGCATCATCAACCCTGCCCACTTAGTTCAATTCCTGGGACAATGGTGGAAAGAGAGAGCAGATGCCTGCCTGTTGTTCTCCAACCTTACACACACACACACACACACACACACACACACACACACACACACACACACACACACACAAAATACAAAATGTAAATGGGGTGGAGATGGCTCAGAGATTAGCAGCAGCATTTGCTGTTCGTCCAGAGGATCTGGCTTCAAACTCCCAGCACTCACTCCCATGATTCACAAACATCTAACTCTAGTTCCAGGGGACAGAACCCGAGTGTGGGCATGCACGTGGTGCATGGACATACATACAGGCCAAACACCCATACACATAAAACGCAAATTAATTAAGAAGGATAGTGGTGGCACAAGCCTTTTAATCCCAGCACTCAGGCAGGTGGATCGCTGTGAATTCAAGGTCAGCCTGGTCTGAAGAGTGAGTTCCAGGACAGCCATGGCTACACAGAGAAACCTGTCTTGAAAAACAAAGAAACAAACCACAAAAACAAACCAAAAAGGGATTTTCTAGGCTATAATGGAGGTCTTTATCCTACACAGACCAATTGTTTTGGAGGCAAGGAATGCTCTCTGAAATGCCCTGCAAGTGATTATCGACGCGCCATTTCACAATGCTACCTCAATTCTAGTTCAACATTACTTCTGTTTCGTAGTTTGCTTCCTAGAAAACAACATTAGTTTGTTTTCTACGGTGATGGGGCCTGAACCCAGGGCCCAGAACGTCAGGCAAGTGCTCTACCCTGAGCCACACCCATAGGTCCAAAAGGGTTTGTTGGTGGTGGTTAATTTTGAGACAGTTTCTCTAGGTAGCCTGGGCTGGCCTTGCACGCCCAATCCTCTACCTTGCCTGCCTAGTGCTGAAATTATAGACGTGAACCGCCATTAATTTAAGAAACTCTGAAACATTTTTCTTTCACCACTGTGGTTGAATGCTTAGGTTGTATTCAGTAGAGGCCAGGCTGTGGCACTTATCTATATCCCTAGGAGACAGGGTTGGAGGCCAGCCTGGGCAACACAAGCAGTCTTTGCCGCTGTGTCCAAACCACATTCCCCGAAAGAAAACAAAGCAAAGCAGAGGTCTTCACAACGTAAGCCTGACTTAACGCCATCTTGTAATCCAGAACTCCATCTTCAACACAGAAATCGACTCTTCCAGAATGAGGCAGTCTCTGAATACCTTGTGTCCTGAGACTTCAGACTGTAGGCCACCAGGGGCTTCTGCAGTCATCTTTACCTAGAGCAAAGAACCCTGGAGAATGGTGTGCCCTAGTCTCAAGCCTAAGGGTGACAGAACGAACTCAGGCTTACAACCAGGCCAATTTCAGTTACAACAGCCACTTAGCCCAACACTGAGACCTCCCATGATCAACATATCACGGTGCATTTAAATGTGAGCCACACATGCGCAAACAGCGACGATCCAACTGGTGTCATTTCTAGGCAGTTCATGACCCTTGGGACCTAAGCACAGCACACTGTGCCCTTCTCTGCTCTTTTCCTTACTCTATCTAGTTTGGTGACCCAGATCTGTTTCCTGTCCTCTGATGCACATTTCTATGACTAATACAAAAATGATAGCAGTGGCACTAGAACCCTTAGGACTCTGGCATCAGACTTCATTTAATAGATAAAGGGACAGGTCTCTTCATGGGTATCTTTTCACTTGGATCTGCCAGGGCCACCATCAGTTCTCCTTATCCTGCCACTCCATCATGTGCCCCCTCTCCCCAGCCCCTCCCATAGGAACTTCCGGTAAGGGCTGGAATACACTAAGAGGGCAGGTACTGTGCCTCTAGGAGTGTAACGCTGGGTTGGAAAGTAATTCCCCGCTCATCTGCAATGACTCAAACCAAGCCAGAAATATTATGTGAAGGCAAGCCCCACCCTCAAGGCTCTCAAATATCATTGGCTGCTCTGTCATTTTATGATCACGTTGCCATGACAGCCCAGTGTAGCAGGTTTCCAACGAAACCTGCCTACACTTGGTAATTACACACACAATGAGCACAATCCTGGGATTCCGAGTAGACGCCCATCAGGATCTCAGCTCCACCGTGCAAGGGCACCTCCCACTGCAGACAAATGGCTTTCTTTCCCAACTTTGGATTAACTGTGAGACAAAGATAAAGGGGGAAACTGGAGCAGTTCTTATAATAAAGAGTTTGCAGGAACCTGGCTCACAGACACATATTTACGTGGGGGTGGGGTTGAGACTGAAACGGTAGGGCTTGGACAATGAGACGCCGGAGAGCTAAAGGTGCTCCAGACGGCTTTCCCAAGCCTGCTGGGCTTCTGCTGAGAAAGGCAGAGGCCGAGCATCCTGTGCACTTTGTGTGGTGTAAATGTTGACGGTTTCCATCCTTCATCACTGACTTTCAAAGAGTCAATGTTACCCAGAGATTCTCTCTCTGGTTTTGAACCACACCAGCTGTTCTATCTACCTCCCTCTTGCCCTTCCCACCCAGTGCACCAACCCATTTCCCTTCCAGAAAACAGAGCCAGTATATAGTGTGGGTCTCCGAAGGCCAGGCTAACATCCCACCCAAGGCAACTCCCTGGGGGAAAACCTGGCATAGGGCATCCATGCAGGCCAGGAAGTAGAGCAGTTACTAAATTAAAGTTCAAAATGGATAATTTTTTAAAAAGGCAGCCATTTAATTTAAGAGAGAAGACTAGCAGGGCTCAGCACGAGTTCCTCACAAAATCAGCACACCACCATTTCTAGTCCTGTGTAAAGTTGAGAAAGGGCAGAAAGTGGCACTCTCTCAGGCACGTTAAGCTCAAACGGCTTATGCAGGAGACGATCTCTGTGAGACCTTGACAGCACGGAGCTCAGCACAGTCTAAGTACTCCGCTCACTGTCAGTGCTCAACGACAGTAAAGTTCAGGGAGTAAACTCTCAGGGAGACCCAATGTGACATTTGGGAGCATCTATCATACCAAGCATTGGGTAGACTCTTGTTGCTTTCTGAGTGAGGAAGAAGATTCAGGAATAAACTCTGGGGTTGAATAAGGCTGTGCATGCTGGAGCCAGTCTCAGTCTGTTCTACGTGAGAGCTTGGCCAGTCCCATGAACAGCTTCCGGAAGGAAGGAAGGAAGGAAGGAAGGAAGGAAGGAAGGTAGATAGATTCTAGAAAGATTGGGGTCAAGCTTCAGCCTTCCTCTCTTTAAGTAATTCTGGACAAACCACAGAATTTCCTGTTCTTTACTTCTCCCACCTCCAAATCGGGAGTGCTGTCACCTACCTTGGCTCCTGGGAGGTCTGGATACAAGGTTGAAAGGTCCTGACACTCGGTGGACCCTGGTGGCTGTGGTCAATTCAAGAGTCATCAGCCTCTACCCTTCCATGACTCCAGGCTCTCCTAGGTAGGTTGCAGCCCAATTCCTGAACTTTCTCTGGGACCTAAAGTAAACCTTGGCCCACCAGGCAAGGGCAATGTGACCTTCAAAATGCTGACAAAATCTGTCCTCTTTCAGTCTACCATAGTGGGCACACACTTTTAATCCTAGAACTTAGGAGACAGAGGCAGGCAGATCTCTATGAGCTCGGAGGCCAGCCTGGTCTACATAAGTTGCAGGATAGCCAGTACTACATAGTTAAGACCCTGTCTAAATTCAAGGCACCTTCTCTTTCAACTGAACCAGTCACATTCTTCCGGTAAGCTAAGACAATATACTTTAGTTTGTCACTTTCTAATGGCTTGTTCAGTGAAACAGACACTCCTGAGGCTAATCTACTGAAATAAATCTTTCCCCTCAATGACCAAGCAGGTGCGGTTGCAGTGTTAAGAAAGTTTTTCAGTGGTGACAGACATCTTGGACCAAATTTGTGGCCTTCTCCATCACTCATCGTTTCTCCAGTACCAAACTAGATTTTTTAAGTTCTCCCTCCCACACCCATTCTTTTTCCCACTTCTGGGAAAATGACCCCAACCCAGCCCCTCAACTAGAATGTCTCTTGAAGGTGCTGTTACCTTAGGAAACTGTTCTGCAGGTCCGACCACCAGCAAGATGGTGGGTCTCTTTTCCGTGGCCTCAGCCCTTCCGCTTTGTTTCCCCAAAAAGGTGGACATCTGGTCTCCCTGAGCAGGGGCCTGAGTGCCTCTGACTCCATGATCGATGCCCTCTCTGGAGTCCTGGCACCCAGCTCTAGGGAGAAAGCTAGACAGAAAGTGCCACAGCATCTGTAGCATCCCAGCCTCCTCCGAATGCCAACTGCTGATGACTGCTCACTTCTTAGGGATGTGACCACAATACCAAGGGTCTTTAGCTACACGGTTGACTGGGGAGTTTCCAGGCTGAAGCTCTACATGCAGGGGCTGGTCCTGCTTTTTCAAATTCACTTGCTTGTGCCCAGCCTGAGAAGTAGCTCACTTAGGAGCCTCCCCGGCTGCTGGCAGTAAGAAGATCGGCTAGGCTACTTCAATCAAAACTCACTTCAGCAGGCAGGGGGATCAAAGGCCTGGCTCCGTTTTTGTTCTTTTTGTAAAGCAAAAATAATATCCAGATAGACCTCTCCCGGAGACGCAGACAACTTGGGGCTCCCAGTCATTCAGCCGTCCTCGCGTCCTCGCTCATTCCGTAAACCTAGGACAGAGCATCTAGTCTGCATTCTCACTGCAGCAGGGCCTGGCCAATCACCTCTGCCGACACTACTAGGTTCATTATCCCCGACCAGCATCAACCGTCCAATCACAGGCGGAGTATTTCCTGCTTGCAGCCCAGCTAGTCCACCGGGAGGCACAGACCAGGTTCATTTTGCAGAATCCCAGTAGGCTTATCTTTAGAAGCAGCTTCCCGTTCTCCCCGGGGTAGCTTCCAGAATGCCACTCACTACATTCAACATGATCCAGGGTCCTTAGCAACAACACCTCTTAAGCGACTGGCACCACTCCCTCCTCCCATTATTCAATTTTCTCCAACCCAAGCCAAGCAGAAAGCAAGCCTGCATTGATAGTTGTCTGCTGGAGATCACACTGACTTGTCAGGCAAGAGAGACTGCTCCCACCCTCACCCCCACTCCCCCACCTCCCCACCCCGGTTTACCTCTAGTCCCTCAAACCAGATCCAGACTTAATCTGTCCACTTCACTGGGCAAATGACAATGATTAATCTCTAATTGTTTTCAGTTTAACAGCAGACAAATGTAGAGACCAACTATCATGCTTCCCAGTGGTGATCAAAGTGTACCCTTCACATCTTACCTCCATGTGTGCCCACAAAAATTAACACGCACATACTTACACAAATACATAAATAAATAAAATTACATTAAAAGATGCAGCCCCCATCACCAACAAAGCTCATTAAACTCTTGGGAGAGGATGGAGATACCTACAACGTCACCCCCTACTACAAGAAATGTAGTCATAAGTACCAGCTCTAAAAGCTCTAGCTGTCTACACTGCAGTCCCACTTTTAGCTTATACTGTAGATACATTTGCCTATGTGAGAAATACACAGAAACCCACAAACACCTTCACACACACATATCTTCATTATGTATAAAATAATTTTCCAAAATGTTGCTTTTAAGTTTCCCTTTATTTGTGAGACTTCCATAATATATATATGTTTTGGTTTCTGGAGACAGGATTTCTCTGTGTAGCCTGGGCTGTCCTGGAACTCATTCTATAGACCAGGTCGGCCTCAGACTCAGAGCTCAACCTGCCTCTGCCTCCTGAGTGCTGGGATTAAAGGTGCGCACTCATTACCTGGTTGAGAATTTCATAAATGTATCCAAAGAAATATCTACTCATTCCCCCCAACTTCCCTCATATCCCCCTTCTACACGCCCATCTCTCTCTCTTTTTTAAAATAACCCACTAACTCCTGTTAGTGCGGTTCATAGGGTCTAGGAAAACCTATAAAGAGAATGGCCCTCCCTTCTTAGCACCTATCCACTTCCAGTGGTGCCTCAGTGTGGGGTGGAGCCCAGAGGCCATCTATCCCAGGATTCTGGCTGGCTTGATCTTGTGTAAGTCTTGAGCAAGTAGCCTTGGCTGCCGTGAGATCATGATCCTCATACAGCATGTGCAGAAGCCCACATGTCCCAACACTTCACCCCATCCTCCAGTTCCTACATTCTTTCTACCTCATCCTCCGAGAAGTTCTCTGAACACTGTTTAGGGATGGGCCCTGAGCTCAGTCTCTTTCTAAGGACTCTAAGCAGGTCCATATCTCCTCCTACTTCTGTCCAATATAAAAAAGCTTTTTTTAAAAAAGGAAAATGCCTTGCCCTGGGGTCCTTTATTTCCTTTCTGTACATAGGCGGTGAATTTGTGTGGAATGGGTTCAGCAGCTCAGGCTCTTTTCCCTTTGTCCCCACAAGGTGTGCTTCTCCGGGTGGCGCAGACTGGCGCTTCTTAGCTGGCTTTCTTGATAGTCTTTTTTTTTTTTTTTTTGGTTCTTTTTTTTCCGGAGCTGGGGACCGAACCCAGGGCCTTGCGCTTCCTAGGCAAGCGCTCTACCACTGAGCTAAATCCCCAACCCCCTTAGCTGGCTTTCTTAAGGCATTCAAGACCACCAGCCCAGGGACAGCACTGCCTACAATGAGCAGGCCCGATCCATCAAGAAAATGTACCACAAGCCCACAGGCCAATCTGATAGGGGCAACTTTCTCAATTTAGTGTCAATTCAAGCACCCTCTTCCGAAATGTCTCTAGCCTGTGTCAAGATGACATAGAAACTAGCCAGTACAGAGGTTCTTGAGTTTTTTAATAAACCGTGTAAGGGTGTTTGCCTACATTGTATCTGAGTACCACATACATGTCAGATGCCCACAGTAGCTGGAACAGGATGTCAGATGCCCTGAAACTAGAGTTACAGATGGTCATGGCCCACCATGTGTGCACCATGTGAGTCCAGGACCTCAGCCAGTGCTCTTACCTGCTGAGCTATCTTCTGCAGCCTTTCTTGGTTTTTGAGGTAGTCTTAACTATGTCACCCTGGTTAGCTTTGATCTATGTAGACCAGGCCTCAAATCACAGAGATCTTCCTGCTTCTGCCTCCTGACTGCTGGGTCTAAAGGCGTGCATCACCACAGCCTGCTAAATCTGTCCACATTTGCTTTGTTTTGTGTATATGTATATGCATGTGTGTCCAGGCATGTGCCAAGGCATGTATGTGGAGTCAGAGGACAACTTGCGTGAGTTGGTTCTCTTCTACCTTACGAATCCTGAGGAATCAAACTCAGGTCATCAGGCTTGGTAGCCTCTGAGCCATCTTGCCAGCCCAACAGCTGATTCTTTTAAGAGAAATGGCATCTAAATTATGGTACCCTCATGCAATAGAACCCTTATGCAAGAGTTAAAAACAAGACAGCTCTTACAGTGTGCTATTATGGGATGAACTGAAGATAAACTTTGTACAATTAAAAAAACACCAGTTATTTCTATATTTTCATATAGGACAATTACCTCTGAAAAGGACCACTAAATTCAAGAGGGCTGGGGCAGAGACTTAGGATTACGAGTGAAGGCTGCCCAACAAGAGTTCCCTTTTCCTTAAGTTTAACAACTGCTTCTACATTTCTCCTACCACATGGGTCCCAGGGAGTTAACTGACATAAGGCTTAGCGGCTTCTGTAACCACTGAGCCATCTTGCTGGGTGACTCAGTTTCACTGAATATTCTCTTCTATCTTTCAAAACCAAACAATGGGCCTGACTGAGGCTCATACACAAGCATCCACAAATATTTAAAAGGAAGCTGCAAGGCCAGAGAGGCAGTCAGCCTGGATCAGGCTTCCTAATGCCTACGGGAAACACTGAGGTACTGTGGTATCTGCTGTCTCCATGGATGCACACAAAACTTTCAAAGAAAGTTCTCTGTAATGACAAAATCTAAAGGTCTTCGATTGCAGGCTGAAATTCCAGCCATAACCTACAGCTCTGAGATCTTCAGTGACCTTAGTTGTATATGCTTTTTAAAAATGAAAATCAGATGGTTGCAGTGCAAGCCTTCAATCCCAGGACTGAACCTAGAGTCTCTGTGAGCAAGGGCTCTATCACTGAGTTCCTTGGAAAGCACTTTCCCCCGCAAGACAGAGTTTCTCCGTGTAACTCTGGCTGCCCTGGAACTCACTCTGTAGACTGCACTAGCCTCAAACTTACTGAGATCCATCCACCTGCCTCTGCCTCCCAAGTGCATGTGTGACACAACTGCCTGGCACAAGCACTTAAAAAACAAAACCAAACAAACCCTTTTTCATTTTTGGAAGGGGTCTCTAAGCTGCTCAGGCTGCCCTTGAACCCATTCTATACCAAGCAGGCCTTAAACTATTGGTTCTCCTGCTGTACCCCACACGAGAAGCTGAACTTATAGACCTTTGCCACCCAGCCCATCCCTGATTCAATATTCTTATCCGCAAAATGAGACATGAGACAGTAATAGGATGTTTTGTTACTTTGGGCCAGTCTAGAACCAAGACCCTTAAATAAGCACATCATATACATCTCACATATAGTCCTAGAGATTGAATTTAGGTCAAAGGGCATCCTTAGCCTAACAAGTCAATCCTTTTATAAATCTGAACACTGTGTAGGGGGAGGCTGAAGAAATGAAGGACAAAGTGGTGTTTGGGGTTCCCACCTACAAAACCCACATAGGTAGGTGTTGGCTTTAATTGAATAGACTTCTCCATACCATGAAGCTGAGTTACAAACACCAGGGCTTCCAGCCAGGGCAGGGTATCAAGGAACTAATTCACACTTTCCTGTGTGTAACAAGAAAAAAACTCAGAATACATGAAGTAATGTTTTCAAGCCACTGAACAGGCACAAAGGCCACCACTTCCTGAGAAATGTGCATAGGTGAGGCAATTCCTAGCACTGCCACTGCTTCCTGCCTGCAGTTCCCAGGCTCTCATGAGGAGGAAGGCCTGGGACAGAGCTGGGCAACCTCCCATGAAAGAGCTGCTGCTACCAGAGCAGTCTGAGTATTCAGGACTGGGTACCAAAGCGGAAACAGCTGCAGAGCTGCAGAGGGTCCCCTAGGAGTCAAAAGACACCACTGAGCTCACGGAACTGGTCCTGACCTCCCAGCCAGGGTGAAAACTTCAATATAGAGTTTAAGGAATAACACTCATGAGGGTCTGGCTTCATACAAGGGCAAAGTCATTAGACTGCACCTGTCAAAATAAGCCTTCTAATATTCGATCTGTTTCAAATAATCACAGCCAGACGAAGATTGAAGAATATTTATAGGAATAATAAGGGGCTGGAGAGACGGCTCAGAGGTTAAAAGCACTGACTGTTCTTCCAAAGGTCCTGAGTTCAATTCCCAGCAACCACATGGTGGCTCACAACCATCTGTAATGGGATCTGATGCCCTCTTCTGGTGTGTCTGAAGACAGCTACAGTATACTCACATACATTAAATAATTAAATCTTTTAAAAAAAAAAGTTAGCTGGCATTCAATGGGGTAAAATCCAAAGCCAGGCATACTTGGCTATAGTTTCAGTTACTCAGTGGCTGAAGCAGGAAGATCAAGCACTCAAGGACAGTCTTAGTGACCTTAGCTTTCACTGTTAAGTCAGGAAAGAACAAACTCAACACCAAGGAATCAATTAGGCCAGGGAGGAAGCCACGCCCCATGTATCACACTCTCCCTTCACTTGCACAGACCAGGATCTTGGAGCTGTGGTTTACTGTGTCTTCGCCAATGTTTTGTTAAACACCGCCATCTCTGCTGTACATCTCTTGTTTCCCCAGTGGTTAATTCGGTCCATTTCTAATGCCACGGCATCTAAATCGGAGCTCTGAGGAGATTACTGGTGCCCTGCGGACTATTTGTCAATTACAACTCTAATTCTGGGTATGAGATCCACCCACCTCCAGAGCAGGGCTGGCAAATCACCCCCCTATACCTGTGCACATCAGCAGCTCATTCAAAAGAGGGTGGTCATCTGCAGGGGTAAACCACACTTCAAGAACCTAGAAAACAGGGCTGGAGAGATGGCTCAGCGGTTAAGAGCACCCGACTGCTCTTCCAGAGGTCCTGAGTTCAATTCCCAGCAACCACATGGTGGCTCACAACCATCTGTAAAGAGATCCGATGCCCTCTTCTGGTGTATCTGAAGACAGCTACAGTGTACTTATATATAATAAATGAATAAAAAAAAAAAAAAAAAAGAACCTAGAAAACAAACTGACCGGATGAAAGCTGTTAGAAAAAGACCCTACGGGAATGGACCTAGTGGCAAACAGTCAAATGGCTGATTACAAATCACCCAAGAAGGGTGTGCAGGGTACAATGTGCTAGCACATCCCACAGGACAACTGTGGAGGGCCGAGAAGTGTCGCAGCACCATGGTGTGTGCACCCACGCTGGCCATGCCGTCTCAGTCTCCAAGTCTGGTCTACCTCTTTAACTACTGACTACTCCTCTCGTCTTATTTCCATCTCTGCCTAACATTCAGAACGGTGTTGTCAGAGGGAAGACTATCAACACTTTTTAATGAAGTAATGAAGCCAGGCTTCATTTGACAGAACGCCAGGTTGATTTGGGTGACTGGTTTCATAATGAGGGCTGATTATGCCAATGAGGTCAGAGGAAGGGCCTTGTCCACCAGCTAAATGGGTCAAACCTGAAGCTGTAGGTCAGTGGTTTCCAACGTTCCTAACGCTGCAACCCTTTAACAGTTCCTTACGTTGTAGTGACCCCCAACCATAGTTACGTCGTTATTTCACGTATGTAATTTTGCTACTGTTACGATCTTAATGTACGTGTCTGCAATACAGAATATGTGATATGCACCCCTGTGACGCGATCGTTCAATTACTCTCCAAGGGGTCTCACCCACAGGCTGAGAACCGCTGCTCTGAGGCTCTTACCAAAATGAGAACCAAAACCAACAAACCAAAGATGCAAAATGTGCAGAGCCGCAGGGGTTCAAAGCCATGTGGTCACGGCTGACTGTGCCTAGGCTGAGATGAACCAAACCAGCTACATCACCGGACTTCCTCCCTAAGCCACTCTGGGAGCCATGTAAGGCAGAGTGAACAGATTGGGACCCTCCCACCAACGACTCAGCCTTCCAATTGGAGACTGAGGAGCCAGCGCTTGTCTCCCCGGCACTGCTCAGGGGACAAAGGTGGCAATGATGAAAAGGAAGGAATCCCCTAACCTGCATCTTAGGAAGTAACCCTGGAAACCCCTGACTGTGGCAGGGAACAAGTCTACATAGCAACCTTTTCCAATGGTTGGCTCCTGCTGGTGAAATCCAGTTCACATCAAGGGCCCTCGTTCAAGGTGAATGCCTTTTAACAAAGATGTCTTTTTCTCTTCTCTAAAAGAAAAGAAGTGTACAAAATTAAGCAATTTTAAGCACAGGACTCTTGAGCCCTAGGATAAGAACGAAGTCAGTCTACACTGGAACACACCATAAGCTATGTTCTTCTAAGACCACGGTTCTCATTCAGATTAGATTATCTGTCTTGAGTATTATAGTCTGAAGGGAATGTAGGTATAAACTGAGAAGAGCATGTAAAAACCCACTTGCCTAAAATGGTCAAGACCTTCTCCGCCCCTCTGACATGCCACATCTCCTTGAGGATTCTAACCTCCTGCTCTCCTTTCTCATATGTCAAGAGGCGAACTGCAGACCCAGTGTTACAGCATTTGCCTGCTTTGCACAAGGCCCTGTGACTTGATCCCAGAGCTGCCAAAAACAATGTTTTTAGATTCTCAAAAACTGACTTGGGATCAAGCTAGATCAGGTCATGCCATCTGAAGCCCCAGCACATGGAAGGCAGAGGCAGGATGATTATTTGAGCCAGATATTCCCAGCCAACAGGGATAACACAGCAGAGTCAAATAGAACCAGCGTAACTTTCCAAGCCTGCCTGTGGGGCACTGTTCAGGACTGCAGGCTCAGGAGCAGAAGAGCCCAGCCGCGCTGGCACAGCACTGGGAAGATAAGGGCAGGCCCATCTCTGTGTCTTTAAGGCCAGGCAGAATACACGCGGAGATTCTGTCTCAAAAATCAGCAAACAGCAAGGACAAGTCCACCCAGAGACTGCCTTCTACAGACAGCAGAGCTGGTAAGGGAAGTTGGAAGAATTCTAAGAATGACTGGTTTGAACGAGACAGCTCTTGGAAACAATTAGAAATAGACGTAATTATGGAACAATTTGCTTCTAATCCTATTTTTTCCTTTTTCTATAGGTTAAAGATGAAGAAACTCTAGTACACAGCAAACAACTATAATGTGAAAGACAAATGAGGAAAATAGCAACCGTGTCCCAGCGTGTTACTATGGAGTGCTACAGGAATCTGCTTCCAGCACCTCTGTAGAACCCTGGACAAGCCATTTAACCTCTCCGTAAGCACAGTGTGGAGGCTGAACTACACACCTGAATGCATCCTAGATCTAATATCCTATGGGTTCAAAGTCCACCAGAAGGAATGTAACATTCCCAGCAGGCACAGATTGTTGGGAACAACTATAATTTCAATGCTTGGTGGGGTGGAGACAGAAGCCTGGACTACATAATGAGACCACTAAATACATACATACATGTGTGCATACATGTATGCATGCATACATACAATGAGATGGTAGTCGTGGCACACAAGCCTTTTATCTCAGCGCTCCAGAGGCAGAGGCAGGCAAATCTGAGTTCAAGGCCAACCTGGTCTACAAAGTAAGTTCCAAGACAGCCAGGGCTATACACAGACCCCCCTCCCCCAATCAACAACAACAACAACAACATCTAAATGGCTGTCTACAAATAAATATACATGACACGAACCAAAAGCCAAAAGCAGTGTTTTGTTGTGTAGAGATGAGCAAAGGGCCAACAGGATGATTCGAGTGTGTCACACAACTGATCTAACTCCTCCCTTGGGCTAGGGGTGTGGCTCAGTGAAAGAACATTGGCCTAGCATGGGCAAGACCCAAGGTTTGATCCCCAGCAAGGAACAAAACCAGAATGGAACTAACTGTTCCTCTACTGTTTTCACCACTGGCAATTCACTTGCTTCAGAACGTTCTCAAGAAAGTAGGGTTTGGGTCTCAGTCAGAACACTAACTCTGCAGGCGGAGGGAAGCTGGAGGAAGTTAAGCCAAGTTAAGTCTGGGAGATCAAAGAAATGTCCTAGCTTATGTTTTAAAACAATCGATGGGGCTGGAGAGATGGCTCAGTGGTTAAGAGCACTGACTGCCCTTCCAGAGGTCCTGAGTTCAATTCCCAGCAACCACATGGTGGCTCACAACCGTCTGTAATGGGATCCGATGCCCTCTTCTGGTGTGTCTGAAGAGAGCAACAGAGTACTCACATACATAAAATAAATAAATCTTAAAAAAAAAAAATCAGGGCTGGGGATTTAGCTCAGTGGTAGAGCGCTTACCTAGGAAGCGCAAGGCCCTGGGTTCGGTCCCCAGCTCCGAAAAAAAAAAAAAGAACCAAAAAAAAAAAAAAAAAATCGATGGGAGGCAAGCTACCTGGTATATAGCAGACTCAATATGGAGGCACACGCCTACAGTTCCTGCTGCTTGAGACTAAGGACAATTGCCTAGGCTACAGAATAATTTAAAGGCCAGTCTGGGCAACTTAGAACCCACTCTGACAACCCCTCTTCTAACCTCTACAGGCACCAGATACACGATGCACATACATACACACATGTATTCAAGCAAACATTCACACAGGAAATAAAAAAGTCTGAAAAAAATCATAATTTTTAATATAAACAAAACAAAACCTGGAGGCTAGCAGTGGTACACACAACTTTACTCGAAGCACTCAGGAGGCAGAGGCAGGCAGCCTCTAAGTTCCAGGCCAGCCTGGTCTTCAGAGCCAGTTAGTTCCAGGCCAGTCAGGGCTACAAGAAACCCTGTTTAGAAAAAGTTAGAGGGCAGTAGAGGATCCCTGTTTCCCCAAACACATGGTGGTGAGGATTTAATACTTGTTGCCATGTTCCAATGTCTCTTCTTTCTATCACATCATGTAGCAATAAAACTATTCCACGGGGGCTGGAGAGATGGCTCAGTGGTTAAGACCACTGACTGCTCTTCCACAGGTCCTGAGTTCAATTCCCAGCAACCACATGGTGGCTCACAACCATCTGTAATGGGATCCGATGCCCTCTTCTGGTGTGTCTGCAGACAGCTACAGTGACAGTGCACTCATAATAAATAAACCTTATAAAAAAAAAACAAAAACCAAAACTATTCCACGAAGTAGACCACTTAAGGCAAGGCCAGGAACAAACGTGCTGTTCAAAACCTTGAGACTTGCTGTGTAAGGCAGGACATTTCTTTGGTCTCAGAGACTTCTTATCATGGCAGACAACAGGTGTCACAGCATGACTCATTTGCAAGCTTCCTAGTGGTCAGAAAGAAATGGGAGCACAGTGTGTCTGGGTGAAGAGACAAAACCTGACTGCTATTTTGACACAAACTAGAGTCACCTGGGAAGAGGGGACTTCAAATTGAGCCAGAACCCCCCCCCCCCCCCAGCCCCTCAGGCCAGGGCCTTGCGCTTGCTAGGCTAGTGCTCTACCGCTGAGCTAAATCCCCAACCCCGAGGGCTTTTTCTTAATTGCTAATTTATATAGGCAGGGACACTGTGGGCAGTGCCATCTCTAGGCAGGTGGGCCTGGGCTGCATAAAAAAAAAAGTGGGTGAGCAAGCCACAGGAAGAAGGCCAGCAAGCTTCCGTGGTCTCTGCTTCAGGTCTTGCCTCTAGGTTCCTGACCCGACGTCCAGAACTGTACCGTGAAAGCAAAAACCAAATAAATCTTTCCTTCCCCCAAGTTGGTTTCAGTCAGCATTTTCACAGCAACAGAAAGCAACTGGAACAACAACAAAATCCACATTATTAAAGGTAGTCAAAATCTGGGGGAAAAATTGTATATAATATACATATACACACACATACAAACATATACACATATATGTGTGTGTATATACATATATGTGTATGTATGTGTACACACACACACACACACACACACACACACACACACACCTCCACTCCCCCACCTCCCTGCTGCTGGTTCCTCAGGCCAATGCAGGTTGCTGCTGGATTGCTAGTTGGAGATAAAATTGCCCCTAGGAACTTGATGCCTCTAATCAGCAGAAGCAGTCTAAAGAGATCCATATCCCTTTGCCTCTAACCTTCTTTCTCAACTCCCTCGGGTTGCGAGGGTAGGAAGGGATTGGGGTGGAGAAGAGTAGTAGGTAAAAGAACCCAGTAAAGTAGCTTACCAGTATGGCTACAGCAGTCATGTGTTACCTGAGAACATTTGATCACTCAGGAAACCTGACCACCCTTCCTTCCACATTTCTGTCTCTCCTTCGGATTAGGACACCTGTAATCTATTTTCTTGGTTCTTTTTTTTTTTTTTTTTTTTTTTTTCCCGGAGCTGGGGACCGAACCCATGTAATCTATTTTCTATCCCTGTGGATACCCCTATTCTGGATGTCACGTATACAGGCCATAAAATATATATCCTTCTGTGACTGGCTCCTTTTGCCTTTGCTGAGTCTTGGCAAATACTCACTTCTGGGAAGCCACACAGTGTATGTAAGGTGTACCATGTGAGCTGTGAGGCTAGTACCTCCAGCCTTTAGCAGGAACAGCAGAGATATGGGACGATAATGGCAAGTTTCCAAATTGCCTGTGTGTGCTGGGGGCAGAGGTCAACAAGGTCTTAACATTATACAGCCCGAGCTGGTTTTTAAACTTGCAATCTTCCCGCCTCCTAAATCCCGGGGTTACAGACTTACACCACCATGCCTGATGGCTTTCAAATCATCATTAATGTCTTTTTAGTCAGTGTTCAAAATAATGGGTTTCATTTTGGCTTTTCTTTTCCTCTTGGTTTTCAGGGCTTCTTCATTTAACCTGGAACTCATTCGGTCTCACCTGCCTCTGCCTCCTGAGTGCTGGGATAAAAGACATACACACAGCACCACTGCCCGGCTCATTTTAACATTTTCCTAGAAGGGTACTGGTTTCTGGATTCCTAAAGAGCTCCTGTGTGGCTGGTCTTCTGTTCTGGAAGGCCTGTCAGCACATGAGTAGCTGATACAAGACAACTAGTCTCAGATAACAAAGAACTAACATGATCCAGGTTGTAAGTTGGATGGTGACCGTCCTTGAAGGAGGATGCCACAGGAGAATCCTACCTCAGATGGAGAGCTGGACAGTAACCGCTTGCCCTTGGTGGTCAGTGACTCTTTCACATCCAGTTCTTGGGAGGCAGAGGCAGTTAGATGTCTGTGAGTTCAAGGTCAGCCTGGTCTGCACAGTGAGTTCCATCACAGCCATGGCCTCAGAGAATAACCATGTCTTGAAAGAAAAAGAAAAGGAAAAAAAAAAAACCACAAAAACAAAAACAAACTAGTTCTATTGGGAAATGGTTAAAGTCTATGCACTTAGTGTAATGAGATCAGCTTTACAGTAACACAGTTCTGTCCACTGACTTTACCCACGGCTCTATTTAGCTGGACCGTAAATGAATTCCAGCAGACGCTCTGTTTGCTTCATTCCCATGTGGTTTCTGGGAGAGTTCAACAATCAGTGACTCTCTGAACATCAAAGGGCTGCATCTTCGAGGCCCCACTCAGACAGAGGAGAGAGTAGTCCTACTCATGACAGCTTTGGGGGGTATTATTTTGGAGGCAAGGGCTCGACTGCACTTCAGGCTAGCCTTTTCCATTAGCCTCCCCAGTGCCACTATGCCCAGTTTCAAATATTTATCCACTTTTCAAATTGGCCCCATGATCGTGAATTTGAGCCAAGAGCCAATTTGACAACAATTTGGCACAATTGATTTAATAACTATATTGTCTACTATTTTCCAATGGGCCATTACATTGTTCCCAATGATGTCTATCCCCTCCCCAAAACAAAGGCTCTTCCTCAGCTGGCATAAAGCTCACACCTGTAACCCTAGCACTCTGAGGCTGAGGCAGGAGAATAAAGACAAATTCCAAGCCAGTCGGAGCTGTAAGAGACCCTGTCTCAACCTAAAGGAGATTTTAGGGGGATTAGAGATGGATCTCAATGGGAGAGTGTAGCCTAACAGGCACAAAGTCCTGGACCAGGTACTGTGGCACATACCTGGGATCGCAGCACTCAAGAGCTAGAAGGGTCAGAATTTCTAAGGTTAGTCTTGGCAACTTAGCAAATTCAAGCCCAGCCTGGGCTGAGTGAGATCCTTTCTCAGAAAATAAGTTATCTTTTCTATAGTCAAGACTAACTCTGTCTGGTTTTAGCCAACGTGAAAAAGGTAAGAAGTTTAGGAATGCTGTCTGGTTGAGTAATACCAGCTCAACACTAACAGTCATTTGATGATTTCAAGTCAACAGAGACTACCTCATGTGTATATGGCTCAGGTCAAGGAAAACACCAGGGCAGGGTGGGCTCTTATTCCTTGACCGGACAACTGGGATGGCCTTAAAGCTATACTTTAGAAGCAACATGTGTGGTTCTGAAAGGGCTGGGGATGTGGCTCAATGGAATACCCCTTGTTTAGACCCTGGGTTTGACCTTGCCAGCACAAAAGAGGGGGACATCTCATCTTTCTCAAGCTCTCCCCCAAAGCCAGGTGTGGATCTCACTTCGTTAGTTAAAGATGAGAGGAGTGTGCCTTGCAGTATTTGGCAAGCTGGGGTTGAACTCCTGGACTCAAATCATCTTCCTGCCCCAGCCAGGCTACAGCTACAGGCACATCCCACTACTAAAGACATCACCCTTTTGGATGTTTTTTCCCTTCCCTTGTAAAATGATGTAAAATCATGTTACTGTCATGTTTGTTTTTGTAGGATTCAAACTGTGCGCCTAGCTCTCTAGATCAGCAAACTTAACACAGCATCTGGAATGTTCTCCTACATGAAACCCTTGCCCACGTGAGAGCCCACAAGTCTAACTAGAAAACACAACTGCTTATGGGTAACACACACTGCTTCTTCCTCTGCTCGGCTGCCAAGTCTGAACCTATGTTTTACAACATAGATTTTGTTTGGTCACATGAAAATGCCAAAAATAGTCAATGCTATAATTAGCCCAAGCTGAGTCTCATCTCCTAAAGTCACTACCGGTGTCGTCATCTTTTATTCCCTTCCTTTTGTCCCCCGTCAGGCTTCCTCCTCAAATGCCCCTTACAAAGAAAACCTCCCTGGCTGACTGCCATGGACTTCTCTGCCCATTTCCATTTTAAGTAATTTTTCTGTCTCAGGCTCTTCCAGAACAAAGGCAGAAGAAGGCAAAACTTGCCGATTTATTTTTAAAGAAAACTTCACTTCAAGCTGTTATAAGCTAACAAGAGGCTTTCTGCAGTCACATGACTCCAGTACACTGCATCTGCTGATAAGGGCTCACAGAGGATTCCTGTGAAAACCTCCACCTCAGACCAGTTTCCCATGGGCCACAGGAAGCAGCTTCCAACTGTACAGTGTTTGTCAAGGCATGTCCCACAGCAGGCACCCCTTTCTACCCAGGGGGCGCCCCCAAGTCCTTTGGCTCTTACCAGTTATGTAAAAACAGCAGCGCTGCCTCTGTCTTGAGGCAGCTAATAGTAATGGATTCAACAGGAATTGGTGGGGTGTGTATGTGCGTGCCTTCCCCCCCACTCTGCTGTTTTGAGACAGGGTTTCTCTATGTAGCTTTGGCTGTACGGGAACTACTCCTCATATAGACCAGGCTGGTGGCTTCGTTGAACTCATAGAGATCTCCCTGACTCTGCCTCCTGGGTGCTGGGATTAAAGTTCACTGGCACCACCACCTAGCTAAAACTAACGTTTAAAAAAAAAAAGGGGGGGGGGGGTTGGGGATTTAGCTCAGTGGTAGAGTGCTTGCCTAGGAAGCGCAAGGCCCTGGGTTGGGTCCCCAGCTCCGAAAAAAAGAACAACAACAAAAAAAAAAAAAGAACCAAAAACAAAACCAAAAAAAAAAAAGATTTTTTTTTTTTTGGTTTTGTTTTTAAGCTAGGAGAATTGTGTGTTCAAGGCCAACCTGGCTACAGAGAAAAACCTTATCTCTAAATCTCTTGGGCTTACCCCAAGGATTCTGCTTCACTCAGTGCTGTCCTTGGACTTCTACGCTGATCCTAAGTAGGTTAAACACCTTGGGTGCTGATCCAAGATTTTCTTGTACATGACACTTTACGTGGCCACCTAAGTAACAAACTGGCATAATTCACTGCCACCTTACCAGGTTTTCTTTTTTTTTTTTTTTGGTTCTTTTTTTTTTTTCGGAGCTGGGGACCGAACCCAGGGCCTTGTGCTTCCTAGGTAAGCGCTCTACCACTGAGCTAAATCCCCAGCCCCCCAGGTTTTCTTTATATTTGGCTAGGAAATTCATAATTACTGTCTATACAAATGAACCGAACACCAACTTTGGCCACAAACTGTTTACCAGGCAAACTGCTCATTAGAACCACCCCAGATTGTATGACAGGCCAGGCCAGAATAATGAAATACTAGGTAAAGGGAAGTCACAGTTAAAGTCAAACTGAAAAATCAACAGTGAAACTGAAAGGGAAGAAAAAGCCACTGCTCAGGGCTTCTGGTGCAGAAAGGATAGGACTTGTTTCTTATAGACCCACAGATGGCCATTTCTCTGCCCCTGTCTCCCAGTCTAGGCCCACTCCTTTCCAGCCAACTATATCCTTAGAAGTATCTCACTTTCACTTTTTGGAAAAAAGTTCCAGTTGAGCTGTGGTGACACACACCTTTAATCCCAGCCCTCCAGAGACAAGAGGCAGGTGGATCTCTGATCTGGAGGCCAGCCTGGTCTACAGAGTGAGTTCCAGAACAGCCAGAACTACACAAAGAAACATTGTCTAGGAAAAAAAAAACAAACCACCAAACAAACAAACAAACAAAAAGGGAATCTTTCTTCACATTCTTTAATGTATCTGCACTCCAACTGAGCAAAGAGATCACGACCCAGTGTTCTGAAACAGCAGTAGGGGGCTGGGCCTAAGCCAGGAGAAAGAACTGTTCAGTCCTCATCACCCACATCTACACAGATCTGCCTAGAACCTCAGTTCCCATTTTTTCTTCCCCAACACCCACATGTCTCTGCGAGCAACCAGATTTGGGGCCTCGGTGGCATGGAAACGAGTGAAGAGGGGGGGCTGGGGTGCCAATGAGAATGGATGGATAGGAGTCGGTGTAGGGGGAGGGGGAGCACCAACTTGGCCTTGAGGTCCGAAAGGCAATCTTGAGATCTGTCCTTCTACCTTGAGGGAAGCAGAAGCAAGAAGGGGCTTTCTGTCCGTCAAAGAGACCCAAGGATGTCCACCTGTAGTCATGACGAGCCTGTCCCCGGCCCGAACACCCACCTGAGGAGCCCCACACTCAACACGGTGTGAATTCCCTTTCCATCTGTCAGTCGGGGGACACAATCCCCGAACACCCGGGCTGCTGCTCAGCTCCAGCAGTGTCCATCGAAACCTGACAGGCTCCAGAAAGTTGCCCGAGAAGTCCTGCCATCCTGACCCGTCCCCTCGGCGTGGGTCTACTCTCCCGGACCTCCGGGATCCTCCCCGCCCGCGCGGACGGCGCACGCAGACTTACCCGGAGCTCGCCCTCCGTGCGGTGCAGTCCCAGGCGCCGCAGCCCCACCGCCAGGTCGTTGACACACAGGCCGCCGTCGCGGTTGACGTCGAGTGTTTGGAAGAGGCTCCACAGGCGCAGTTGGTGGTCCGGGCCGCCACAGACTGCGCCGCCACACGGGTCCCCTACAGAAGCCGGCGACGAGGCGGACGACGAGGCGGTGGCGGTGGCGTCCGGCGGCGGGGAGGCCACGCAGCGGCACAACACACTGCTCACCATCGGGCGCGAAGCGGGGGCGCCGGACGCGGGGCTGAAGGCGGCAGGAGGGCGACCCGAGCGCGGAAGCACGCCGGCACTCCTGAGACAGCAAGCGCGGGCTCCGAGAAGCCGGCAGACTGGAGGGAGGGGCCGCTTCCGGGAGCCCCGCCCCGCGGCGCGCGGAGGCACTGACCGCGCCCTCTGGCGCACTGCCCACCAATCACAGGCCGGGATGTCGGCTTCGGGAATCAATGAGGGGGCGGGGCCACTGTGCCAGCTGGAAGTCGATTCAAACTGAGGGAGTCGGGGATTGGCTGAAGTTGGGTAATAGGCAAGCAGAAAGCCCTGTGTCCAATTCCTATTCAGAAGCTCTATTTAGACTGCGGAATGAGGCTGGGAGGGGCGTTTGTGTACGAAGAGATCGTAGCTATCTGTGGAAACGAAATGGGTATGAGGGCAACTGTGGGCTGAAGTTAGAAGACACAAAGCACCATTGAATAAAATGAAAATTTAATGGGCTAACGACTCAAGACCGAAAACACGAATCAAAATCAGGAGGCTAAGCTTCTAGTAGTCTCCTAAACTACCAATAAAACAGCTGAATTTCACAACGTAATAGTCGCGATACCAACAACTGAACGACAGTCTGATTTTCCAATGGAAGTGACTAATGTCCATGTGGGAGGACACCCTGAAGCGACAGACATGTCTTTAGACCAATGACCAGGCCAGATCTAGAAAAGAGGTGTGTCCTCTGAGAGGAATGGCAGGCCTGGAGAGCCAGTGATCGGCGAGACATTTGAGCCACGCCAAGCCTGGAGGGCGGGGTCTCTCAGGGATGTGCCGAGGGGCGGGAAGAAGGGAAGTGGGCGGATCTCCGCACACCCCAGCGGAAGAGGCAGATTCAGGAAGCCATTACGCAGCTGGCTGGCGGCGGTCGGGCCGGTCAGGGCTGGGCCCTACGCACTTTGCGTAGCGAGGGGGGTTACTTAAGGCCTGGTACTTGGCCTTGAACAAGCCCTGCCTTGTCCCCCTAAAGGGGGTGGGGGTGAGAGAGAGGCGAGGCTGAAAAAGAAGAGAAGAGAAATTGGGGCTGTTAAGGGCATTATAATTTCTTTAAAAGGAGAGGAAAGGGGAGGCTATGGCTGTCCCAGCCAAGAAGAGGAAGATGAACTTTTCAGAGAGGGAAGTGGAGATCATCGTGGAGGAACTGGAACTGAAGAAGCACCTGCTGGTGAACCACTTCAATGCTGGGGTCCCTCTGGCTGCTAAGAGTGCGGCCTGGCATGGCATCCTGAGAAGGGTCAACGCTGTGGCCACCTGCCGTAGGGAGCTGCCCGAAGTCAAGAAGAAGTGGTCCGACCTCAAGACCGAGGTCCGTCGCAAGGTTGCCCAAGTCCGAGCTGCTGTAGAAGGTGGCGAGGTTCCAGGGCCCACAGAAGAAGATGGAGCTGGTGGACCTGGGACAGGCGGTGGCAGTGGTGGCAATGGCACAGCCATAGCTCCTGTACTGCTGACCCCAATGCAACAGAGAATCTGCAACCTGTTGGGTGAGGCCACCATCATCAGCCTACCCAGTACCACAGAGATCCATCCCGTGGCCCTCGGACCCACGGCCACTACAGCCGCAGCCACGGTCACCCTGACACAGAGTGAGTGAGCTCTCCTGCTCAGTTCAGCTGCATACATGGGACGGGCCAGCAAGTGCTGGGACAGCTTGGGGCAAATTGGCTGCCAAGGGTCAAAAGTCAGATAGCGATCTTGGAAAGACCTTGAGGCCTTCCAAGAACTCCCCAGACTGAAATGATCGTGTTCTTTTAGGGTCTTTCTCAGCATGTGGATAGTTGGATGTCCATGACTTCCACATGCTGACCTATGTAGTGTTGAAGACAGAGACTAACTGTAGACCTACAGGACTCAGGACCTCATATTAATAGGCAGTCGGGATATACTCACTGAATGACTGACTGACTAGGACTAATACTGCCCAAGTGAGACATCCATTGTGCACAAAGACGTACTGTGTTTTCGGTATACAAACACACACCAGGCAGCATCGTGATTCCTGTTCACCAAGCAATTTATGCTGGGCACCAGAAATACCAAAGTATTTAACATTCCCTAGCGGCTAGACGGGTAGCTCAATGGTAAAGTCCTTGCTTAGCACTGCAAAAAAAAAAAAAAAAAAAAAAAACTAAATGTATAGGCCAATTCTGTTTTACTAGGGCAGATGAGGTTTATTGATGAATAGCTTTACTATGAAATGGGAAAACCCAAGGACTCACAAGAGGAAAGGGATTTCCCGGTGTGTGGGGAACACATGGTTGACGGCACTGAGAAATAGGGGAAATAGGAAGTGGGGGTACATGCTAGTAACTAGCATTCAAGAGGTGGACCCCTAGGGCTCAGTAGCCAGCGAGCCTCACTTAGAGAGTTCTAGGCCAGTAGAGGGACTCTGTTTTAAAAAAGGAAAAGGTGTGAATAGCACCTGAGGAATGACTCCTGAGGGTGTCTTTTAATCCCTCTCCGTATGTATACAAACACACATGTGTGCACACATGTGTACCAGCATATACATGGACATATATACACAGTTTTTAAAAAGATAAACAAGATTGACACCTCCCACATACATGAAGGCCAGAACAAGAAGGTCCCTTCAGAGGTTCTCTTCCATGAGTGCTGACAGAACTATCTGGTTGGGTTTTGTGTTTGAGATAAGGATGTGTGCCCACAACCCTGAATTCTGCTTAGTCATGATGGGATTTGAACTGGATCAATGGTGTGCTCTGAGACCAGAAGGGGATGAAAAACACTGGTCTAAGTCAGGTACTGTTCTGGAACAATATCTGCAAGGATGCTCAGGTATCTTAAGGACCAATGTGATTAAGGAGACAGGGAGACATTTTTCTGGACATGCGAGCTGCTCTGGCCCTCGTTCTTCTTTGATTGGTCACACAGGCTGGCCAGAATTGGCTCAAAGCAGGACAGAGAAGTGGTTCTGTTGTCCTCTCTGAAACTGAAGAGGACAGTGTCCACCTCTTGTCATTTGGAGGATTCATTGAGCTAATCAGTATGGAGTGGTGCGCAAATCTCCCAGTGTGGCATTCTGTATCAGGATTAGGATTTGCTGTTCTAATGCCGCCATTCTTGTTGGCGTCTCTGCATTTGTCAGAGCCAGTAGAGTAAAATCCTGAAACCCTATTGGAGAAGTATCTTGTGGTGGAACATATGCTTAGCATACACAAAGGCCTGGGTTCTATCCCAGCCTTCAGGGACAAAGAGAGCGGAACCTCTCAGATTCTGTGTTTTTATGTGAATACAGCAAGGGGGGGCGGTGAATTCCCTCTGACCCCTGCTGCACGGGGTTTAATGGCCCCCTCCCCAGGTTGCAGAGTCAGCAACATTCCTTCCAAAAGATGACCCACATCTGCTTTTGCTCTTTCTTCCCGGCAGTCCCCACTGAGACCACCTACCACACACTGGAGGAGGGAGTGGTGGAGTACTGCACAGCTGAAGCCCCTCAGCCCCTGCCGACAGAGGCCCCAGTTGAGATGATAGCCCAGCCTGCAGAGACCTCCGTCAAACCACAGGCACTCAAGAGCCGTATTGCCCTCAATTCGGCCAAGTTGATCCAGGAGCAGCGGGTCACCAACCTACACATAAAAGAGATCGCCCAGCACCTGGAGCAGCAGAACGACCTGTTACAGATGATCCGGCGTTCTCAGGAGGTGCAGGCCTGTGCCCAGGAGCGGCAGGCCCAGGCCATGGAGGGCACCCAGGCAGCCCTGAGTGTTCTCATCCAGGTCCTACGGCCCATGATTAAAGATTTCCGACGCTACCTACAGAGTAACACTCCCAACCCAGCCTCAGCCCCTGACCCTGGACAGGTGGCCCAGAACGGGCAGCCAGACAGCATCATCCAGTGAGGGCAGGGGTCAAACCGGTACTCTGCTTGTGATTGAAGGAGACGTCTGTGGAATTTTAAGTGGTTTCTGTGGGCAACTTGAAGTGGGCCGTGTGGATAGCTCCCTCTTGGATAGGTACGTGGGGTTTGTTAGTCTGAGAAACATGAAGGAGACTAGGAAAAGGAATTTGCTGGGTTCCTCGAACCCAGTATATCTTAGTTCAACCCCTGGAGATGCCTTGCTGAGAAGATTTTAGCTGGGAGCCATGTATGCTGGCAATGGAACATGGGTTGACATGGTCTAAGGCTTGAGACATCACCCACACTCAGTTTAAGACAACTTTAAAGACAGACTGGTTCTCGCTGGGGCTACGTCTCAGCACACGATCGTCAGTCAGCGAGCTGCCCCACCTCAGGTGCACCATCCTGAGTGCCATCCTGCCAGGGTCGCTGGCAGAAATGCAATAACACCCTAAGAAGAATGTCTCCCAGCACCACTGGGAAGTCCCGGTCCTTTCTCCCTCTCACTGTGCCTCCGTTCTCAGGGGACTCTTGACTGCTGTATGCCGCAACCACCCAGGCACAGCCCAGCTCTTGGATATGCCCCGAGACACATGCAGCCGGCCTGGCTCAGGAATGCTGCTGTGTGTTGTGGGTTGGCCACGCTCTAGTCTTCCACGGCCTCTCTGGGTAGCTGTTCTGTAGTTTGCCCCATCCCCAGACTTCAACACAGGTGGGCTTCCGGTGCTGTCAGTGTTAGAAGGCAAACGCCTGTGGAATCCTGTTTCCTGCTGCAGTGTACTTGAGATGAACCTCTAGTTTTTATTTTGTTATTTTTTTTTCCTTTAGAAAGCTCACTTCCTAGCCAGTCATATTTATTCTAAAGATGAACCCTTTCTGGGAGGGCTTCAAGCTCTGTGGCCACCCTTCTTTCTCCTCCACTGGACCACATGTCCAAAATACAGTGCACATAGATCCCTGGCCCACCCAGTACTCGTCTCCCTTACTCAGTGCCTGGAGCCCTGAAGATGCCCCCGCCCCCCTCTGGCTGAGTGAGTCCAAAGCAAGGACAACGGTCCCTGAATGTAAGAGGTGGGAGATAGCAAGTGGACACTTTGAACCTTGTGCTCTAGCAGGACATAGCCCCAGAGGGCTGAAGCACGTGTTGCCTGGCTTTCTACCTTCTCTCTGAGGCACTTACAAGAGACTCTGCCAGGCAAGGTTTATTTGGATCACTTTCAGACTTGAGGCCTCAGTCTCCCACGTTACTACCCCCATTCGCCATGTTGCTGCCACATCTGGGACACTCATGATTACAACTCAAAGTTCCAGATCTTAGCCAGGCAAAGAGCCCAAGTTGCCTTTCCAGGCATGCGCACATAGAGATGCTCAGCTCCACCGAGGTCTCAGGAAGAGGTCCCCTGGAAACAGTGAGGTGGCTACCCACTGTCCCCTTCTCCAAGGAGGCATGTGTAATGCTAGCTACTGAGAGATGGAAGGAGGTGGGGCCCCAGCAGGGTTGCTACGGGAGCCTCCTAAGGATTTGTGACCTAGTTTGGTTCTCTGGGGTTGGAAATCTGAGCCAATGTTGTATCTGTTCCATTTGTGCATAAAGAGGAAGCCTAGATTACTTAAGCTAACTTGTTCTTCCCAGGTTACAACTTTAAATTAAAGAAATTTCCCTTTTTTATACACACTCCTCTTGTCATTATTGATCACACATAGCCCCCAGGCTAAATCTGCCCGGCCATTTTGTTGTTATTTTTTTCCTGAGCCAGGGACTCACTGTGTCTCCCTAACTGGCCTTGTGATGGCTAAAGTTGTTTTTAAGTTTAAATTGCTATGCTTACAAGATCTATAAAACAAAAGCCCCCCCGCCCCGCCCCAGTACAGATAACTCCTTGGGGTGGTGGGGGCTGTTGTTCACATAATAAGACAGGTGTTTTCACTCCTGTCAGCAAGCTTGGTTGCTCCAACTGCACAGAATGTATTTGATCGCACGTAGGTGGAAGGCAGGTCGGCAGGAAGTAAGTTAGGATGTATGCTTGCCCTACTTGGGTGTAGGTGTAAGTATGTAGCCTTGTGGGTTGTGACTTGATAAGCTCCTGTCTGTTCAGTGCCATACTCTGAGATTCCCAGCTATGGACCACTGGTCAGTGCCCCTCATCCTGGCCAATATTTAATCAAGCTTGTGCTTCAAGCTGGCTCAAAAATTATGGCAGTGGTCTTAGTCTCACTCCATGGGATCAGGATTTTCTGGAGACCCCAGCAAGACCAGACCACCCATCAAAATGCTTCACTCTGGAACTCCAGGGCTGAAGGGATACCTCAGCCGGTGCACATCTTGAGACCATCAAGGCTCCAAAGTAGGCTTTCCCCTCGGAACTGTTAGAGTAAACTGCCACGCTGAGAGAAGCAGCAGGTATCTACAGAGGCCTGCCCTGGTTAGTCAGAGCAGTTTTCTGTGACATCTAACTCCGTTGGGATCCTGATCTGGGATGTGGAGGGGTTCGACAGAACCCAGTACTCTCCTGTCCAGGGCCAAAATAGAGACACTTCAAGGCCCACCTGAGGTTCTTGGTTGGATTTTGGGTCTTGTTTGTAGAAGTTTTGTTGCAAACATGGGAGCCAAACCAGAAATGAATCAGGCTCAGTTGAATGCATAAATGGTGGTGAGTGTGTGAGTTTTCTGTGTTCTATGTTTATCCTTTTGTTTTCTCTGACTATCCCTGCCCCTGCCAGCTGCCAGCCACCACAGCTAATGTTTTGCCATAGATATTTTGATGGTCCGGAATCAGAATTTATCTCTGAGCTTTCTGGTCACTGGATTCAATGTAGGAAGGATTCAAACATCCTTTGGGTGTGGGTAATGCTAAAGTTATGTTATTTTATTTTTTTGCTGTTCTACTTTATTGAAAACCTAGTTCTGAAGTTGAGTTAGAGCTCTCCTCTCTCTAGACCCAAGCATTCTTGTTTAAAAGTCTCTTCTCTGTCCTGTGTCAGGGAAGCCACCTGACTCTGTGACAGGAAAAAGAGAAAGGCCAAAATAGCCTTAAAAAGTTAAGACTATTAGCTTCACAGAGAAACCCAATCTTGAAAAAACCAAACCAAACCAAAAAAAAGTCACCCAGGTGGTATTGGTTTTAAAGACTTGACAGGGCCATGCACTGTGTAGCTGTAGTTTCTTTTCTTTTTTTCTCACGGAGCTGAGGACTGAACCCAGGGCCTTGCGCTTTCTAGGCAAGCACTCTACCACTGAGCTAAATCCCCAACCCCAGGGCTGTAGTTTCTAAAGAGAGTCTGGGAAAGGACCCCAGCAGTTTTAGGGACTCCAGTGCCACATGATGGCTACAAGGAACAGCAGCCTCGGTAAAATGGGATTAGGAGATAGGCTGTGTGCTGCCGAGGGCAGAGCTGGGGCGGTGACCTGAGCCTCTTGGGGAAGCCCAGAGGATTCCGAGTAGGTCCCAGACAGTGAACACTGAGTTGTTCACACTGTTGGAATTTGGTTTTGCCTTGTCTAGATGGTGGTTGTACCTTGTTTCTTCCCTCTTGAAGCAAAAAAGGGGTGCTTTATTCTTGATATCGCAGAAGCTTATGGTAGAAAGATTTTAAACTTCTTTAAGAAGAAATTTTGGAGGTTTTCTTTTAAAAAATTTAAAAAATTAAAAACGATATCTTCTCTAAGTATTTATAAAGCTATGAGACATTTTAGGTTTATAAAATATTTTATATTATGATGTCTTTGTTAATATGTAATCTGAAGAAGTAAATAAATAAAAGGATAAAAGACTTAGGGCCATATCTACGAGCACCAAACACCAACACCAGAAACTGGGTTTTTCCTGTCTTATGATATGCAGCAAGTCATTGGCCTAAGCAGTCTGACAAAAGGGCCTAAAGGATGCCTCTCCCTCCCTACGGTCTATTCAGGCTGACAGGCTGACCGAAGAATGTACGTCTAGCCTCCTTGGCATTTTCTGTCTTTTTTTAGCTTTAGCTATTTTGATAAATTGAGACACACGTGAAACTGTGGTGTTCTTTAATGGTGCACTCTGAAAGGGCCAGTGTCTCTTTGGACTGTATCTATGACTTAAACTTTTATTTTGATGCCAAATAAACTTCCATTAAAAATCTGTTATTCTTTTTTAAGGCTAAACTTAACAGGGACAGAAATGCAAATCCTAATCTTATAAAAGCTTCTAACGATAAAAAAAAAAGGCTGCTGTAAAAGATGATTGAGGGGGGAGCTGGAGAAGTGGCTCAGTGGTTAAGAGCACTGACTGCTCTTCCAGAGGTCCTGAGTTCAAATCCCTGCACCCACATGGTGGCTCACAATCATCTGTAATGGGATCTGATACCCTATTCTGGTGTATCTGAAGACAGCTACAGTGTATACATATACATAAAATAAATAAATCTTAAAATAAGATGATGGGGACATGCAAGCTAGTACTCAGTCACCTTACACGGGATCAAATTCCTTAGTGTGTTCAGATCTATGTGTGTAGTCACGCTAAGAATTAGCATAATGAAATATAGAAATGAACTCTCTCTACTTAACCTCCTGTATGTGTTTTCAAGGTTAGGCCTAGAGCAAATAACTAAAATTAAGCCTCCTTAACATCAGGTATACTTAATAGGTGGTATCTCAGGGTTGCTACAGCTGCATCAAACACCATGACCGAAAAGCAAGTTGGCTCACACTTTCAGATAATAGTTCATCATTGGAGGAAGCCAAGACAGGAACTCAGTCAGGGCAGCAACCTGGAGCAGGAGCTGATGCAGAGGCCATGGAGGGTGCTGCTTGCTGGCCTGCTTCCCCTGGCTCGCTCAGCTTGCTCTCTCTCTCTCTCTTTTTTTTTTTTTTTTTTTGTTCTTTTTTTCGGAGCTGGGGACCAAACCCAGGGCCTTGCGCTTCCTAGGTAAGCGCTCTACCACTGAGCTAAATCCCCAGCCCCACAGCTTGCTCTCTTATAGAACTCAGGACCACCAGCCCAGGGATGGCACCATCCACAATGGGCTGGGCCCTCCCTCATTGATCACTAATTGAGAAAATGCCTTAGAGCTGGATCTCATGGAGGTATTTCCTCAACTGAAACTCCTTTCTCTCTGATGGCTCCCTTGTGTCAAGTTGACATCCAGTTGAGATGGCTCTCAAAACTTTTCAGAGATCTGTCTACTGTGACGTTAAAATGTTTAATGGAGAAAGCTTCCTGTGATTGGCAGAAATGCCAGATCCTAGCGGCAAACCTAAGGCCTTTGTCTTAGTAGGGTCTCCATTGCTGTGACGAGCACCGTGACCAAGGCAACTCTTAGAAAGGAAACATTTAATTGGGGCTGGTTACAGTGTCAGAGCTTCAGCCCATTATCATCAATGGGGGAAGCATGGCCCCATCCAGAGACACAAGATGCTGGAGGAGCTGAGTGTTCCACATCTTTACCCACAGACAGCAGAAAGGGACCACATTTTTTCACACTGGGTGCAGCTTGAGCATTGAAGACCTCAAAGCTCCACCTCCAAGGTGACAAAGTATGATGCAGAGGCCATGGATGGGGGCCTAACAAGGCCATACTTCCTCTCATAAGGCCACACGTCCTAACATTGTTACTCCTTATAGCCCAAGCATTCAAACACATGAATCTATGGGGACCAAACCTATTCAAACCATCACAGTCTCCAAAAAAAGACAGATGGGGAACTGACCTGGAGTGTGGTGATGCTAACCACGGGGCTAAACTGCCCATGCCTCATTTGCGGTCTGTCAGGGACCTGCACAGACTGTGAACACTGTTGACCTCACTGCCCTCCTCTGCCTACCTCAAGGTAGGCCAATTTTCCCAGGTTCCTCACACACAAGAACATCTCTCAGACCTTCTGTGTCTGGCGGTCCTTCGGGCTAGGCTGTCCTGTGTAACAGCGGAAGACCAATGACTTCTGTCCCCCAAGGAAGCCTGAGGCTGTAACTACCTTGTTAGCTCATTTCATATGTAAAAATTAGGCCTTGCGTTGTCTAGAGCAACTAGAAACTTTCTTGTGCTGAGGAAGACAGATGGGTTTTCCTTGCTAACAGGCTTCCTATTAAAAGGATAAACGGGCTTCAGATGCAATGTTTTACCATTCCTTTATTTAAAGGGACTTGCTTTGCAATGACTGCTCTTGATAATAACTTCTGATACCTACGGTAAATATATAGCTGGAAAGAAGGTTTTAAGTTTATGTAAGTTCTGAGGGTCTAAGAAAGTATCCAAAGGTATCCAAATACGAGTTGTAAAAGTGTAATAAAGTGACAAGGTAATACAAATGTTTCGTGTCACTTTCCCACCATGCTACTGTTATGCTACAGTCGCAAAAGGTCACAGATTGCACATCAATCAATGGCATTCTGATAGCCAATCTAACCCTGGTAAAGCACGAGCGACATCCTAGTCATAAACTCAAAATTTTAAATCTCCTTTGGTTGTTGTCCAAGTATAGACGTAAAGATGCTTCTCGTTGTGCTAAAATCATCTCTGTCCGATCTGTAGATCCAGCCCTCTGGCTAGAGGAAAGAACGCTCATGTTTTTTTTTTTTTTTTTTTTTTTTAAGATTTATTTATTTAATGTATGTGAGTACACTGTCGCTGTCTTCAGAGACACCAGAAGAGGGCATCGGATCCCATTACAGATGGTTGTGAGCCACCATGTGGTTGCTGGGATTTGAACTCAGGACCTCTGGAAGAGCAGTCAGTGCTCTTAACCACTGAGCCATCTCTCCAGCCCCACGCTCATGTTTTTTAACCCAAAGCCATAGCTTTTGCTATGACTCAAAGGCACACATCTACTTTAGCAGCTTACAGACTCCTAGTAGCTGCTTTTCTCTATGATGTGAATTTCTGTACAGATTGCAAACAGCGGTAATGCTAACGTATCTAAACGTTTTATCACTTTTTGTAAAGTAAAAACAATATGTAGGCTTCAGGGAGTTGAGTGAGACTTGAATCTACCTCTCGCAGGTCAAACAGACTCCAGATAAGCTCAGCTTAAAATTTCCACCTGCCCATTCCTGAGACGAAGCTGGGATTTCTCTTTCTGTCTCTCTGTCTCTGTCTCTCTCTTTCTCCTTTCTCTCTCCCTCTCTCTCCTCTCTCTCTCTCCCTCTCTCTCTCTCCTCTCTCTCCTTCCCTCCCTCTCCCTCTCTCTCCTCTCTCTCCTTCCCTCCCTCTCCCTCTCTCCTCTCTCTCCTTCCCTCCCTACCCTCTCCCTTCTCCCTTCTTGAGGCTTTCCCCCAACTACCAAGACCATGGGCCTGGAAGTTCCAAATATAAGATTTCTTTTAAATTCCTAAGCCTAAGCTTTAACTTCCATCTCTAGTCTACACCTGTCACAGCAGATTTCCACTTAGCTGACAGAGGTCATCCAGGAACCAACTGCAGACTACGAACTGCTTCAAATGGACGTGAACCAGCCCAGCCGATCTGACTGTTCCCTGTCTCTTCAGCTGGGTCAGTGAGCCAGATGCTTCTGATGAATGCTCTACCACCTGCATCCCCTCCTGGTCTTTGACTGACATTCCAGTCTTTCTGGGGCCTGGCGATCTAATTTCAGCAGGAAAAAGTTACAGAAGAGAGTAAGATGCTCCTTATCCTCATCAAAGGGCTGCAAGGTTGGGTCGAAGAACACAAATTGGTTACCTATAGTACCCATTGGCATACCAGGAGGGGTACCACATGAACCAAGACCTACCAACAGGTAGACTCATTAGCTGAAGTAGTTCTACGTCACGATAGGGCACTCCAAATGCTCTATGCAGGACCAGGAGAATATTGTGTGGTTTTAAGAGAAAATTGTTTTCAGACAAACCACTCTGATTGGAGATTATCCAGTTATGCTCAAAAGATGCAAAAAGAGGGGGACCTGAGAGGAAATAAATGACTGGTCTCTTTCTTATTTTTGCGTTCCTCCTTGATAGTAACCCTGATGTCAACCATTGCACAGCCTTTGACCCTTCTGTTTCTGCTAATTACTCTGCTGGCCCTTGCATCATTAACGCCTTAGCTAGATATGTAAATTCCCACCCTGGCACCTTTTATCTGATGGTTATTAGGTCCAGTATAAACAGGCACCCACTAGAGTCAAGGATTTGGTTCAGGACACAAATCGGGGGTGGGGGATACAGTTGTGTTTTAAGTTCCTATCATTGGGTTTAAGAGACCTATAAAACATCTGGGAGGTGGTGGTGCACACCTCTAACTCATGAGGCAGAGGTTATTGGATCTTTTAAGTTCAAGGCCAGACTGGTCTACACAGCTAGGACAGGCAAGGGTACACACAGAAACCCTGTCTTGAACTTCCCTTGCCCTGCCCCCCAAAAGAGAGAGAGAAAAGTCTATAGAACAAAAAATACCTCTAACCTTTAAGCCTCACTTGCTCAAGGACAGATAACTTTCTGGAGTGCTTAGGCAGTCATTCATGTAAGATGTCAAACCACCCACATGCTTTTGCATCTGTAAACAAACCTGGTTGCTCCACCTGCACAGGATGTGCTTCATCACATGTACACTTAGGCAGGAAGTATGTCAGGACGTATGCTTGCCCATAATGACCAAGCTGGGAAGTGAGTCTCCTTGTGGGTCGTGCTTTTATAAGCCCCTGGCTAATGCAGTTGAGCACCGTACTCTGGGAATCCTGGATACCACTGGTAAGGATCTGTTGCGCTGGCAACTATTTAATAAAGCTTGCCTCAAATTCAGTTCCAAAATTGTGGCAGTGATCTCATTCTTGCCCAGTGGGATTAGCAGTCTGGACCTTGCTATGTAGACCAGGCTGCCCTTGAACTCACAGAGATCTACCGACCACTGCTTCTTGAAAGCTGAGATTGAAGGCGTGTGCCATTTATTATGCCTGGCTGCCACCTTATCTTTATAAATAAAGTTTAATTGGAACATAAGCATGCATTCACTCAGGGAAGTCACTGATTTATATTATGATAGCAGAGTTGAGTAGCTAGAACTTGAGAGTTTATTGCAAAGCCCGAAGTATAAACCCAGAAGAATACATGGCTTCTCGTGTGGTGAGAATTATCCAGGTCTTACCAAGAACCTAGACTAGACTGCAGCAGACACAGTGCTAAGGCTGTATGGTGTGCTATGGCACACCCTGCATTTGGAGTAATACTTGTGATTTCCTAATGGCTAAGACCTTGGCCAACCCAGCAGACTCGGACTTGGCTGGATTCCAGATCCCGCTCCAGGGTAGGCTGGCTCTCAGGAGTTTCTGCTCAACGAGTGAGATCTGGGTTTTCCAGGGCAGACTCCATTCTTACTTAACACTGTTTAAAGATAAATACAAGCCGACAGTTGTCAGGCCCCACCTCGGAAGCTGTAGGCACTGACTTGTTCCAGCAGTTGCAGGAAGTGGGTGCTGATATGGTTCTCACAGTGCAGTTGAGGACACTAAAGGATCAGAGGTCAAACAGCCTGGGTAAAGCCACAGCCAGGGCAGCCCTGCCTTTAGCTACTTTTTCTTTTCTAGGCACACACTCTTTCTGTTGACCTGGACCCCTGAAGTAGAAACTTTTGGGTGTTTTGGAAAGTCAGTTAGGCCGAATGATGTTTTGCTGGGACACACAGGTAAAAGGGTGTTTTGTTAAAGTAGGCACGTGAAAAAATGTTTTCTTGAAGTAGACACAGAGAAAAGGATGTTTTGCTAAAGCAAACATGTAAAAAGACTCAATGTTACAAAGGAATATAAATATAACACAACAGACAGTGGACGACAACAGATGGTATCGGTGTGCCTTACCATTCTTTAACTAGTCATCGTTCACAGAGAGAAAGTTACCAATTACCTTCTGGTGGTTTTCTGGCAGCTTCTTGCTCCTTCCACAGACTTGGGCTAATTGTCAGAGTGAAGTGGAAATGTCTGGATATGTCAGCTGACAGAGACTCAGAGAGTTTTGCTAAGACAGACTCACGAGGTGTTTTCCTAAAAGACACGTGATGTTTAGAGGGGATGTAGATAGGACTCAGCGGACAGTGACAACCGGCTTACATAGCTAACTTTACATGGCTTTATTGGTCTCAAATCTTCGTCTTCCACAATCTTCACTTCATTGAGGGAGGCACAGCAGAGAACTTCTGACATCCCTGCTGGTCCTGGTCACTCCCACTGACTCGCACCGATTCCTCGGAGGCCTGGCTATTTCTGAGAGGTCATATCACCACTGCCGGTCCGTGTTTGCTATCCTGACACTACTGAACTGGACGCTGGCTGGTATATACCCTGACAACACTGATTGGGTTTGCTCCAAAGAACTATTTCTAAACAAGTCCACTTCCCCCATATGCTAATAACCTTGCTTTCCCGCTACCTCTGGTGGGTGGTGGGCTAGAAGGGTTAAAATATTTAAGAACGCTTATTAAGGGCCTGGAAAGATGGTTCAGTGGTTAAGAGCACACTGACTGCTCTTCAGAGGTGCTGAGTTCAATCCCCAGCAACCACATGGTGGCTCACAGCCATCTGTTATGCGATGGCTCTTCTGGTGTGTCTGACAGTGCCAGTGTACTCACATACATAAAACAAATAAATATTTTAAAAAAATCTAAGTCGGGCTTGGGGATTTAGCTCAGTGGTAGAGCGCTTGCCTAGGAAGTGCAAGGCCCTGGGTTTGGTCCCCAGCTCTGAAAAAAAGAACCAAAAAAAAAAAAAAAAATCTAAGCCGACATATCCTTAGCCCTTTTTGGTGTTTAACCTTTTATTCTGAGTGAGCGAAGTCACCCTGGCTAGCTCTGAACTCATCCTGTCACCCAGGAAAACTCTGAACTTAACATCTTGCTGTTTTAGCCTCTCAGCTGAGTTTACAGGCCTGCACCACCAAGCCAGTTTTAGTTACTGTCTGTCTGTCTGTTTGTTTGTTTTGTTTTTTTAGCTCTAAACTTACCTTAACCATAGGGCCTATGAGACTCGAAGTCACCTGGAAATGAGTTAAGCCTGTCCTTAGGGAATGTCTAGATCAAGAAAGCTCCCTTGTTCATGACGGCACTGTACTTCTATTAACAGACAAGAGACGCCAGGCTACGGTGGTGCACACCTTTAATCCCAGCACTCAGGAGGCAGAGGCAGGTGGATCTCTGAGTTTAAGGCCAGCCTGGTCTACAGAATAAGTTCCAGGACAGTCAGGGCTACGCAGAGAAGAGAAACCGTGTTTAAAAAAAAACAAATGCTTTGTTAATCTACTCACATAGTATTGGCCTAGGCAACCTAGGAAGCATAGAAAGGACCAAGGCTGGGTTTTAGGTATGGCCCCACCTCTTACTGTGTCTCACACCTTTGTGGGTCTCAGTTTCACTAATCCTGACAGAGGCTCTAGTTTCAGATGCTTTGAAAGGGAAGACTGTCTCAGTGTTCAGGGCTCGATTACATTAAAGTAGTCCCTTGGGAACACAAGGCAAAGTGTAAAGGGGAGTGGGTACGCCAAGTCCCTGCCTGAAGCATCTCTGGAGTCTGGTACTTAAGAGGCAGAAGCTGGAAGTTCACAAGTTCTAGGCCAGCCTGGGCTTCACAGCAAGGCCCTCCCTCAAACAAAACACAACGATTCTTTCTTCAAGGTTCTCCCCATTTGTGGCTGTGACACGTAGAGACATGTGGGAAGGCTCAGGCTTCGGTCAGAAAACTAAGAATGGAGTTCAGTGATAGAGGTCTGGTGCTTGCTTAGAAGGCCTGAAGCCCTGAGCTGGATTCCCAGCAGCACGGTAACTAGACATGGTGTTACACGCTTGTAATTCAGATGCTTGGGGAGGGGGAGTCTAGAAAACCAGAAGCTTGACATTATCCTAAGGTACATCTCCGGATACTTGCAACCCTATATTTAAAAAAAAAAAAAAAAAAGGGGGCTGGTGGATCTCTGTGAGTTTGAGGCCAGCCTGATTTATAGAATGAACTCCAGGACAGCCAGGACTACAAAGAGAAACCTCGCCTTGAAAAAAAAATGGGGGAAAAAGGGCTTTGGCTGTCAGTGATGGGTGGCGGCATACAGCTTTAGTACCAGCACTGCAGAGGCAGAGACAGGGGGATGGAGCTTTGAGTTCAAAGTCAGCCTAGTCTCCAGATGGAGTTCCAGGAAGACCAGGACGGCAGAGAAACCCTGTCTTAAAAAGACAAAAACAACAAAAACTAACCAAACAACCAAACAAAAGGGCTTTGATTGGTTGAGCATGCCTACTCAGCAGGTCTGTGGATGGATCTGTCCCAACCTAGAACACAGGTTTGTAGCAGTGTATGGACAGTCAGGGAAGCTGTCTGTTGGCTGACTGTCTGTCTGCACCGAATCTGAGAAGGGCAGGAGCCGGAGGCTTGCTGTCTGAACCTCTGTAATTACCTGAAGTCTGCCTACATGATCACATGGAAGTCTCCGGCCAAGCACGAGTCTTCAAATTCAGCCTGTCCTTTAATGAGGCTGTGCCTTGGGAAAGGGCAGTCTGGTTTCTCCATGCCTCCACTTCCTCCTCAAAATACCTTCTCCACACGAGGCTGATGTAGGAGTTAGCAAGTCGCGGCTGGTAGACGGAGTCACAGGGTTCCTGGAAGTTGAAGCACATGATTTAAAGCAGGCTCTGCTAGAAGTGGTTTTGTCCTGTAGCAAATGACCCCAAAGACTCGGGGCTTTAAAACCTCCACCATTTCTTCTCCCTGGATTTATTTATTTATTTTTTTTTTTTTTGGTTCTTTTTTTCGGAGCTGGGGACCGAACCCAGGGCCTTGCGCTTCCTAGGTAAGCGCTCTACCACTGAGCTAAATCCCCAGCCCCCCTGGATTTATTTTTTTAATAGATTTAACTCATTTTATGCCAAGTGTTTTTGGCTGCATGTATGTATTCCACAATGCTTGTACCTAATACTACTGGGGAAGAGATCACTGGCTCCTCTGAAATTGGAGTTGAGAAACGCCATGTGTGTGCAAGGTGCCAAGCCCTGACCTCTGCAAGAACAAGGACCGTTTATACCCACTCCAGCCTCATAAAGATATTTTATTACGTTCTTTATTTATTTATCAGAATTATTTCCAGACATTATTAAATGTTGGGGGGCAGGGCACAAGAATCTCTTCCTATGACCACACGAGTCTTAGTCATAGTTACTATTCAGTGCATGCCACAGACCTAAACCATTTTGCTACAGCTCTTACTGTGGTGTTGACTAAATTGAGGGCTGGCAACCCCATCATAAGACGATTTGGACTCCTCGCCACTGGAGCAGCAGATACCAAAGCCAAGACTCACTCACCAATGGCGTGTAGCTGAAGTAGCAGAGCCAGGAGTCCACCCCAGGTGTGTCTGCTGCGGCCTCCCTCTGTGAGTCAGCCTCCCGTGAGAGCCTCCCCTGAGCATGAATCACCCTTCCATACCTGCAGCCTGGACCCTTGGACCTGTGACAGCAGCATCAAGAGCCTCACCCCGTGAGTCCCAGACACACCTGAGTGTGGGGACCTTGGGCAATCCTCCCGCTGGGTTACAGGTGCTCTGGGGTTAACACCTGCCCAAGGGCTCAGACCGGTTTCACTGAGATCGATGGAGGAGATGGTGCCCTAGAGCCCAGAGCCTCGCTAGGAGGGTAATAAATGGAAAGAGATGAGAACCGTGCTGGGGCCCATCTAGGAAGTCAGAGCATAGTTCTCCAGGATGTGTAAACTCCATCTCAGAATTTCATTTGTCTGCAGTCCAAGGCTACTCAGATAACAGCAGAGGCACTGATAAGGACTTCCCTGCCTGCCCCTGCAGGTGGAGGACGGAGCTGGCTTCTCAAGGTCAGAAATAAGCCCTTGTCTGACTGTCCAGTTCAATAGATTCTATTGAACAGAAAGCGGGATACTGGGATTGAATGGGAAATCCTTCATTTTAAACGTATTGTTTGCCAAACACTTCCAAATCTGCTACAGGTCAACAAGCGCCATTGGACTGGCTCCACCACGGAGGTCGGCTTTCAGGTTCCAAACTCGACACTCGCGGGCCAGTGACTAACTCCCCAGGCAGGGCCAGAAGAAGGCATTTGGAGGTCGTGGCTGACCTGCAGGAGACTGAAATGCTAGGTCCCTTTTCCTCTTGAGATCTTATTTCCCCTCCTCAATGGAGTGGCTGTCCTGGCTGGGCTGGCTCTGGCCCAGGCTAGCCTGACTCACCTTGGGGACCTAGACTAGTCTCTACGTTGTCCTCATTGTTAAGTCGTGGTGGAAAAGCAGCAGTGACACCCGCCCCCTTGTCAGGAATCAAGCACAAAGGGAGACTGCATGCCACAGGAGACCCCATCTAAGCTGAGGTTACAGAGGACCTCCAGCCAGGTTAACAAGATCCTGGCTTGAAATGTATCCTTGATAGCTTCTGGCTCCGCACGTGGCGCGCGTGGCGCGGTCTTCATGTCTTCCTCAATTGCTTTCTACCCATTTCCTCCTGTCTGTGTCTCTGACCCTCTCACCCAGCACTGGGTTTACAGGCGTATGCAGCTTTTTTTGTATATCCTCAGATTCAGGCACGTGCACCCATCCCCAGATTCTTCCTACCAGTTTAATTTTATTCATAATTATTGTGTGTGTTTATGTGCATGCCCCAGAGTATGTGTAGAGGTCTAAGGGCAACTTTTGAGGCCCTTCTTTTGACCTCTTGAAGTAAAGTCTCTCTTAGTTTTTCTTTCCTTCCTTTTAAAGATTTTACTTATTTTTATGCATAGGAGTGTTTTGCTTTGCATGCTTGAAAGAGAATCACATGTGTGCAGGGCCCACAGGGGCCAGAACAGGGAGGTAGATCCTCTGGAACTTGAGTTAAAGATAGTTTTGAGTCTCCATATTGGAACGATACTCCGCTCCTCTGTAAGAGCCACTTATGCTCTTAGCCCTGGACCCACCTCTTTGGCCCCTTCTCTTGATTCTGCTGCTGGCAAACTCCAGGCTAGCTGTCCTACGAGCTCCCTGTCATTGCCCTGTCTCTGCTTCCCATCTCACTGGATATTACAAACCGCAGCCAGTAAACCTGGCTTTTTGTGGGTTCCAGGGATTGAACTCAGGTCATCAGGCTTTGACTCCAAGCACTCCTACCCACTGAGCCATCTCACAAGCCTCATAGCTTGACTTTGACTGTGAATGCTGGGGTCCAACTTTAGGTCCTCCAGTTGGCACATCCACTAAGCCTTCTCCTCCTCGACAGCCTGTTTTGTATCTCTGCTGTGTGTGTTGTCGTTGAGATGGGGTCTCTTATGTTCCAGTGTGGCTCAGACTCACATGCACTTAGGGTGACTTTGAATTTCTGACCCTTCTCTTCCTCCTCCTGAGTGTTAGGGAACATGTACACAACCATGACCAGTTTATGTGATTTATGTGATAATGGGGGTGGAACCCAGTACCTCATGCCTGCTAGGCAAGCATTCTATTAACTGAGCTACATTCCTTTTTTTTTTTTTTTTTTTTTTCCTTTTTTTTCCGGAGCTGGGGACCGAACCCAGGGCCTTGCGCTTGCTAGGCAAGCGCTCTACCACTCAGCTAAATCCCCAACCCCCTGAGCTACATTCCTAACTCTCTCTCTCTCTCTCTCTCTCTCTCTCTCTCTCTCTCTCTCTCTCTCTCCCCTCTCCTCTCCTCTCCTCTCCTCTCTGTATGTGTGCGAGTGTGTGTGTGTGTGTGTGTGTGTGTGTGTGTGTGTGTGTGTGTGTGTGTGTTTTGTTGTTGTTTGGTTTGGTTTTTAGATAAGGTCTAGGTAGCCCAGGCTGACCGAGAACTCACTATGTAAACCAGGCTGGCCTCAAACTCAAAGAGACCCAGTTGCCTCTCCAGATTACAGGTGTGGGTCACTAAGCCTCGTCTCATTCTCTTTCCCTCAAGTTACGTTTGTTTGTTTATTCCCTCTGTGTGTCCAGACATCACAGTGCTCATAGGTAGAGAGCAACTCCTGGGAGTCACTCCTCTCCATTCACCTTGTGCATCTCGGGGATTGAACTCAGGTCAGCAGGCTTGGTGGTGATTACCTGTCTCTGCTGAACCATCCCACACCCACCTGTCTGAAAATTACAGTTAGTTCTTGTTCTTGGTTATGTTTTTGTTTGGTTTTCCAGACAGGGTTCCCTGTGAGGTCCTGGCTGTCCTGGAACTCACTCTCTAGACCAGACTGGCTTCAAACTCAGAGATCTACCTGTCCCTATCTCTGGGATTAAAGGCCTGGACCACCATTGCCTTGGCTACATTTATTTCTTTTCGTGTGGGGGGTATGTGTGTGTGTGCGTGCGTGCGTGCGTGTGTGTGTGCGTGCGTGCGTGCGTGTGTGTGTGTGTGTGTGTGTGTATGTGTGTGTGTTGTTTTCTTTCTTTTTAAAGATTTTCGCATTTCTATTTTTGAAAACTTTTATTGTATTTTTCTGGGTGGTGCATGCCTTTAATCCCAGCAATTAGAAGACAGATGCAGGCGGACCCATTTTATTTATCCTTTGGGGGCACTTGTGGAGACCAGAAGACAACTTGTGGGAATCAGTTCCTTAAGAACAGTATCTGTGGGGTTGGGGATTTAGCTCAGTGGTAGAGCGCTTGCCTAGGAAGCGCAAGGCCCTGGGTTCGGTCCCCAGCTCCAAAAAAAAGAACCAAAAAAAAAAAAAAAAAAAAAAAGAACAGTATCTGTGTGTAGCTCAGGCTGGCTCCAAACTGGATCCTCCCTTCTTTAACCCCTTCTGGCTATTCTTGTTGTCTCCACAGCCCGCCAGATTCCTCCCAGATGTGGAATTCTGGTGCCTGCACAGCCCACTGGACTCCTCCCGGATGTGGAATTCTGGCTCTGTCTCAGAGAGCCAGTTCTTACTCCGTGCACTTGGAAGAGGTTGCCCAGCTGCTCTTCAGTGGGGAAAGATGTGACTCAGGACTGAAGCCAAGGGCAGATCTTCACAGACCTTCTCGCTCTCCCGCCTGCTTTGATCACCGATTTTCAAGGCTACCATAGCAAAGCAACACTCCCATTATCTCTGTCCTCTGTAACACCCTAAGCATGGTCACCATGGTAACAATTGCAGAAGTGGCTCTTCAGGAACTCAGAAGCCTGTTTGTCCACCTCAAATTAGCTGTTAGGGCTGCCCTGTTAGTTGTCTGACAGATGACCCTTCACCTTCAGAGGACTTATCATAGTCAGGGTTTCTATTCCCGCACAAACATCATGACCAAGAAGCAAGCTGGGGAGGAAAGGGTTTATTCAGCTTGCACTTCCACATTGCCGTTCATCACTAAAGGAAGTCAGGCCTGGAAGTCACACAGGGCAGGAACTTGAAGGCAGGAGCTGATGCAGAGGCCATGGAGGGATGTTACTTACTGGCTTGCAGAAGCTGGAATATGGCCCCCTTATTCCATTACCACCTTTCTGTTTTCTAACTCCCTTAGTGTCTGAGCAGGGCTGTCCTGGAACTTGCTCTGTCTCCTAAGCACTCGGATCGAAGGCTTGGACCACCACGCCTGGATTTAAGCTTTCCTTCACCTAGAACTTGCTCTTTCCTCGGCTGGCCATGAATTTAGAGCTCTGCTTGGGTTTGTCTCCTAGAATTTAAGGGTGTGCCTCCATGCCTGGACCTAAATCTAGCTGGGTAGGATCTTGCCCCAAAGTTCCACTCCCTTATCTCCTATTTCCAAGAACACAGGATTCAGTTCCATTTCATTTCCTGGTGCCCCTTTAATACTAGCACCATATATTTTATATTTTTCCCTTTTTAGCTTGTTATGCTTGTTCAAAACGCTCTTCACGAGACTTAACCAGAGAACACAGTCTGTGATGAGTATTTCTGAGACTTCTTTGTCAAGGCAGTTAATCTGAGTCTCTTCACCTTAGTCTCAGGCAGAATCTTCAGACAAGGGTAAAAAGCAGTCACATTCTTCGCCAAAATACCACAAAACAGTCTCTCGGCCACATATTGAAGTTCTCCACTAAAACCTCTTGGGCCAGGTCTGCACAGTTCAAATCACTCACAGCAACCAAGTCTTCCATAGTCCTACCAGGATGGCTCATTAAGCCCCACTTAAAATGTTCCCCTGCTTTCCAAATCCAAAATCCGAAAATCCACATTCTTCCAAACAAAAGCATGGTCAGGCCTATCACAGCAATACCCCAGTCCCTGGTACCAACTTCTGTCTTAGGGTTTTACTGCTGTGAACAGACACCATGACCAGTGCAAGTCTTATAGATGACAACATTTAATCGGGGCTGGCTTACAGGTTCAGAGGTTCAGTCCATGATTATCAAGGCAGAAAAAATGGCAGCATCCAGGCAGGCATGGTGCAGGAGGAGCTGAGTTCTACATCTTCACCTGAAGGATGCTAGAAGACTCTCCTCCAAGCAGCTAGGGTGTGGGCTATAAGACCCACATTGACTCCAACAGGGCCACATCTTCTAATGGTGCCACTCCCTGGGCTGAGCATATACAAGCCATAACAGGACTAAAACTTGACCCTCAGATCAGACAAGTGCTACTGTTTTAAGAATATGCAGCTTAGGAGCCGTGGACTTTGACCACACACGTGGAAACCACAGATAGTTTTTATCACCTCCAACCACCTTTCTCCATGCCTCAGACTACACAGAGACAGCTCAACCCTATCCGTGAGGAAAAACAAACAAACAAACAAACCAATCCCAAATCCCTTTCTATGCTTTTCCATAGGGAGGTAGAGTTGAGTCCAGGAGATCCTTTTCCTTACATTCAAGACAACTGGTGAATAACGCTGTAGAGAGAATATCTTATAACCACCACCTGTTCATGAAAAAGCCAATGGCCAATGAGCTGAGGCAGGAGATAGGAGGGAAATAGGAGGTGGGACACTGGGAAGGAAGAGAGAATTCTGGGAAATAGCAAGAGAATAAAAGAACTGCTGCCAGAGATTAGAGCAAGATACTAAGAGAGACACTGAGGAAGGTGTGAAGGAGAAGCAAGCCGTGATTGAAGGAGAGATGACTAGCAAAGAGGGAGACAGAGAACAGTTTGAATGGGATGCTCTTGCAGAGTGCCCAGCATCCAGGTCAGGTGACTCCTAACCGCTCATAACCAGCTCAAACGACCCAGCACCTTCCTGTACACATGAGACACACATGCACGCTACACATACTCAGGCACATTTAACAAAAACGGTGGCGTTTCTCTGTAGAGAAACAACCTGGGAGAGAGCAAAACACAGACGCCTTTGAAAGATCTCAGTTGGGGTTGGGGATTTAGCTCAGTGGTAGAGCGCTTGCCTAGGAAGTGCAAGGCCCTGGGTTCGGTCCCCAGCTCCGAAAAAAAGAACCAAAAAAAAAAAAAAGAAAGATCTCAGTTAGAATTTGGGTGTACAAAGCTAGCAGCTTCTGGAGATTAATCTGTTTCCCTAGATTTACTGCACCTGCTGGCTGTCATTGAAGTAGGTTTCTCGGGAAGGCTAGAGAAAGGCTTAGTGCTTGACAGCACTGGTTACTCTCCAGAGGATCCAAGTTGGCTTCCCAGCACCCACATACACACAGTGCCTGACAACTGACACTAATGATGCTAACTCCAGTATCTGACGCCCACTTCTGGCCTCTGCAGGGACTGCATGCATGTGGTATTTGAACTCAAGACCTCTGGAAGAGCAGTCAGTGCTCTTAACCACTGAGCCATCTCTCCAGCCCACATATAAATTAAAAAAAAAAAAAAAAAAAAGTAGGTCTGCGGCTGACAAGATGACTCAGCTGATTAAAGTGTTTTCTGTGAAAGCCTGGTAAAACGGAGTTGGATCCTTAGAACCCATATAAAGGTAGAAGAGAACTGACTTCATGAATCTGTCCTTTGATTTCTGCACCAATGCCCTGGCGTGGTTTCTCACAACCAGCATACAGAAGGAAGGAAAGGAGGGAAGGGGAGGCAGGAGGAAGGATGGGCAAACATGTAGGTGCCTGTGAAACTACACCTATAGTTCCAGGTCTGTGGGAAGCTGGGGAGAATTATTAGAGCCTGGAGTTTGAGGCTAGCCTGGGCAACACAGGAATTCTGGGTTTCCTGAATCCATCAATCGTCAGTCATTGGCGAGTCCTAACGACTTTTCCCACCCTAAGAGCCTATAATTGAGAATTCAAGTCAAAATCTCATTGTGGCGCCTACCGCCTACCGGCACTTCAGACCCGAGGAGCTCTATTTTTGAGACCACCCCGGCCACTACTGCGCATGTCCGGTTCCTGCCTCAGAACCAGGTATGGGTGGGGGACATGGGGTGTTGATGATTAACCAAACCACAAACCTTGTGCATGATCCTTCCCCCCCCCCCCCCATCCTCCCCTCCAGGAGTGAACTTCCTGATGCTGCCCCCTGTGGCCACAGCTGACTGAGAACTCAAGGTCCAAACTCAGTCAGTTGGAAATATGGAACTGGATCCAGAGGCCTCCCCAGTCTTTGCTGCCGTCCGAACTTTCTGGTACCTCACACGCTAATGGGCAAAGGATACAGAACAGCCTAGTAACAAGGGAAGGTCCAGGGAAAAGCTATGCTGTGATAGCCCACTAGACAGCTCCGGCTTCCTGAGCATCTCAGGCCGGGCCTCCGCTCCCCTATGCTCCTTTGGGAATATTCAGTCATGTTTTTCTGACCACTCCTTTGGGCTTTGTGGAGACTCCTTTGGATCAGTTCTGCGAACACATCTGACAAGAAGCCACTTACAAGAGGAACGGTTTGTTTTGGCTTACACTTTGAGGGTTCAGTCCATCCTGGAGGGCAAGGCCGGGTGGGAGAGGGAAGCTCTCAGCTTCTCCACAGCTCACAAATAAGGTAGCGGAGAGCAAAGTGTGATGCTATGACCAGCTTCCCCTCCTTTCTTCACTTCAGTCTGGCAGTGTGGGAGAGGACACCAGCCCTCTCAGTTAAACCACCCTGGAGATAAGTCTAACGGACAGACACACTTCTAGGTAATTCTAGACACAGACATTTACAATACCCACCAACTAGCACGAGCTGCCTCCCTAAGGTGCAGTTCATTTCAAGTCCGGTTTCCTCACCTGTAAAATGGTAACACTCTCTATCGGTAATCGGCCAAGCCGGTCCCTACCTAAACCTCTCTTTGTATAATAAAATCTTTTTTTAAAAAGTTTTTTTTGGGGGGGTTGGGGATTTGGCTCAGTGGTAGAGCGCTTGCCTAGCAAGCTCAAGGCCCTGGGTTCGGTCCCCAGCTCCGGAAAAAAAAAAAAAAAAGAATAGAAAAAAAGTTTTTTTAAAAAATGCATATTCGGGAGTGTGAGCATGCGCATGCCCTCGAGCATGAGTGCGCTTTTGCATGGTGCAGTATCCTCAGAGGCCAGTGAGGTTTTTGATTTTTCAAAACAGCTTTTCTCTGTGTAGCTGTGGCTGTCCTGGAACTAACAACCTCTGTGGACCAGGCTGGCCTCGAACTAATTTGGGGAGGCACTGAAATACCTAGGAAGCTTTATTAATGTGTTTATTTTTATTTAATTTAAAATCCTTTATGTGTGTGTGTGTGTGTGTGTGTGTGTGTGTGTGGTGTGTGTGTGTGTGTGTGTGTGTGCGTGTGTGTGACTTGTGTGCTCCCCTGGAGCCGGAGTTACAGGTGGTAGTGAAGTACCTAATATGGGTTCTAGAAACCAAACTCCAATCCTCTGGGAGAGCAGGAAATGGCCTTAACCACTGATCCATCTCTCCACCCCCTTATTTATTATTATATAAATGCCTGATCATAGCTAACAGCCTGAAAAGTGATGCCATGGGATGCCTCTTGGATTGCCTAGGACTTTGTGTAGAAGCTGGGGTCATTAGAAAGGCCTGGTGAGGGGCCGGAGGAGGAAGATGGCGGTGGAATCGTGCATTATCCAGGAGGAAATTAAGAAGGAGCCGGAGAAACCGATCCACACTTGAGAAACCGATCCACCGCTCCTGCTGCGGGGTCTTCACCACAACCAATGGCCGCCACCACCGAATGGGCGAGTTCTCCCGCGGGAACATGCCTTCGAGCGAACTGCAGGATCTACACCTGGATGGATGTAACCTTGAAAGAACTGACTAGGAAAGGAAGTCTACCCAGAAGCCAGAAAGAAGGGCACACGCTTCGATTATGCGATTGTTTTTATGGATCTTAAAGGACCTGGATATTGGGGGCGGGGCAGAGCAGCAGCAGCAACAACAACAACAAAGAGACCTGGATATCGAGCTAAGGAGATTGGCAGTGCCATGACTGGCAGGAAGAGCACTGATGACTCCAGGATCCTGCAGTCACAGCTCCAAATCGGGCACCGCCTTGTCAGGGAGGATGAGACCGTACTGAATCCTGTTGACTTTCTTGAAGTTCTTTTCAGCCAGTTCGTAAAATAAACTTACTTAATTTTTTTTTAAGGCCTGGTGGAACCTAGTTATTTGTATTAATTAATTGATTGATTGATTGATTTTTGGACAGTTTTGTTGAAGTATAATTGACTATAAATGACATACAATAAAGTCCATACATATAGTAATTTGATTACTCTGAGAGTACATCTGGGAGACCTGTCTATGATGAAGAGAATAAAAGAGCGATCGTGCAAACCTCCTATTACTCCCCTCCCCCCAAGTTCTCAGTGCTATTCTGTAGCCCTGCTCACTCCTCGCTGCCCCCCATCCTTATCCCTAAACAACCTCTCTCTCATGTCCAAGTGTGAAGACCCAGAGACGAACCCATGTAAAGCCAGACCGGGTTGCTCCCAACATCTGGAATTCCAGCATTTTCAAAGGTGAGAAGGGCAGCACAAGCCGGAGACTCCCAGGGCTGACCACCTAGCCTGTCACATGCCATAGTGAACACATTCTCAAATAGGGCAGCAGATGAGGGATGCCCCCAAAGCTGTGATCTGACCTCCGAAAGCCTTGACACACCCATGCTCACACCTCCACATGGGAACACAAACACAAAGTTTTCTTTGTTTTCTTTTAAAGAAAATTAGCCAGGCGTGGTAGTGCACACCTGTGGCCCCAGCACTCCTAAGACAGGGGCAGGCAGATCACAGCAAGTTCAAGGCTATCCTGGTTTACATAGAGATCTCTGAGATCTACCACGAGCCAGATAGACACAGGGAGAACTCAATAAATAAATGTACTGGGGGTTGGGGATTTAGCTCAGTGGTAGAGCGCTTGCCTAGGAAGCACAAGGCCCTGGGTTCGGTCCCCAGCTCCGAAAAAAAGAACCAAAATAAATAAATAAATAAATGTACTGGTCATGGTGGTACACATCTTTACTCTCAGAAATCTACAGGCAGATGCGGGAAGAGCTCTGAGTTCTATAGCCTGGTCTATATAGTGAAAGCTTACCTATAAACAAACAATTGAATGAATGAATGAATGAATGCAGATTCTTTTGACTCAGCAGCTTCATTCTAGAAAAAAAAAAAGGTTTTTTTTTACTGAAAAAAAAAAAAAAAAAAAAAGCAAGCCAGAGCAGTGAACTGTCTGTCCCAAGATCTTTGGTCCTGGGGCTGGGCTGAGGGGACAGGCTGCAGGCCTGCTTGGCTGGCTGGGTATGGATTCGAGAACCATCCATTGGACTCTGTGTCCCAGAGCCCTTTGGTCCCTGAGCACAAGCTCTGGTGGGAATTGCCACTGAAGAGTCACAGAACTGAATTTCAGCCTGTGCCCAGCCGGGTGGGCAGAGCTAAGGGTAGGGCAGGTGTCACCTGCTGCCTCAGGAGTCCAGGTCCACTTGGAGCCTGCATGCGCTAGGAGAGCTCCAGGTGGCTGAAACCAGCCACCACCAGTACAGGCTGAGAACCTGGCCCCAGCTGACACGGCTTCCTGGAACACAGGGATTCAGCCCTTTGCTCTCCAAGCACCAATGGTTTCTCTGGGGCTCAGAAGGGTGGGGCTGGAGCTGAGGCCTGACCTGCCTGCTGCAGTTGAGTATGGAGCCTGGGACCCTGGAGACCTCATCTCTGAATTAGACCCTGACCTGCTGTGCCCTTTAGAGGAAGCCCCCTACCCACTTCCTACGTCCCCACTTCCTGAGGGGGTCAGAAAGTAGGTTGGTCAGAAAGGGGTTGAAAGTAGATTGGTCCACTCTGCTTCTCAGCTAAAGGGACTGAGAGCTCAGATGTGGGAGCAAAGCAGGCCCCGAGTCCTGTTTCCACCAGATTGCTTTCTATGACTCGAAGTTTTATTGGTACCATGTAGCCTAGACTGGCCTGAAACTCCTGATCCTCCTGCCTCAGTCTTCCAGTGCTAGGAGTACAGGAACTTGAGCTAATTCTTAAAGATTTATTTATTTATGATGTATAAATACACTGTAGCTGTCTTCAGACACACCAGAAGAGGGCATCAGATCCCATTACAGATGGTCGTGAGCCACCATGTGGTTGCTGGGAATTGAACTCAGGACCTCTGGAAGAGCAGTCAGTGCTCTTAACCACTGAGCCATCTCTCCAGCCCATGAGCTAATTCTTACATCAAAATGTTTTTCTCAGTCTGAAGCTCAGCAGTTCCCCTCCCTCACTGTATTTTGGAGGTTGATTCTGACAGATCAACCCCATCCTAGCTCCTGTCTCTAACTCCTGTCCCCTCATCTATCCCATGCCAGCCACACTGGCCTGATTGTCAGTGCACAGAAGCCCAAACTCTCCTCCTCCAGCTGCACAAGTCTTACTTTCTGGCCTCTGCCTCTCAAGTTCTCTCTCTTCCCGGTTGACTCCTCACAGCTCATGTGTTACTTCCTCAGAGTCGTTGTCTGCTCAAGCCCTTGCACTGGAGACTTATCTGTAGGAGACAACGAAGGCACGATCTGGCAGCCAGCCAACCCGGCACACCGTGCTTCTAAATAAGAAGCATGGTACACCATGCTCCAGAGTGTGCCCAAAAGTCAGAACACAGAATTCTGAAGTAGCCTGACTAGTTGGGGGCTGGCCCTGCTGAGACTGCTCTCTCCACAGTTCCTTTTATGTGCTTGTTTCTCCTGCACTGAGATCCTGATGGTCTGGGCGGGCGCTCACTGTCCAATCTAAGGTAAAGTGCTAACCCATCAACAGGCTTCCACTGTATAAGTGGTTGCTCATATGTAATAATGCTGACGCTGACCCCTTGAACCCTCTCCAGAGTGATTTATCATCTCTGCATTCTTTACTGACCAGTAGGCGTTGCAATCTTATCTAGGGACACCTCAGTAACGACAGCATGCCACCCCGCCCCCAACTATGTGTTGATAGGGTTTAGAGACTTTGGTGAAATGACTCAGGGTAGATGAGCTAAATCCTGGGCTCTCACTACAGTATGGCTTCTTTCTAAGGAGAGTGGGAGGGGCTCGAGATGCATGCCAGTCAGCTGGCACAGCGTTTACTGTACAAGCATGAAGACCTGAGTTCTATCCCCAGTACACAGGTAAAAGCTGGGCCGGGTGGTTCATGTGTCCGTGATCCTATCACTGCCTAGAATTCCTGCATATGCGCCTGCCAGACTAGCTGGTCTGACAAGCTCTAGATCAGAAAGAAACCCTCTCAAAAAGAAAAAGGTGAGGGTTGGGGATTTAGCTCAGTGGTAGAGCGCTTGCCTAGCAAACACAAGGCCCTGGGTTCGGTCCCCAGCTCCGAAAAAAAGGAAAAAAAAAAAAAAGGAAAAAGAAAAAGGGGGCAGAGATTGAGAAAGACACCTGAGGATAACCTCCAGCCTCCACAGGCACCTGTACAGACATGTGTGTTCATGTACACATACACAGGGTCACCTGTCCATACAGAGGACTGTGTATTGAGGCTGGAGAGGTGGCTCAGTGATTAAGAACGCTTACTGTTCTCGAAGAGGACCGGAGTTCATTTCCTAGCACCTACACAGTGGCTTGCAACTACCTGTAATTCCAGTTCCTGATGTTCCTGCGCCCTCTTCTGGCCTCTGAAGGCACTGTATGTAGACGAAGCACAGACGTGCTGCCAAAACCACCCATACACAGAAAGCTAAAACATAACACATCTTTTTTTTTTTTTTTTTTTTTTTTAGCGTGAAGCTGAGTGATTGCTTGGTTAAAAGCACTGGCTGCTCTTGCAGAGGACTCTGGGTCAGTTCCCAGCACCACATAACAGCTTACAACCAGCCATACTGTTGGGGACCTGTTCTTTTCTGATTTCTGCTAGCACCAGACACACAGGCAGTGCACTTACATACAAGCAGGCAAAGCCACTCAAATGTGTTAAAGATTAATCAGCTGCACATGGTGGCACACACCTTTAATCCCAGCACTTGGGAGACAGAAGCAAGTGGATCTTTGAGTTCAAAACCAGCCTGGTCTACATAGGACTATGTAGAGAAACTCTGTCCCCATCCCCCCAGATTCAAAGAGAGATGTGATGCTTGCCCCGCTCCCGAGTAACATCTTTTTTTTTTTTTTAAAAACAATTTAAACGTAACATTCGGCTTTTTCTTTCTTTTTTTTTAAAGATTTTATTTATTCATTTTATATATGATGAGTACACCGTCACTCTCTTCAGACACACCAGAAGAGGGCATCAGATCTTGTTACAGATGGTTGTGAGCCACCATGTGGTTGCTGGGATTTGAACTTAGGACCTCTGGAAGAGCAGCCAGTGTTCTTAACCACTGAGCCATCTCTCCAGCCCCCGAGTAACATCTTCCACCATGTCACGAGACAGCAAGAAGACCCTCCCATGTGCTGTCGCTCTGGGCTTCTTTCTTATCCTGCAGAAACATGAGCCCCATAAACCTTTAGTCAGTTATAGAAGCATCTTCAGAGAGTGACCCTCAGTGACCCCAGACCCTAACTTCACTCCTCTCATCCTGAAGCCAGTGAGTGAGCCAGGTGGCTCCCAGCAACTCTAGATTTTCAGGGTTGTGTCTCTCATGCTAATTAACCTCTAGACTGCTGGATAAGAAAAGAATCAGAGGGGGGTTGGGGATTTAGCTCAGTGGTAGAGCGCTTGCCTAGGAAGCGCAAGGCCCTGGGTTCAGTCCCCAGCTCCGGGAAAAAAAAAAAAAAAAAAGAAAGAAAAGAATCAGAGAACACCACCGGGCACAGACCTCCTGCTTGGTAGTCTTTATTTAGTTCCTCTTTTTAAAAAAAAAAGGGGGGGGGACAAACAAACAAACAAAACCATCCCAGCCTTATGTAGCCTAGGCTGGCCTTGAGCTCACTACGCAGCTGAGGATGGGCTCGCTATGACCTTTCAACCTCCACCTCCCAAGCGCTGGTACTGCAGCCTTGCATCGTTGCACGGGGCTTTTTTTTTTCTGGAGCTGAGGACCGAACCCAGGGCCTTGTGCTTGCTAGGCAAGCGCTCTACCACTGAGCTAAATCCCTAACCCCACACGGGGGCTTTCTTAGGCTTACAGAAACGGGGAACTCCTGGAACCTTGGGACCCTGAATGCAGCATTAAACCACCAGAGGGGAGTTGATGCTGGCCAAAGTCGGCTGCTCCATTCAGGGCACGTAGGCTTTGAACCTTCGATCTCTGAGTGAGGGCTGTCTGCTCCAAAGAAAAGCTGCGCCATCTACACTCAGCTTGGCATGGAGGTCAGGATCTGGGAGCGCAGCTCAGTGGTGGTACTAACAGCACGCTTGAAGACCCAATGCTCCTCCCCAAAGTCATCTCAGGGAGTCCGACTCTGCACATACCGATTACTTAATAGGAATACATAGTCATTTTTACCGTAATTTTCTGTTTTAATGTATGCATAATCATGATCCCAGCACTCACATGGCAGCTAAAGATTGTTGGCGACTCCGCTTCCAAAAGCATCTGGAGCCCTCTTCTGGCCTTCTTAAGTACTGCATGAACTTTGGGTATTTGCACACAAAATACCAAAACACACAAAATGAAAGTAAACAATGCTGGGAATAGTGGCACAAGCCTTTAATCCTTATTCTTGGGGAGTAGAAGCAGGCAGATCTCAGATCTCTGTGAGTTCGAACCCAGTCTGGTCGACATAGTGAGTTCCAGGACAGCTAGGGCTACATAGTAAGACCCAGCCTCATAAGCAAAAAACAACAAAAATGGGGTTGGGGATTTAGCTCAGTGGTAGAGCACTTGCCTAGCAAGCGCAAGGCCCTGGGTTCGGTCCCCAGCTCCGAAAAAAAGAAAAAAGAGAAAAAAAACAACAAAAATAAACAAAAGTCTTTGAAATTAAAAAAATAATAATAATAAGGGTTGGAGAGATGGCTCAGCGTTTAAGAGTACTGACTGCTCTGAGGTCCTGAGTTCAATTCCCAGCAACCACATGGTGGCTCACAACCATCTGTAATGGGATCTGATGCCCTCTTCTGGTGTGTCTGAAGACAGCTACAGTGTACTCACATACATAAAATAAAATCTTTAAAAAAACATAAAAGTCTTTTAGGTGTACTATAACTGTGTATGTGTGCGTGATGGCACAGAGCATGTGCCACTGCACGTGTGTCACGCGGCATGTGTGTAGAAGTCACAGGACAACTTTGTGCACCACCCTCCTTGTACCAGTAACTTCCTGGGATCAAATTCAGTTTTCCAGGTTTGAATGGTAGTGCCCCCACCCCTGAGCAGTCTGGGAAGTGAACCCAGATCCTCAGCAAGAGTAGCAAGTGCCATCCCCCAGGCCCCACACTACACAGTGTTTCTTGTAACCCAGCCTGGCATCAAAGTTGCTACATATGGGAACCTGCCCTTGAACTCCTGATCATTCTGCCTATGTCTCTCAAGTGCTGGGTTACAGGTGTGTACCCACCATGCCTAGCTCAAAATAGAATGTCCAACTAATAAGGAAAGGTACTGAGATACGTGTGTGTGTATCATATTATATGTATATGCATAGTATATGTATATATTTGGTGGTGGTGGTGGTGGTTGGTTGGTTTAGATTTTTAGAGACAGAGTTTTTCTGTGGCCTGGCTGTCCTGAAACTCACTCTGTAGACCAGGCTGGCCTCCAACTCACAGAGATCCGACTGCCTCTACCTCCTGAGTGCTGAGATTAAAGGAGTGTTCCACCATGCCTGACAACAGTGCTGTTACATTTTAAAGGGCAGCATTTCTCTTTTTTAGGCAGTGAAATGAATGATGCATTTTTTCAGGTGACCCATATAAAGCACAGGTACTAGCCTGGGGCCTACAGGAAGCATTGTAATTAATTTGCCAGAAGCTGGCAGAAGCTGCTGGACGTGAACTTCTCTGTCCTGTAGGTGGCGGTAGTTAACAATACCAAGCCTCCAGCTCAGCTCCAGCAGGAAGGGGCGCTCTAGAGGGGTGGAGGGAGGTCCAGAGTGTCCAGCTCTGGCCAGGAGCCCTCTTCGCCTACCTCAGAGACAGGACCTGCTGGTTCCGCCAGTCCTTCTAGCTCAGGGGCTGTCCTAGGTGCAGAGAGCTCAGGAAAAGAAGTCAGGGTTCCCACCCATTCTGAACCAGATTCTGGGCCTCAGTTTCCCCTGTGGTGCTCAGAGTGCTTGGGAACTCCAAAGACCCTAGGCCTGCTCAGCCCAAGAAGGATCAGAGCCCCACGACGGCCATGTTCCTGTCCGACCTTGCCAGTCACCCTTTGGGTGGTAATGTTCTCCTTATCCCCTCAATGGGGAAACTGAGGCCCCAAGAGATTAAATGACCTTCCAAAGTGAAGCAGCAGAACACACATACACACACACACACTCACTCTCTTTCTCATACACACACTCACACACATTCTCACACACACACTCTCTCAAACACACACATTCTCTCACACACACTCACACACACATATACACATGCATACACACACTCACTCTCTCACACACACACTCATACACACACATACACACAGTAACATACACACACACACTCACTCTCTTTCTCATACACACACTCACACACATTCTCACACACACAATCTCTCAAACACACATTCACTCACACACACACACATATACACACAGTAACATACACACACACACACTCACTCTCTTTCTCATACACACACACATATACACATGCATACACACACTCACTCTCTCACACACACACTCATACACACACATACACACAGTAACATACACACACACACTCACTCTCTTTCTCATACACACACTCACACACATTCTCACACACACACTCTCTCAAACACACACATTCACTCACACACACTCACACACTCACACACTCACACACTCACACACACTCATTCACACACACATAAATAAATAAATAAGCATAAAAAATTAAAGCCATTGGTTTATTAGAGAAGAAACAGAAAAACAAACCAATAAGATTGGGCGGGGGGATAAAAGCCATTGTTAAGGAGCAGAGTAGATAATCGCACACCAGCAGGAAAATGCACTCATACTAAATCTACCTCTGACAAAAGCTTCAGAGACTGAAGATGCCCTGATCGCTATGGCTCAGCAGAACAGCTTAGTTTACAAATTGCAAAATGGGTCTTGAGAGGGGCTCAGCAGTTAAGAGCTCTTGCTCCTCTCAGAGAGGGCCAGGTTTGATTCCCAGCACCCACTTGGAAGCTCACGAGCGTCTGTAGATGATTCAATTCCAGGGAATCTGAGGACCCGTTTTGACCTCTTTGGCCATCTGGCACACATGTGGTATACAGAATTGTGCAGGCATAACACCCATGCACATAAAATAATCTGAAGCCAAAAACTGTTCTTCAAGGGCCAGTCAGGCTCCTGCCTGCTGAAGAGCAGCCAGTGCTTTTAGCCACTGAGTCATCTCTGAAACAGGATCTCATTCAGTAACCAAGCTGGCCTTGAACCCATGACTGTCCTCCTTCCTAGTCTCATACATGCCTTACAGAGCAGGGTACCCTGCCCAGCTAGTCTGTTCTTCTTTATTACTGAATAGTGTACACCCTGTGGTATGAACATCAGCCAGGGCACTTAGGAGATGGAGACAAGAGAATTACAATTTGAGTTTAAGATCTACACAGCCCTTCTAAGCCAGCCAGAACTACAAACCCTTATCTAATATAAATATATAAGGGTTCACCCGCGCGACTGACTGCTCCAGGCCGGACGCTGGTGTCACGGAGGAGGACACTCGCGAACCTTGCCCACGGCGTATTGTGGATGATTGCAGCCGAGCCTTCACCATGGGTGTCCTTGGTGGTGGAGTCTTCCAGGCTGTCAAGAGCTTCCGCAATGCCCCTGTTGGAATTCGACACTGGTTCAGAGGTAGTACCAGTGCTGTGAGGATCCGAGCACTCCAGATCGGAGGTAGCTTTGCAGTATGGGGAGGCCTGTTTCCCACCATCGACTGTAGCCTGGTCCAGCTGCGGGGCGAAGAAGACCCCCGGAATTCCATCGCTAGTGGAGCATTGACTGGAGCCGTGCTGGCTGCCCGCAGTGGCATGGTGGGCTCTGCAATGATGGGGGGTAGCATCCTGTTGGCCCTCGTTGAGGATGTTGACATACTTCTCACCCACTATGCTGCCCAGCAGTCCCGCAGTGCACACCCATTCTTGGAGGACCCCAGCCAGCTAACCCCTAAAGAGGGAGCTCTGGCCCCAGGTTATCCCAACTACCAGCAGTACCACTGAGGAAGCCGCTGTCTGCTCCTGCCACCGAGGGAGCTGCTCCTCAGGTCCCTCCTGGATGATCTACCTCCAAGGAAGGTCTGGCTCCTACATAGCCCTGAGACCTTCACCGAGGGTCTCTATTCTACTCTCTTGTTTTGTGGTAGGGGTGGAGGCACCCCAGCAGCCTTGTTACATAGGTTCCCTTTTTGTGTCTCAGGGCTTCACAGCTCCACACATGTAACAATGTAACAATTCTCTCACCCTGGATCCCTCTCCTCCTGTGGCACTCTGGTGAATGTTTAAGGCCTGCAAAAAATTTTTTTAAAAATTATATATATATATATAATTGTGGTGGTTTGAATATGCTTGGCCCATGGCAAGTGGCAGTAGTGGCACTATTAGGGGGTGTGGCCTTATTGAAGGAATTCATTCTTGTGGAGGTGGGCTGTCCTAGGCTCAAGCTCCACCCAGTATGGAAGAGAGTCTCCTTCTGCTGCCTTCTGATCAAGATGTAGAATTCTTGGTTCCATGCCTGCCTGGGTGCTGCCGTGCTCCCACCTTGATGATAATGGACTGAACCTCTGAACTGTAAGCCAGCCCCAATTAAATGCTGTCCTTATAAGAGTTGCCTTGGTCATGGTGCCTGTTCACAGCAGTAAAACCCTAGGACAATAATATATATTATTATATATTATTAATGTATATTATATAACACACGCATATTCCTAGCACCTAAATGGCAGTTGAGCAACTGTCTATAAAACCAGTTCCAGGGGATCTGACACCCTCTTCCAGCATCTGTAGGCCCCAGGCACTCATGTGGTGAACAGATACACATGTAGACAAAACCCATTGAACAAATAACTAAATAAAACCAAGGTGGAGGCAAGTGGATCTCTGTGAGTTCAAAGCCAGCTTGGTCAACATAGGGAGTTCCAGGACAGCCAGAGCTACACAGTGATGTGTGTGTGTGTGTGTGTGTGTGTGTGTGTGTGTGATTATAATATTAATATATTAATATATACACAAATAATTTATCAATGTATATATCATATACAGGTGTATGGTATGTAGTATTAATATAATATGTATATATTATACATGTGTACAACATATGCATAATGTGTTGTATGTATATTACATATTCCTATATGTATTCTTTACATAAGATATAAACAAAGATCACCTTCCTGTGTTATTTTCCTGTTGCTATGACAAAGTATCTTGGAAAAAGCTACTTAAAGAAAGCTGATAATTTGAAAGTACTGAGAAGGGTGTGAATCATGGGCCAGCTGTGGGACTTTAGTCCCAGAACCCTGGAGGCAGAGGCAGGCAGATCTCTGAGTTTGAGGCTTGACTGGTCAACAGGTAGCCAGGGCTACACAGAGATAACCTGTCTCAGAAAATAAAGCAAGCGTATGTATTGATTGGAACACTGTCTATCTTGCTATAGGAAGGGTAGCGGGCAGACTACTTTACAGGACAATTAGCTACACTTAACTACAGCCATAAAACCCACGCCTAGGCATTGACCCAAAAGGAGGGAAAGCAAATGTTTGCTAAAGCCTTCTCAGGACTGTTGGCTATAGCGTTGTTTATAGCAGGCACAGCACAGATGCCCATCCTTGGTAAGGATTACCCGGCTGATAATGTGTGTCCTAGCGGAACACTATGCAGCAGCAGAAAGAACAGACTAACTGGAGGGGGTGCCCATCTCTGTAACTTCAGTGTTTATGAAACTGGAAAAAGGAGAAGAGTCATAGGTTCAAGGCCAGTTTGGCTACTGAGTAAGATGCTGATTCAAACCATAAAAACAAAACAAAAGGGGTTGGGGATTTAGCTCAGTGGTAGAGCGCTTGCTTAGTAAGCGAAAGGCCCTGGGTTCAGTTCTCAGCTGGGGGGGGGGCAAAAAAACAAACAAACAAACAAAAAACAGAATGGGGTTGGGGATTTAGCTCAGTGGTAGAGAGCGCTTGCCTAGCAAGCGCAAAGCCCTGGGTTCGGTCCCCAGCTCCGAAAAAAAGAAAAAAGAAAACAAACAAACAAACAAACAAACAAAAAACCCAGAAGACTGCAGAACTGATACCTCAGTGGATAATACTGGTTGTTCTTCCAGAGGACTCAGGTTCGATTCCCAGCACCCACATGGCAGTCTGACCTACAGAGCAAGCTCTAGGACCACCAGCCAGGGCTCCAATGTGAGACTTACCTTAAGCAAACATATCTGAAAAGGAACCAGCGATGTAACCCCAAGTTGCAACATTATTTCCACAGTGGATGAGGGTTGGGGGAGATGGGTAGGAAATGGGGAACATGGAGTCCTCCTTTAGTTTGTTAGACAGTTGCAGACATAGTAGACAGCAGGGTGTGTAAAGAGGTGGGGTGGACGCAGATTGTGGTAGAGACAAATGTAGCCTAAGAGAGGGGTGTGGGCTCGTTTCTTAGAAATATGAAGTACTAAAGTCAGCTCTGTGCAGAGAGAGGATGCTGTTGGGAGCAGGTCAGGGGCTGACAGGTAGGCAGGAAACTCCCTGATGGGTAACAAGTCAGTTGTTCTCTTCCTGTGGGGACCACAGCTCATGGATTCCAGAGAGGCTCACTTCCTCAGCGTCAGCATGTTCTGTGGCAGCATGGCAGGGCGTCCCCTCCAGCAGCTGGTGATGCATCTGATAGCTTACCTTTGTGGTGTGTGTGTGTGTGTGTGTGTGTGTGTGTGTGTGTGTGTGTGTCTTCTTTGTGTTTCTGTGTGTCTCTGTGTGTGTGTGTCTCTCTGTATGTCTGTGTGTGTGTGTGTTTCTGTGTGTGTCTCTCTTCTCTGTGTTTCTGTGTGTCTCTGTGTGTGTGTGTGTCTCTCTCTCTCTGTGTCTGTGTGTGTGTATGTGTGTGTGTGTTTCTGTGTATGTCTTTGTGTGTCTGTGTGTGTCTGTGTGTGTGTGTTTGTATGTGTGTGTGTGTGTCTCTCTCTGTGTCTGTGTGTGTGTGTGTGTCCTGTGAGTGTAGAGATGCTGGGTGGAGTTCCTCAGGGTCTCTTACTGAGACCTGGACTGGCATATTAATTAGGTTCTTTGGCCTAATTAACAGGTACAGAGAACCTCAAAAATCCCTCTTTTCTCTGCTTCCCCAGCACTGGGATTACAAACCCCACCATGGCTGGCTTTTTATGTGGATTCTGGGATCAAACTCAGGTTTTTGCTTGTGTGACAGGCACCTTACAGACTGAGCTGCCTCCCCAGGCTGCCAGTGCTCTCTCTTGTTGGTACATAAAGAAAGGGGCACCTTAGAGTTGGTGACATCTTAGGCTCTCTGAAGATTGGCATTCTTCTGACAAGATAGAAATTTGAAAGGTGCTGTGAAGCTAGGCTCGGTACCATATCTGTAATCCCAAACTCAAGGACAGACTCTGTTATATACCTAGTTCCAGGTCAGCCTGGGCTACAAGAGACCTGTGTCAAAAACAAACAAACAAACAAACAAACAAAAGAACTCACCGGAGTGTAAACAGTTCTTTTGTTGACAATTAGCTTTCTTTTCTTTTAATTTAAGACAGGGTTTCTCTGTGCAACAGCCAGGTGTCCCGGAACTCACTTTGTAGACCAGGCTGGCCTCCAACTCACAAAGGTTCTTGGGCCTCTGCCTCCTGAGTGGTGGGATGAAAGGTGCCATTTAGTTTTTCTAAGTTGTCCTTCTTATTGGTTGAGCTCTTGCTTTGAGGAAATGGGCTCAGAGATGTGAAGTAACTTCCTGAATCTCACCCAGCCAGCAAGTGATAGACGGTACCCAGACCCCAGGGGTGGCCCGACTCTTGAGCCGCAGGCTGCTACTTTGACTGGCTTGAAAGAATCCATGTGCCATCCGTTGGCTGTAATACTCAGTGGGCTCCAGTATGCTGCCCACTGTGGATCTTCCGTGGATGTCACACTGAGAGCTTGGGCTGTGGCTCCCACATCCAGGTGGCTGATACCCACAGGGCCAGGAAGATCCCTGGGTGGTGAGTCAGGTGGAGGCAGGGCAGAGAGAGCCCTTGCCTCTCCTTGCATGCAAAGCGGCTGACACCTGGCAGGGACTCAGCCAACTTGTGTCACAAGGTGCTTCTGAGTAGAGAGTTGGGCCGCCATCATGGAGGGACATGTTGGGATACGAGGGCCTGATGAGAAACATAGCCGCTCTCTCTTTTTGGACCACTGCGGGTGAGGGGCGGGATAGATATTAGATGCTGCATGATCAGGACAAAGATGGCCGAGCTTCTGCACAGAGAATAGCTATGTGCTTCTCCAGTGTGGCAAAGGCTCTTGTCACCGTCAGAGGAGCGGGCGCTCTCGCCAGTCCAAATGACTTTTATTCAGAGCCCAGAGAGGTTGATCCATCCATCTCCGGCCACACAGCTAAACTAACCAGTTAGCCCCACTGCCTCTCCCCCCAGGATGTTCACGTGTTGGGATAGCATTTATCAATTTGGGGCAACAACTGCTCAAAGTAAAACCACATCCTGTTTGTAGGGCTGCCTCAGAGATATGAATTTGCGATAACGGGGCACCAGGAACTGATCTCTTACGTGACGCCCCACCCCCTCTTTCCTTCCTTTCTCCTCTTTCCCTGTCACAAAACCCCAGCAAACACCAGACTGCCCACAGCCCCAACGCTCAATGTCCTGTGACGTCTGTGGCGCTCTGCACCTCCTGCCCTGCTGTCTTGGTTTCCTCCGCTGTGGAGCTGCAGGAAGAATGAAACTTATCTCAGGACTCTCCTGGGACCTGGGGAGCTGACACATGTTGTGTGACAGACATTTAGCATTGGTGGTGGAGACTGGAGGAGGATGGGGAAGGCAGGGGACACGGCCATGATTCTTCTGTCATTGATTAGCTGTGCAGCTTGAGGCAAGTATCTGTCTCTCTCCAAGGCTCCATTACCTCATCCATGAAGAGTGTGTGTGTGTGTGTGTGTGTGTGTGTGTGTGTGTGTGTGTGTGTGTATTGTGTGTTTGCACATATACCTAAGGCAAATCAGTTGTAAGGTGTCCCTGCAGCTGGTTAACACTCTCTATCTTCAGCTTTTGGGTTTCTATCCCATTAAGAAAGCTAGTTCGGCTGGAGAGATGGCTCAGTGGTTAGAGCACTGGCTGCTCTTCCCCAGGTCCTGAGTTCAAATCCCAGCAACCCCATGGTGGCTCACAACCATCTGTAATGAGATCTAATCTCTCTTCTGGTGTGTCTGAAGACAGACACAGTCTACTTATATATAATAAATAAATAAATCTTAAAAAAAAGCTAGTTTAGGGGTTGGGGATTTAGCTCAGTGGTAGAGCGCTTGCCTAGCAAGCGCAAGGCCCTGGGTTCAGTCCCCAGCTCCGAAAAAAAGAAAAAAAAAGCTAGCTAGTTTAGACAATTCATACTTTATATATCATGATAGCTCAGGCTTTAACCCCTAGCACTCAGAAGCAAAGGGAAGTTAATCCCTGTGAGTTCCAGGCCAGCCAGGACTACATAGTGAGACCCTGTTTCAAACAACAACAAAGTAGCCAACCAAATTATCCCCCAGGATGCTCAGAATCGCCGGTGGAGTGGGGCGGCTCCTGCGGTTGCCACCCTGTACTGGCCAAGTGGGCACAATGGTCCCGTAGGTTTTACTGGAGGGTGAGAGGCCTGCAGTGGAATTTCTACTCTGCCAGGGGCAGTTTATCCAACAGAACACCTGCTTTCTATAGGTGTGCAAGGAGAGAAGCAGGGACAGTCACATGGCTGGCTTAGAGGAGCTTTTCCAGGTGTGTCAGCCATCGCTGAGGGAGCCAGCATCTAGTACCTCAGATGAACCCAAGGCTTCCAGCATCGTGGCTTAGCAAACTCGTGCAGCGCAGCAGAGCTGGGAAGTGGCCTGCGGGGAACAGGCCTGTCACTTGTGGTCAGTTACAGAAGATGCAGCTTTCTTCCTGTGCTCCCTCTGAGCTCATTCTGGGGGAAGCAGAAGTCATGCCACAGGGACAGAGACAGCAAGAGAGTAAGGGCCTGATGTTCAAAACAACAGGATACCAAGTCTGCTTGTAGGTTCCCACCCAGCCCCTTCAGAGGACTCAGAACAGCCATGGCCTCATGAAACAGCCCAGGCCAGACCACAGACCACTCACAAAGCTCTCCCCACATCCCCCCACCACCCCCAAGAAACGGAAACAACAAATACCTGTAGCTCCAACGTGCTAGGCTTTCTTTTTCTTCTTACGTGTGTGTGCTGGTGTGTTTGTGTTAATAGACACGTTGCATTTATGTAGGCACACGTGTGTAGGGTTACATATGCACATATGTAGCCATGCATGTGGAGGCTTGACGCCAGCTCTTCCACATCATTCATTGAGACAGGACCACTCCATCAAACCCAGAGCCGGCTACAGGCTGTCCTCACTAGGCTGCTTGCTCTGGAGGGCCCCTGTGTGTCTGCCTTCAAGGCTGGAGTCACCCAGCATTTACATGGGCTCTGGGGACTTGAACTCTGGTCCTCAGGTTTGCACAGCAAGCTCTTTGAGTAGTAAGCCATCTCCTCGGCCCCTCGGTGGCTAAGCTTTGAGGAGACATGCTGTGCAGTGGTAAAATAGAGTCAGTCTCTCAGGAGGTCAAGGCAGAGGGACGGCTTCAGCCCTGAAGTTCAGAGTCAGCATGCGTAATGTAACAAGATCTCATTAAAAACTTGTACAGCGCAAATCTAAGAAAGAACTGAGTATGGTGGTGCATACCTTCAGTCTCCGAGTTTGGGAAGCAGAGGCAGGTGCAATGTAAGAAGCCTTAAGTGTATTTTCATGCATGTGTACTAGAAAATACCATGCTAAGGTTAAAAAGAATACTGCAGATTCTGCTGTCCACAGCTGGCAAGGTCCCCCAGATGTGCAGACAAAGGAAAGGAAGTCTTACTGTACTTGGCAGCGTACACTTGCAATGTCAGCACTCAGGAGCAGGCAAGAAGGTCGGGCATTAAAGGCCAGGCTGGACACAGGCATACCGAAAAGCTACGTCTCACCAAAAGCCAAGCCAACAGGAAAGGCAGCCTGGCACGGTGGCACCTGCTGGGAGGTAGAAGCTAGGAGATCTGAAGTTCCAGATCCTCTTTGGCTACGGAGAGAGTTTGAGGCCAGCCTGGGCTACATCAGACCCTGCCTGGAAAAGAAAACACAATAGTATGCAGTAAAGCCACACACTTAGAAAAGGAGTGCCAGATGACATACTGATAAGCAAGGTGGGGGCTGGGGATTTAGCTCAGTGGTAGAGCACTTACCTAGGAAGCGCAAGGCCCTGGGTTCGGTCCCCAGCTCCGGAAAAAAAAAAAAAAAAACTGATAAGCAAGGTACGTTCAATGTAATCTTTAAATTCACTAAGAGCTGCCCCCACCAAAAAAATGGGCAACAGGCTTATTGATGTGTGCACGGAAAGAGTGCGTTTTTAATGATCAGAGAAATGTGCATCAAAGTCTCCTGTGAGTAGTGTGGTGTGTGTGTGTGGTGTGTGTGTGTATGTGTGTGTGTGTGGTGTGTGTGTGTGTGTGTGTGTGTGTGTGTGTTGGTGTATGCCCACACTCTCAGGTGTCCAACTCCATCCCTGTCCCCCTTATTCCCTTGAGGCAGGATCTCTCACTAAACCTGGAACCAGGCTGTCACCCAGCAAGCTCTACCCATCTTCCTTTCTTCACACCCAGCCCCCTACAACCCTGTGCAAGCTTGTGTAGCCATACCCGGCCTTTTCTTTCTCTGCGGATGCTGGAATCTGAACCCAGGGTCCTTTGCTTGCTCAGTAAGCACTCTTACCCACTGAGCAATCAAACAGCAGTCCTGATGAGGAATACCACACGGCCACCTGTAGTCTTAGATCTTCTTCAAAACCTACTTTAGTAAGCATTCAACCTCCCCTCTAGCACACCACCCAACTGGGGCAATGGAAAAGAAAGGTTATTAGGACACAGGGAAGTGGACCTGTTTAGAAATAGTTTTTTGGGGGGCAAGTCCAGTCTTTGTTGCCAGGGTATCAGCAGTTCAATCCAGTAGTAAACCCTAAATGCAAATCAGCTGCAGTCCAGCCCTCTCAGCAGACACCACACACGAACCAGCAAGGGTAGTTCAGTCCAAACGAAGCCACAAGGCTCGCCAACCAGCCCGAGTACTCTGCCGAAGCAGCAAGAAGTCACGGGAACCTCCTGAGCAGTTCTTTGGCGAGTTTCTCTCTGTGGCCTCACCACAAGCAGAGCTCAGCAACTCAACGTAAGGGGAACCAATCCATGCTTGTCGTTATCGAAGAATGGCGAGGAGGAGCAAAGCAAACCAATGCTCGAGCTCACACTGTGTGTGGACAGTGCTTGTATTCCTCCTGAACATCATGAGTCCTTTCACCTGTGTGCTCCAGCAAAACATCATCCGTTCACCTGTGTGCCCCAGCGAAACATCCTTTGACATAACTGACTTTCCAAAGAAACCACAAGTTTCCACTTCAATCACCCAATCAACATGCTAAAAGTAAACAGGTTCACTGGGTGGTGGTGGCCTTTAATCTTAGCACTCAGGAGGCAGAGGCAGACAGATCCCTGAGTTCCAGACCAGTCAGCAATTCTTCTCCTGGCGTCTCACCTAAGAACTAAACATGTGTCCGCAGAAAGACTTGGGCAAGAGCATTCATAGCTGCTTAAAACTCCCAAACTGGAAATGGCCCAAGCAGACATCAACAGGAAATGGACAAACAAGTACTGTAGTCCGAGAATACTGCTCAGCAACAAGCGGGAGCCAGACACTGACTGCAACTCAGGGCTGCAGAGCTGCGTCCAGACACCTCCTGAGTGAGAGGACAGTGCTCACTGCAGGGCTCGCTATACAGGAAACCACAGCAGAGGCAAGCCAAATCTCACAGCACACGCACACCACACACATACACATGTGCACACATACACCACACACACACACACCATACACACCATACACACACCACACACACATGTGTGCACACATATACCACACACACACACCATACATACCATACACATACCACACACACATGTGTGTACACATACACCACACACACCACACACACACCACATATATACACACCATACACACACCACATATACACACACCACACACACATACCACACCATACCACACACACACACACATACAACATACACACACCACACACAGCACACCACACACACACATACAACATACATGCCACACCACATACACGTGTGCACACATACATACACACACCACACACCACATATACACACATACCACATACATACCGCACCACACTATACCACACCACACACACATACACATACCACACACAATCATACCACACACCACATATACACACATACCACATACATACCGCACCACACTATACCACACCACACCACATACACATACCACACACAATCATACCACATATATACACCACATTCACTCATACACACATACATACCACATTCACATATACATACACACACACTGCACACACCATATATACACATACACACACATTCACACACCATATAAACACATACACACACCACACATATACCACACACACACATACACACATCACATATAAACACAACACACACACCATACACACACCTACACACACACACACACCATCACATACCCCACAAACCCACCCCCACACACACCCCACACAGTATACACTCCACACACAAACAATGTTGAATGTGTTTTCAACAGTTAAGAGTATTTACTGCTCTTCCAGAGGACTTGGGTTTGTTTCCCAACACCCACATGGTGACTCACAAACATCTGTAACTCCAGCTCCAGGGGACCTGACTCCAGGGGCACCAGGCATGAACTGATGTAAATACATATATTCAGGCAAACTCTCATACATATAAAACATAAATAAAAACATAAAAACTTCTAAAAGAAACTCTGCCTCACATATAATATTCCAAAGTGAATGGTTCTAATTCTAAGGAATGTGGTTTGTAAACATGTTGACCATAGAATTTTGTTTTGTTTTGTTTGAGACAGGGTCTCACAGCATAGCTCAGGCTGGCCTGGGCACTCACAGGGTACAGCTCACAGGACAATCTGCTTACGTCAGACTCCCAAGTGCTAGAATGCAGGTATGAGCCAACTGCCCAGCTATGAGTGATGCTCTCTGTAGAGAAATATGCTGAGTGGGTGCAGAAAAAAGCCAGGAAGAGCATTTAGCAGCTCTCAAAAGTCAGGAAGGTCTGCGCGCATGCGCAAGTGTGTGTACACAGACACACATAAACACACACACACACACACATACACACATTTGTCTTTTTGAGATAAGGTCTCACTATGTAGCCCTGTCTGTCCTGGATCTCACTATGTAGACCAGGCTGTCCTGGAACTCACTATGTAGACCAGGCTGGCCTAGAACTCACAGATCCCCTTGACTCTGTCTCCTAAATGCTAGGATTATAACTGTGTACTGCTCTGACTGATAATTGTTTATAATACACATCTTTCTTTCTTTTTCTTTTTTTTTTTGATAATTTACCTTTCAACAGTTTTTACTATTCCGGACAGTGCACACACCACAGCCGATGTGTGGAGGTCAGAATCAACTTGGTGAGTCAAGGTTTCTCATCTTCCACTGTGTGGGTCCCGAGATGGAACTCATGTAGTCAGACTTGGCAGCAAGCACCTTTACTGGCCGAGCCATCTTGCCAGCCCGAGAGTAAGAGATCTGGTAGAGGAGCATACCGAGTTAGCTTCAGTGCCCAAGACCCAGCGATTGTCAGCATCTATGGAGCCTGGGGGTGGCAGGAAGCGTTCCTTCCACAAAGCCATCCCATCCGACATACATGTGGTGTGCCTGCGGCATAGAGATCAGCTGCTAGCGGTGAGTGAGAAGGTAGATCGAGAGTTGGGAATTTGCCAGTGACGGTTCAGCTCTCGAAGTGATGCCTGGGGTCACTTTAGCCCACTGCCCACGGTGAAGAAGCCAGTCGCATTCCAACTCCGTTCCGTGTTCCAGGGCCACCTGCCCCTTAGCCACCCTCATCAACGCATGTCACATCCACTTTCGCCACTATCAGAGGATGGTCACAGTCACCTCAGGGCATAGGCCCTTCGGATGTGCCCCAGAGCACACTCCCGCGCCACCCAGAAGGAGGAAATGCTGAGACTGAACATTCTAGAAGCCCATGAACTCTCCTCAGAGGGAGGCCTACCCTGTGTAGTGCAGCCAGGAACATAGCCTTCTGACCCCTCCTTCATCCCCACCCAGGGTCAGGGCCACAGCCTGAGGTGTGGCTGCTTAAGGAAGGGCTCTGGATCGTGAAACCTCCTACTGGCTTTTTGAGCCACCCCCAGGCACCTGCCTGTAACTCCAAGCAGGCACCATGAGTCTGTGGCATAAAGCTATGAGGATGCTATCTCCTCTGACACACTAGTGGGTGTGCCGAGAGCCTGCAATTCTCAGGAAGTCCCACCCAGGGAAAACAAAAACAAAACAAAACAAAAAAAAAAAAAAAACCGAAGACTCAGAGACGTATAGTTCACCTGAGGTCACATGGCTGCAGAGACAAAAGGCTGGAAGGAGGGTGTAGCGTTGGACTCCAACATCAGTGCTCTCAATTCTGCCTCCACATCATTCATTCACCCATTCATTTGTTCACGTATACATTTGTAACGGATGGCGGATGGCATTGTCAGCAACGGCACACAAGAGAGCAGCCAGTCTGTTTCCGTTTTGTAACTGGGTCTCATGCGGTCCAGGCTGGCCTCAAACTCACGGTGTAGCTAAAGATGGCTTTGAACTCCTGCCTCTGCTTTGCAAGTGCTGGGATAGAAGGTGTGAACCATCGAACTGACTCATTCCCATTTCTGGCCTACACCCTCAGTCCGTCTCATCTCAGCAATCTAGTCTCGAAATCCACAGCGTGGTTTGTTTCAGTCTGCAGCATTTTTCTCGTTTGGTTTTGAGTTAAGGTCTTACTCTGTTATCCAGGATGGCCTCAAACTTACTACAGTAGTCCAGGCCGATTTCCAACTCAAAGCAATCCACCTGTCTCCAAGTCTGACTCCTTCCCTCCTTACTCTTCTCTCTTTCTTCATCTTTTTTTATTTCTTTCTTTTTGAGTCAGGGTCTCGCTGCATAGCCCAGGCTAACCTAGAATGTGCTATGTGTCCTAGGCTGTCCTTAAACTCAAAGAGATCCACTTGCCTCTGTCACCTCAGTGTTGGGATATGAGCTATGCGTCACTACACCTGGCTTTCTTTCCTTACTAAGGTCTTTTGGGGGGGTGTGCTGGGCATAGAACTCAGAGCCTCACACAGGTCAAACATAGGCTTTCACACTGGACCTGCCCTCAGCTCTTAACTTACCAGTTTGGAATAGCGTTAGGTTGACAGAAGTATTATTTTGATGGTTACAGAGTTTGCTTTGGTTTTTTTTTTTTTTTTCTGTCTAGTTTTCCCCATGTCAATCACCTTAATCAACTGTGGTCTGTTTGTCCAGAAACACTGGTTTTGGTCATGACTGCTGTCAACCCAGCCTGGATGCCAGGTTCATTCACTGGTACACACAGGCCCTGCCCCAGGATCCCAGTGACCACATTGCTGCTTCTTGACCCTTCAGCAACGGATTTTCGGTCTTGAGTTTTGAGGCTTGCCAGCCAGGTAAATCTGTCTGTCTGTCTGTACATCTGTACATCTGTCTTACATATTTTTCTCCTGATTGCCTTGGACACTTGCTCATTTCATTCGATCAAAGGCACAGGATGATCACGTGTCATGCAGAATGAACCATGGCTTGTCAAGGTGTGCTGGCTGCTGGCTATTTTCCCTGTGTCCCTTCCCTTCTCTCCCCTCCCCCTCCCTCCTTCCCTCCTTCCCTCTCTCCTCTCTCTGAGTCTATATCTTTTGTTTCATGGTGTGGGTAATGGGGCAGGGCCTCACTATGTAGCTCAAGCTGGCCTTCCTCCTGCCTCAGTCTTCCTGGTACTGGATCCTTTCACCCACGAGCTCAGAATTTTTGATGTATTTTTAGCTCTGGGGAGCAAACTCGGGCTCTCCCTCATGCTCTTTCCCTCTGAACTTCACTCAGTCCAGTCAGCTCCCCACACTTTAGAAGTGAGTCACTGCGTCAAACGCCCGTTCAAGGGGCAGTGGCCTGAGCTGCTTCCTGCAGAAAGAACCGTAAATGAATTCTCCTCAGAAGACAGAAGGTCCTTTCTTCCAGTCTGTTTGTTTTCTCAGCCATTGACTTGTGCAGCATGGACGAAGCACGTATTCGAATTTCTTTCAGACTCCGTTGTTTCCCTTCGCTGGGGCCTGGAAAACCGGGCCTGTCACAACAGACAAGCTCTGCATACGGAGCTCTCCCAGCTCAGCATTTTACCCTGCAAGTTATAATCCACAGCTACGCTATTTTCTCTGAGGCTCCATTGTTTGCTCTTCAGATTTGAGAACTCCTTCGGGTTGGCTCCTGGTTCCTTGGACATGGGGCAGTCCTTTCCTTTGGTTTTATACACACACACACACACACACGCATGCACGACCAGCCCACATATACCATGGCTCATGAGGAGGTCAGAGGACCATAATAGGTCCTTGCCTTCCTCCTTGTATGAGTTAGGGTTTCTTGCTGTTCACCACTGCATACACAGGCTAGATGTTCCACAGCTTTTCGGGGTTCCTCCTGTCTCCTAGGGATTGACCTTGTGTCCCACCCATAGGAGAGCTGTCAACCTCATACACACTTATTTTATTTACTTTAATGTATGTGAGTACACTGTAGCTGTCTTCAGACACACCAGAAGAGAGCAATGGATCCCATTACAGATGGTTGTGAGCCACCATGTGGTTACTGGGAATTGAACTCAGGACCTCTGGAAGAGCAGCCAGTGCCCTTAACCACTGAGCCATCTCTCCAGCCCCACACAGTTTCTTTCTCTCTCTCTCTCTCTCTCTCTTCTGGAGCTGGGGACCGAACCCAGGGCCTTGCACTTGCTAGGCAAACGCTCTACCACTGAGCTAAATCCCCAACCCCAGTTTCTCTTTTATTAATAAAAAATTTTATTATAACTGTGCTTTACGGCCTACATGTCTGTGTACCACATGCATGCAAGCCCTCACAGGCCAGAAGAGGGCATCCAATCCCCTAGGACTGAAGTTATGGACAGTTGTGAGCTGCCATGTGGGTGCTTGGAATTTAACACGGGTCCCTTAGGAGCAGTCAGTGCTCTTAACCGCTGAGCCATCTCTCCAGCCCCACATGCACTGTTTCTTAATACACTACAACCTTACCATACACATCGTGCCCCACTGCTGCTGTCGTGGCCCCCAGGTCCTGCCTCTATCATCTACTTCCGAATTAGCTGCTGCTCTTAGGATAAATTGGGATCCTCATTATATGACCAGCCTTGACTAATGGGACCATAAACAACACAGGCGTGTGTGTGTGTGTGTGTGTGTGTGTGTGTGTGTGTGTGTGTGTGTGTGTGTGAATATGTGTATAGAGATAGAGACAAAGAGAAAGAGAGAGAGAGAGAGAGAGAGAGAGAGAGAGGCAGGCAGACAGACGACAGAACAGAATTTTTTTAGGCAAGAGCTTGTCTGTCCTGGAAATCGCTATGTAGACCAGGTTGACCTCCCACTCAGACCTCTACCTGCCTCTGCCTCTCTGAGGCTGGGATTAAAGGCCTGCTGCTCCATGGTGGAAGGGGAGGGCCCATACCCAGAGGTCTTCTGACCTCTATATGTTAACCTGGCTCATGTTCACCCCTCACACACACATACACACAGAGAAACACACATATACTGTACACCTACAAAAAATACATATTTTTAAATTTATACATATATACACATAAATGTGTTTGTATATGTATTTTTTAATACATACTAGGGGCTGGGAAAATGGCTCAGTCAGTAAAGAGCTTGCTGCACAAGCCTGAGGACCTGAGTTCAAATCCCTAGAACCCAATAAAAAATTGGAGTTTATGATCCCAGCTTCCAAGGGGAACAAAGAGGCAAGAGGTGGCTATATTGGCCAGGCAGCCAAGCAGAGTCCATGAGCCTCTGGTTCAGTGAGAGACCCTATCTCACAAAATAATGACAACAGTGATACCAGAGGCTGACCTCTGACCTCTACCTATACATGGATATGTAATATACGCACGCATACAATGTAAAGATTCGTAGAACTGTCACAAACACCCCCCTTTGTCGCTTCATGCTACTCCACTCAGCTTGTGGTTATTCTCTGTACTGTTCTGTTCAGCTGGGGCTGTAACCCATGGCTACACACACACACCAGGAAGTGTTTTTACTAGATTAGCTGAGGCTCTGAGTGACGTCACCACTGCCTGTTCTCCTGCATGAGTGAAGCACCATTGTTCTACTGTCCCCAGATGATGGACAGTAGGTGGGTCCTGGCGTGCTGCCCTGGTGAACAGTCATCCTCTCTGTGGGTACCAGATCACTAGCACTTTGGAAGCTTTGACACACATCAACAGATTACCTTCCCAAATAGTTTCCTCTCTTGCCCACAGGGAGGGAGCACGTAGGCTCAGTCCCAGACCTTTGTCTACACCCAATGTTACCCATCTGGAAAAGCCATTTATGTAGCAACACTGGCCACAGCCAGCAAGCATGCAAATTACAAAATGGCTGGGGGTGGGATAGGTGAAGGCCAAACCTGGGAACGTCTGCTGGGCCACAGGACGCAGGGTCTACGCCCTCCACTCCACCCGTGGGTTCCTTCCTCTTCTGGGCAGCTGTGCTCAGCACGTCCTCTTGAAGGCACACTTCCCCAGGGGACTTGTCTCTTGGATTGGCCCAAGTTCCTCTGGCCTTGACCCCCTTCTCACAGTTCTGAGAGCACAGGAGCCCTTGCCTCCTGCCAGATGGAAGGCTTCAGAGTTTCTCCAGTATCTTGGGTCAAAAGTCTCATCTTGTCTGAGCCAGTTTGAGACACTGCGGATGGGAGGGACGACTCAGTTCTTGGAGTGCTCACCTAGTGCACATAAACCCCTGGGGGTCTAGTCCCCAGCACCACAAAGAATGGCTGTGCATACTTGGAATCTGACCACTCAGAAGGCGGAGAGAAGCTGAACAGGAAACACTACCAACCTCGGAGATTCTGACAGCAATCCCTTCAATAAAACCACTTATTCCTTCATTCCTGTTTAACCTCTTAGCCCTAAGGATGTGGTGGGTAAGCAGACACCAATCAGGTGAACCGAGATGCATTTCTGGAATGGAGTGCTGCGCCTGGTTTATCTAGAAGGTGGGGAAGCCAGCCAGACCGCCTCTGAGTAGATAGAGGGGCGGCTGTGTGGGTGGAGAGCCAGGTGGCTGCATTCCTGGTAGGGACAATGACTTGTGCAGAGGCCTCTGAGAAGAAAGGCGAGTTACACTCATTGGTGGAGCCGGGAGAAGCTGAATGCAGAGGGTGAGAGAAAGAACCCAGAATGTCAGCAGGGCCATACCATCCACAGCTCGCTGGGCCCAGTCACAGAGCACTGAGGGGATTAAATGGGATGCGTCATGCAGGCTTTCTTTGATAACAGGGAAATGAAGATTAAGACCCCCGCACATGCTGAACAAGCACTCTAACCACTGGACTGCACTCCCAGCCTCCATCCCACAGCACTCTTTTTTTTTTTTTTAAGATTTTATTTATTTTATGTGAGTACAGTGTTGCTGTTTTCAGACACCCTTCCTTCCTTCCTTCCTTCCTTCCTTCCTTCCTTCCTTCCTTCCCCTCTCTCTCTCTCTCTCTCTCTCTCTCTCTCTCTCTCTCTCTTTCTCTCTTGTGTGTACATGTGCACGCGTGTGTGAGTGGTGAGTGTGGTATGCACGGAGGCCATTTATTTATTTATTGTTAATCAAAGCACCTCACAGTGTGCTGCCCAGATTTCTGGAGATGAAACAGAAGCTATGGTCAGCCCACCTCTGTGAAGTGTTGTGAGTTTAGAACAGGCGCCCCCACACTCTGGGGCTAGTAACACTGGCTCTACTCCACATCTGGGCAAACCACAGTTAAGAAGGTCAAATGGCTGAGCCAAGGTCACAGAGCGAGGTCTGACCCCCACGGTTCCCCTTCATCCCAAGTCTCAAGCCCCACTAAAGAACTCTCCAAGGCTGCCTCACGTGAGGTCTGTGGCCAATTTACCCTCTCTTCTGGCTTTCTGCCAGATGTCATAGGGTCACACTTGAAAGACTTCCTCCAACCCTGCAAGTCATCACTCTGGAGGATTCTGCCTGAATTAGAAGCAGGAACCATTTCCTATATGCTGCCAAAGGGCACGGAATGAACGGGGACAGCTTTACAAAGTCTTAACAATGTGTGTCCCTTCCACCCGCCCGTGCTCTAGGAAGGAAACAGGCAAGTGTGCAAACATGCCTGTGTACAAGGTTGAGTGTACACAGAAACGTATCAAATAAAATGATGCCCTTAATGCTATGTGGTCATTAATAATCATAACCTGGAGGGCTGTGAGAAGGCTAGGCACTTGCTGCAAGTCTGATTGTTATCATCTGGGGGTCTTAATTGGGTGAGAGAAACAAAAGGTGGGAAAAACCAGGTAGCATTGGAACAATCTGGAACACAGAACGGAAGCACATAGGGTCAGCATCGAAAGGCGTGTATTAGGAGAAAGGAGACCCACACAGCAGGCACACAGAGGAAAAGACACTCTGCACAGCAAAGAGGAGACTCGGGAAGCTAAGTCTAGCTTCCTGAGGGCCAGGAGTGTTTAAGGTCTTTGAAGGCATTTCCTTCCCTAGTTTAGGTTTGATCAGTTTGAACACAGACAGGATGGCTGATTGGCTCACGGCTGTTGTGTAAACACATCCTGACTCAGTCTTGTAAAGTCCAAAGGGCCTTTGTTTAAGATGCCAGGTTTTTGTCTAAGGTCAGGAGGGTGAGGAAGAAGACAGCCATCTTGAAAGTTCCTAGCCTTTAGGGTTAGGGTTAGGGTCTGCCTTTTAGAGAACCTGTGTGACTCCTCTCCTTCATGACTATCAAGTTCAATCCTGGGACCTACATGTTGGAAGGGGAGAAGAGACCCCTGAAAGTAGTCCTCTGAGCATGTCCACGTGTACACAGGGGCACAGGTTCTGGGGTACACTTATGCGTATGTACACACAAAACTTAAAAAAATTGAAATGGAAAATGATTTTTACATATGTAATGGGCTGGAGACGTGGCTCAGTGGGTTTGCTGCACAGGTGTCAGACCTGAGTTTAATCCTCAGAGCACAGGTAAAAATACAGGCGTGGTGGGTGTGCAGGGGAGGCAGAGATCTTGGAACTCCCCGACCAGCCAGCCTTGCCCAGTTGGGGAACCCCAGATCTCAGCAACCTGGAATGATACCTCTGACCTTTATGCATAAACACTCATGGACTCCTGCATATGCAAACATGTGTGCACCCACAGTGTGCATATAAACACATGTGCATACACACATATGAAATAAACTAACACAGGTAGAGGTAGAGGTTGGTAGAGTGCTTGTCTACTATTCCTGATCCCCCAAAATAAAAGATAATGGAAGTTTCCCTTTGTACCCCAGGCTACCCTCAAAGCCTGGATCTGCCTACTCAGCCCCCAGAGGCTGAGACTAGGGCATACTCCTCCATTCCTGTTTACACCCTCTTTGATTGATACAGTAAGACATACCAGCATAGCCTCAAATAGACATAGGAAAAGTCCAGGAGTCCTGAGGTGTGATAGTTAATGTTGACTGTAAATTTAATGGGATTTACTTGTTTTTTAGGTTTGTTCCTTTTCCTTCATGTGCATGAGTGTTCTGCCTACATGTCTGTAGTAGATATACCACATGCATGTTTGGTTTTCACAGGGGTCGCAAGAGGTTGTCTGATGCCCTGGAATTGGAGTTGTGAATGGATGTGAGCATCATGGAGTGCTGGGAATTGAACTCAGGTCCTCAGCAAGAACAAGTCTTCTTAACCTCTCTCTGAGCCCTCTTTCCAACTCCGACTTGATGGGACTTAGAATCGCCATGAAAACAGACTTCTGGTGTGTGAAGGAATATCTAGACCAGGTTAATTGAGGGGCGAAGGCTAGCCCTAACTGGAGGCAACATTGCTTAGCCCATTAGCTGAATTAAAAGCTGAAAGGAGGGGAGGGGACAGGAGTGTGTGTTCAGGATCAGGGGTAGGGAGGGGCAGGAGAATGAATGGAAATCTGCAACTGACAGGGGTGGGGAGGTAGGGGGCATCTCCAGGAAGAGACAGAGACCTGGGATAAGGGAGGCACCCAAGAATCAGTGGGAGTGTCCTTAGCTGTGACTCAGCTGTGGCCATATGGAGCCTGGGTAGGCTGCCTCTTGTGGCCAGGCAGAAACCCCAGTGGAGCAAGAGGGGCACCAACCCACCCACAAACTGTCGACCCAAAATTTATCCTGTCTATAAGAAATACAAGGGGGGTTGGGGGTTTAGCTCAGTGGTAGAGTGCTTGCCTAGCAAGCGCAAGGCCCTGGGTTCGGTCCCCAGCTCCGAAAAAAAGGAAAGAAAAAAAAAAAAAAAGAAAAAGAAATACAAGGAAGGTGGATGGAGAAGAGATTGAAGGAATGGCCAACCAATAATCAGCCAATTTGATACCCATCCCATGGGCAAGCACCAATCCCTGACACTGTTAATGATTCTCTGTTACGCTTGCTGATAGGAGTCTAGCATGGTTGTCCTCGGAGAGGCTCCACCCAGCAGCTGACTCAGATGGATGCAGAGACCCACAATCAAACAGTGGATAGAGCTTGGGGACCCTTACGGAAGAACAGGAGGGAGGATTGAGGGACCCAGAAGGGATAGAAACTCCACAGAAAGACCAACAGAGTCAGTTAACCTGGACCTTTGGGGCTCTCAGGGTCTGAACCACCAACTGAAGAGCATACACGGGCTGGACCTAGGCCTCCCGGCTCATATGTAACAGATTGCAGCTAATCTTCATGTGGGTCCTGAGCAACTGGAGTGGGAGCTATCCCAAAAGCTGTTGCCCGTCCGTGGGATATGTTCTTCTAGCTGGGCTGCTTGTCTGGCCTCAGTGGGAGAGGATGCGCCTAGCCCTGCAAAAACTTGAAGTGCCAGGACTGGGGGATACCCAAGGGGGCCCCCACATGCTCAGAGGAGAAGGGCAGAGGTGATGGAGGGAAGAATTGTGGGAGGGGGTGACCAGGAGGGTAGAAGTGAGCAGGATGTTAAGTGAATTAGTTTTAAAAAAAAAAAAAAAGCTGAAAGGAAACTAAGAGCTAGGTAAGCACTCAGGGCTCTCGGCCTCTCACTGAGGAACCATGTGACCAGCTAAGTCCCGCCTCTGCTACCCATGCTCTCCCATCATCATGAGCTATACCCTCCAGCGTTAGCCCAAGTCGGCCTTCCTTCCCTAAGTCGCTCCTGTCAGGCAACTCCTTGCAACAACGAGATGTAACTAAGATACCAGGGACACGTAAACTGCCGCCGCCCACGGCAGTGAGACCAGTGAGGAACTGCCGCTGCGCAGCGGCAGTGAGACCAGTGAGGCTCCGCGCCACACCAGGTCGGGTAGGGAACAGGAAGGACGCAGTCCCTAGTAGTTCACTGCTCCTGGTGGGGGTCATTAAATGGCAAAAATCATGTTAGGAAATTATTGGGGGCCGACCAGATGGCTCAGAGAGAGAGAGAGAGAGAGAGAGAGAGAGAGAGAGAGAGAGGTTTGTTTGGTTTTTTTGTTTTGTTTTTCTTCTTTTTTCGGAGCTGGGGAGCGAACCCAGGGCCTTGCACTTCCTAGGCAAACGCTCTACCACTGAGCTAAATCCCCAACCCCGAGAGGTTTGTTTTTTAAGAAAGGGTTTCTCGGCTGTCCTGGTCAACTAGCTCTTAACCAGGCTGGCCTTTGAACCCAGAGATCACCTGCCTCTGTCTCCTGAGCGCTGAGATTAAAGGTACGGGCCACTGCTGCCCTGTGAGGCTTTATTTATTTTTGAGACAGGGTCTGGCTGTGTAACCCTGCTTGGTCTAGACTCAGAAATTCTCCTGTCTCTGGGATTAAAATGCCAGGACTAAAGAAGTGCATATCTGCAAATGTTAAAAGACAAAAAGTTTAAAAGGAAAACCCTGCGGTAATTAACGCTATTTCGAGCACAGCAGAGATCGTTTAGCACTCGCTGTTCTCACCGGGGATCCAGGTTCAGTTCCCAGCACCCCCAAGCCAATTTATACACACACGGGCAAAACAGTTATACACATAAAAGTAAATAAAATCTTTTTTTTTTTTCCTTTTTCTTTTTTTCGGAGCTGGGGACCGAACCCAGGGCATTGCGTTTGCTAGGCAAGCGCTCTACCACTGAGCTAAATCCCCAACCCCAAAATCTTTTTTTTTAAAAAAAGGTAAAACTAGTTTGAGCGCAGTATGGCAGTGCTGGCACACACCTTTAGTCCCAGCCTTTGCAAGGCAGAAGCAGGCAGATCTCTGAGTCCCAGAAAGCCAGGGCTACACAGAGAAACCCTGTCTCAAAAATAAAAATAAATAGATGATGACGATAATAATAGTAATAGTAATAGTAATAATAATAATAATAATAATAATAATAATAATAATAATAATAAGAAGAAGAAGAAGAAGAAGAAGAAGAAGAAGAAGAAGAAGAAGAAGAAGAAGATTAGATGCCAACTTGTGAAGCTGAGGTAGGAAGACTGTTGTGAGTTCAGAGCCAACCTTGATTAGACAGAAGACCCTCTCTCAAAAACCAAACCAAGCCAAATGAAAGCTGAGGTGTTCGTGTTTATAGTCTTAGTATTTGGGAGTCCGAGGCAGCTCCCTTGGCGAATTTGAAGTCACCTTGGGCCAAATAATGGTCACTTTGGGCTACAAAGTGAGGCCTAGCTCTTCGAACAAAACAAACTACAAACATCAGGAGTCTCACACTATGCACAATTCAACTTCATTTCTGGGCTGGGGCTGAGCACGCCTGTGTGTTTTCTGGAAAATGAGATCAGAGGTAAGGAGGCTTTTTTTCTTTCAACCTTCCTACTTCTGCAAAATGATTTTTTTTTTAAAGGAAAAACCCCACACGTCTGCATTTATATGTATAATAAAGAAAGCAATTTCCATTTTTTTCAAGAGGAGCTCTGAGCCGAGCCTGTCCCCGGTGACCTCACAGAGGCTCCTGTCTGCCGGAGATGGGAGATGACACAGACTCAAGGGCTTCCTGTACTGGCCTGCAGAGTTTGTCCCAGGCTCTCTGTGGCAGTGACGGGAGAAGCCACAGATGCTTCCCGGAAAGCACAGGGTCAGCTCAGAGCACCAGAAAATAGCTGGTGCCTGCCCTGGTGTGCTGGCAGCCATCGGGCCAGAGGTTTCCTCTGCAGAGGCAGCGCCGGGGTAGTGGAAAATGCACAGGTTTGCTTTAGGGTGGATTGCCCCTCCCACACGCTTCAGCGTTTGGGGCTGGCCAGATAACTCAGTCAGTAAAGAGCTTGCCTTGAAAGAGTGAAGCCGGGAATCAAGTAAAAAGCAGAGTATGGTGGAATATTCCCGCAAATCCCAGCTGCGGAGATGGAAATAGAACGGAGCGGATCCCCGGAAGTTCCTGGAACAGCTCGCCTGGCTAATGTAGCAAAGTTCCAGGCAGATGAGAGACCCAGATAAAAGTTGCCTGAGGACTGATACCAGAGACTGTCCTCTACAATCCAACCAGGGGCAATTCTTCCCTACACAGAATGGGGAGGGGGTGACTATAAGGAGAAAGGAGTTGCTGGAGAGAAGGGAGGGCAGGAGGGGCAGCCACGCCCCCTAGACACGCCCCCTAGACCTGGAAAGTGTACCTAGAAAACCTGTTGAAGTCTCAGACCAACGACACCCTGCTTTCTTCTCTGTTTCCTTCGGGACGTGTCCACTCCTCGTAGGTTGTGCACATGCTGATGGAAGTCAGGTGTGGTGTCTCACGCTTGTAATCCCAGCACTGGGGATGCTGAGCTAGAAAGATTGGTGTGAGTTCCAGGCTAGCCTGGGCTACAGAGTAAAGACTGTTGAAAGGGGCTGGAGAGATAGCTCAGTAGTTATGACCGTTTGCTGCCCTTTCAGAGGATCTGGCTTTGGTTCCCAGAACCCAAGACTATAAGTCCAGTTCCAGGGGATCTCATACCCATATGGTACATATTCACATAAATTAACATAAAAATATTGCTTTCAACTGGCCAAACAGTCCCCAGGCAGAAGGATGCTGTCAGACAATCACTAGAGCAGGGACCTCAAGGAGACTGTCACCCAACCAACTACTAGCTTGTATTTTTGCTTTTCTGTTCTCTGTTTTTGTTTGTTTCAAGAAAGGGCCACTCAGGGGTTGGGGATTTAGCTCAGTGGTAGAGCGCTTGCCTAGGAAGCGCAAGGCCCTGGGTTCGGTCCCCAGCTCCGGGGGGGGGGGGGGGGGGGAAAAACCAAAAAAAAAAAAAAAAAAAAAAAAGAAAGGGCCACTCTATGTAGCCCTGGGTGTCCTGTAATTCACTCTGTAGACCAGGCAGGACGGGAACTTAGAGATCCTCTTGCTTCTTTTTCAGTGTGTAGAATTAAAGATACGTGCCACTGCTGCCCAGTTTAGCATTACTTTTCTATTAAAAAAATTATTAAAGCCTGGCATGGAGGCACAGGGTTTAACCCCAGCACTCAGGAAGCAGAGGTATGAGGATCTTTGTGGGTTCGACACCAGCCTGGTCTACAGAGCGAGTTCCAGGACAGCCAGGGATACACAGAGAAATCCCGTCTGGAAAAAAATTAGAATTTATTATTTTATGTATATGAACATTTTGTTTGAGTGGTTTTTTTTTTCTTTTTTCGGCGCTGGGGACCGAACCCAGGGCCTTGTGCTTGCTAGGCAAGCGCTCTACCACTGAGCTAAATCACCAACCCCTGTTTGAGTGTTTTAAGTGCACTGCTAACTACCCTAGGTGGTTAGCCAGGTCCCCTGGGTCTGAAGTTACATAGGGTTGTGAGTCCCTTTGTGGGTGCTGGGACTTAAACCTGGGTCCTCTGCAAGATCATTAAGTGCTCTTAACCACTAAGTCAGGTCTCCATCCCAAACTACAAGTATTTAATGTCAATTTAGCACTGAACCAGCCCCTTCTACAATCTGGATGCCTACCCAAGTGCCCCACTCATGTAATCACCTACTATTTCTAGTAACCAAATAGTATTCTTTTTCTGTCAGAGGAATTTATTGGTCCCTGTAGAACCTGAAGGAAAGCCATAAACATTCATAGCCAAGAAATGACAGCTAATGTTTTCACTGTCTTCTTCCCCATCTTCTAGTATCTTCTGTAATGAAGCCAACCCGTCTCTGCCCAGAATACCCACCAAGTGCTTGCTTTGTGTGGTGGTTTGAATATGCTTGGCCCAGGGAATGGCACTATTACGAGGTATGGCCTTGTTGAAGGAAGTGCATCACTGTGGGCGTGGGCTTTGAGACTTTCCTTCTAACTGCCTGGAAGCCAGTTTTCTCCTGTTTGCCCTTAGAACAAGATGTAGAACTCTCAGCCCCTCCCACACCGGGATACTGCCATGCTTCCTGCCATGATGATAGTGGACTGTAAGGGAGCCCCAGTGAAATGTTGTCCCTTATAAGAGTTGCTTTGGTCATGGTGTCTCTTCACAGCAGTGGAAACCCTAACAAACACACTCTGCCAGGCCTAGAAGAAAGCAAATTAACTGTTGATAGTTTCAGACAATCGGTGGGCCTTCCCTTTGGGGGTCTGTCAGGAGAACCAAACTCCCAACAGGCGATAGTCATGCTCACAACCATCTATGCCATGGAGCGTGGGTGCAGGGTGATTCCCAGCTTCATGACCTTCTTGGCCATTGGATACGCATACAGGCTGATCCCAAAGAGCTCAACAGTGCCTTCACTTTTAACTACCAGGTTCCTGGACTCAGGAGACCACAGGCAGGTGGAGCCAGTGAAGTCTTGATGAGACGGCCCCTGTGTGAGCTTGGTGGCCCAAACTACTAGGACCCCATGTCTTGGGGTTGGGGGTGAAGGTAGGGCCACACAACCACAAAGAGCTTTTGCTTTGAACTCTCAAGAAGTATTCTTAGCCTCGTTTTGATTATGTGTTTGGAGACAGGGTCTTGCTGTGTAGCCTTGGGTGTCCTGGAGTTCATTATGTGCCCCAGGCTGGCCTCGAACTCACAGAGATCCTCCACCAGCCTCTGCTTCCTTAGGGCTGGGACTACAGGTGTGCGTCACAGGTTCTTAGATTCTTTTTATTGACAGGGACAATTAGGTGAAGATAGTCAGTAGGTTGCTTAGTGGATGGGGCAGGGTTCAGGCCGTTCCAATCTGCTAATATCCATTGGGTTCCTTGTGCTTGATGCAATTCCAAACACTGGGATATGGGTCGAGAGAAGGGCTTGAGCTTGAAGACATGACTTGGCAGGCATTCCTGGAGCCCTGGGCTTGATCCTCAAGCACCTCATAAACTGGGTTCAGTGGCATACATCTGTAATGCTAGGGAGACAGAGACAGGAAGACTGAAAATTCAGGTTGACTTTGAGCTACATAGGGAGTTTGAAGCCGGTTGGGCTATAGGAAACCCAGTTTCAACAAACAGATGGACAGACAGACAGACATAGGTCTGTCTGTATGCATCTCACTGAGGACCAGAGGGGACAGAAACACCAATAGTAATGGCCTTGAGGATGTTCCTGCTTTGGGTACTACAAGCCTCTCTAAGGGTTTCTAGAAAGGGACCAGCTATCCCCGTCTGGAGAGGCCAAGAATGTACTGATGCTAAGTCTGAGGAATGATGAAGAACCAGGCCAAGTGTGGTGACGCCAGGTAACAGAGAACAGCATATACAACGTGCCTGGATGAGATAAGCATTTGCTGAAGGTCACCTGGGTACTGGTGTCAGGGCCCTACTCTGATCTCTGTGACCCTGCTCCACCCTCCCTATCCCCAATCACAGGCAAAGTCTTCTTGGAAGTAGCAAGACGACGACTCTGGGGATGTCTTAGAGACATTAGATCCCAAGTGTCCTGAAGGACATAACCTCTACGGCTGTCTGCAGGAGTCATGGTGAGTCAGGGAAATCAGGTCTGGTAGAGGAAGGCAACGGCAGGGAGATACAATCAGGAGCTGGCTTCCCTCCAAAAGCCTTGTGTGCGACATTCCTGGCTTCTCTAAGGACTTAGAAGCAATGCTGGTTTTTGTTTTTTGTTTTTGTTTTTTGTTTTGTTTGTTTGTTTTGTTTTTTTGACAAGTGTTTTCAGCTTAGCCACTTGGTGAAACTTTTTGAAAGCACCATTTGGTGTCTGGATTTCAGTGGCAGCAGCCAAAGGAGGCTGGCCTGTACTCTCACCAAACACAACTGTAAAGAGGGCTCAAGGCAGGGGTTGGGGATTTAGCTCAGTGGTAGAGCGCTTGCCTAGCAAGTGCAAGGCCCTGGGTTCGGTCCTCAGCTCCGGACCCAGGGAGGGAGGGCTCAAGGCTAATTTGTTCGATAAATAGGACAGCAAGTGAGATAGGGGGTTGGGAGAATAGAGTTTGGGGGAGTCAAAGGAGGTGGGGCTGTGTCCTCTGCCTTCTGGGCTGGTTCTCTTGTGCCTCTTAGATGTTCATGCCCTTGGGCTCAGAGGTTCTACTCCTAGAAATTACTCCAGAGGCACAGACCAGCAAGCAGGACCAGCAAGCAGGTGAAGCTCCCCACAGCGTGACCTGAGGGAATAAAAGCCTGTAAGCACCTACCATGCCTGTGGAGCCATCTGAGTCCTGGGGAGGATGCCTGCATTCTGGATGGCCTTCCCTCCCAACAAGGAGTAGTCTCCCAGATAAATCAACAATGTTTCATTGTTGTTATTTGAATTTTTGTGGGGTTTTCTTTTCTTTTCTTTTCTTTTTTTCCTCTTTTACTTTTTCTTTTTTCTTTTTTTTTCAGAGCTGGGGACCAAACCCAGGGCCTTGCGCTTGCTAGGCAAGCACTCTACCACTGAACTAAATCCCCAATCCTTTCTTTTCTTTTCTTTTTTAGACAAAGTCTCACTATGTAGCTATTGCTGGCCTAGAATTCTCTATGAGACCAGGCTGGCCTTGAACTCATAAGATCAAACTGCATGTGCCTTACAACGCAGTTAAAGTTATGCCCTCCCATGTTCATTCTTTCTCAAGGGGGTGTGTCTTCTGCTTGGTTTGTGCACAGGGTGGGCACACTGTGTTCATAAGAAGTGGGGAGAGAGGGGCTGGGGATTTAGCTCAGCGGTAGAGCGCTTACCTAGGAAGCGCAAGGCTCTGGGGTTCGGTCCCCAGCTCCGAAAAAAAGAACCAAAAAAAAAAAAAAAAAAAAAAAGAAGTGGGGAGAGAGAGAGTGTCTAAAGTTGAGGTCGAGGACTGGAGATGTGGTGGTTAAGAGCACTGACTGCTCTTCCAGAGGTCCTGAGTTCAAATCCCAGAGTTCAAATCCCAGCAACCATATGGTGGCTTGCAACCATCTGTAATGAGATCTGATGCCCTTTTCTGGTGAGTCTGAAGACAGCTACAGTGTATTTATATAGAATAAGTAAGTCTTTTAAAAAAAATTAAAGCTGTCTTCAGACACACCAGATCCCATTACAGAAGATTGTGAACCATCATGTGGTTGCTCGGAATTGAACTCAGGACCTCTGGAAGAGCAGTCAGTGTTCTTAACCACTGAGCCATCTCTCCAGCCCCATGTTTTTCCTTTCTAAGCTTGCGACACTTGTTCAAAATGCTCTTCATGCGACTTAAGCAGAGAACGAAGTCTCTGTTGGGCTTTTTTGAGACTTCCTTTCTCGGTGCAATTAATAATCTTTACCTGAGCCTCAGGTAGACTCTTCAGACAAGAGCAAAAAGCAACCACGTTTTTCACCAAAATATCACAAAAGCAGTCTCTAGGCCACATATTAAAATTCTTCTCCTCTGAAACCTCTAGAACCAGGCTTCCACAGTTCAAATCACCCTCAGCAACAAACTCTTCTATATTCCTACTAGGATGGCCCATCAAACCCCACTTAAAGCATTCCATGGCTTTCCAAATCCAAAGTCCCCAAACCCACATTCTTCCAAAGAAAAGCATGGTTAGGCCTATCACAGCAATACCCTACACATGGTACCAACCTCTGTCTTGGGGTTTTACTGCTGTGAACAGACACCATGACCAAGGCAAGTCTTTTTTTTTTTTTTTTTTTTTTTTTCGGAGCTGGGGACCGAACCCAGGGCCTTGCGCTTCCTAGGTAAGCACTCTACCACTGAGCTAAATCCCCAGCCCCAAGGCAAGTCTTATAAAGAACATTTAATCATGGCTGGCTTACGGGTTCAGAGGAACATGGAGGCATCTAGGCAGGCATGGTGCAGGCAGAGCTGAGAGTTCTACATCTTCATCTAAAGGCTGCTAGTGGAAGACTGACTTCCAGTCAGCTAGGATAAGGGTCTTAAGCCCATGCCTACAGTGACACACCTACTCTAACAAGACCACACCTCCTAACAGTGCCATTTCTTGGGCCAAGCACATACAGACCATGACAGCATAAATAAATGGTAATATATTCCATGTTCATGGGCAGGAAAACACAAACTGTGAAGATGCCCAGCTCAGTTTATAGATTCTGTGAAATCCCTATTAAAATCTTCATTAATCTTCCTCGCCTCCTCGTGTGTGTGTGTGTGTGTGTGTGTGTGTGTGTGTGTGTGTGTGTGTGTGACATAGGGGGAAAAAAGCCTATCCTAAAATTCTCAAGGTATCCCAAGAACCAATCTTACCCTCAATTTTGAAGAGAAAAGCTAGAGAACTCACATTCCTGGTTTCAACATGTTATACAGTACTAGAGATGGTTCAGTGGTTAGGAGCACTTCCTGCTCAGGAGGACCTGAATTTTGTTCCCAGCACCCATGTTGAGTGACTCACTGCAACCTGTAACTCTAGGCCCAGGGTGTCAAGACCTCTTCTGGTCTCCATGGGCACCCATACACTGGCAGTCAGTCATGCAGACATATACACATACATACTTGTTTGTTTGTAAAAAAAAAAAAAAAAAAAGGGTAGAGGTATGGAACTAGAGAGATGGTTCAGCAATTAAGAGCACTGGCTGTTCTTCCAGAAGACCCAGGTTCGATTCTCAGCACCTGCAACATGGCTCACAACCATCTGTAACTCCAGTCTCAAGGTATTTGATTCCCAAATACCTCTAAGAGTACCAGACATACACAGGGTGCACACACACACACAAGTAAAACCCTCATGCACATAAAATAAAGTGAAAATAGACACAAAAACAATCTGACTACAAAATGACAGTAGCCAAGAGAGTGACCAGGCTTAAAGACCGAGAGAACAGGGGCTGAAGGGATGGCTCAGTGGTTAAGAGCACTGACTGCTCTTCCAGAGGTCCTGAGTTCAATTCCCAGCAACCACATGGTGGCTCACAACCATCTGTAATGGGATCTGATAACCCTCTTCTGGTGTGTCTGAAGACAGTGACAGTGTACCCACATATTCACATGTTAAGTAAATAAATCTTAAAAAAAAAAAAAGACGGGGAGAACAGGGAATAGAGTCAACCCTCATGGGTACAGCCAAATGATCTTGGCCAAGTTGGCAAGATCACAGAGGAGGGCAGGAGGGCAAAACACAGCCCTTCAAGGAGTGGCACTGTAAAAACAATTTGTATTTATGGTTACAAACATTAACTCAGAATGGACCAAAGACCTCAATGTTAGACCTGAAAACTATAAAACTCGCAGAAGAGAGCAAAGGGCAGCAGCCCCATGACATTGGCTTTGGCAAAGACAACCTGGCTATGACATCAAAGGTCACAAGAAAAGGAGAACAATTCGGCCCAATGAACACTTCTTGAAATCACACATTAACAACGATATCAGGGATTAAGAGCACTTGGTGTTCTTGCAGAGGACCAGGTTCTGTTCTCAGCACCCGTATTACGGTCTCCCAGCCACATGTAAATCCAACCCTAAACACTTGTTAAAACCAAACACTTGTCAAAACCCAGCATTTGCAGGGAAGCCGACCCCTGATTCCGTCTCCCTGCCATTGCCTTCCTCTGTCAGACCTGATTTCTCTGACTCACCCTGACAAGGAGCCAGAAACAGAAAGCGAACAGCTGCATGGTCCTTTAGGTGAGATACTCAGAGGAGATAAACCCACAGAAGCATGATAAGAAACGGTGCTAGCCAGCCTGGTATGGAACAGAACAGGGAGTTAGTGCGTAGTATATCCATGGTTTCAGGATTTTTACTTTTTACATGTTACTTTTTTTTTTTTTTGGTTCTTTTTTTCAGAGCTGGGGACCGAACCCAGGGCCTTGCGCTTCCTAGGCAAGCGCTCTACCACTGAGCTAAATCCCCAACCCCACATGTTACTTTTTTATTTGTGGTGGTTTGAATATGCTTGGCCCAGGAGTGACACTATTAGGAGGTGTGGCCTTGTTGGAGTAGGTGTGTCACTGTGGGGGTTGACTTTAAGACCCTCATCCTAGCTGCCTGGAAGCCAGGCTTTTAGCAGCCTTCAGATGAAGATGTAGAACTCTCAGCTCCTTCAGCCCCATGCCTGCCTGGACACTGCCATGCTCCTGCCTTGATGATAATGGACTGAACCTCTGAACCTGTAAGCCAGCCCCAATTAAATGTTGTCCTTTATAAGACTTGCCTTGGTCATGGTGTCTGTTCACAGCAATAAAACCCTAACAAAGATATTATTTTTATTAATTTGTGTGTGTGTGTGTGTGTGTGTGTGTGTGTGTGTACTCATTTGTGCATGTGTGGAGGTCAGTTTGTGCTTTTGGGGGTCAGTTCTCCACTTCTACCAAGTGGGACCTGGGAATGGAACTCAGGTCCTGAGACACCGTGGCAAGTGCCTTTTGCCTGCTGAGCCATCTCACCAGCCCAATGCATTCTCTCTCTTCCCATCTGGTCTTGTTTAGAGATCAAACAAGGGCCTGTTGGGCAAAGGTTCTCTCTCTCACCGAGTTATGTCCCTTATGGCTTTGGTCGAGAGGTCAGGCTCAGCATTGGAACAGCCTGGATTTGAAGTCAGCTGCATCAGGGACTCCCCAGGCGTAATGGCCACAATACTGCTTCTCTGTGCCTCTGTCTCCGTCTCCTTATCTTTCCTCCCCATTGGATTGCCAGGAGAAATAGGAAAGCTCCCATGTAGGGATGCCACGCTTAGCCTCTGGGCAGCATCCTAAGTGGCCAGGGCCAGCTATGCTAAGTAGGGGAAGAGAGGAGGAAGAACCCACTGCATGCTGGGTGTTTCTGCTAAGCCCCAGCAGCAGTCACAGGCTATCTTAACAAGGAAAGCCCCTGACCTCTGGGAGCTTCAGGGCTCCTGACTCCTAGTTTAACAATTATCCCTTAATGTCCTCAGGCTCCGTTTTGTCTACTTTCTGGCCTGTGCTGTAAGGCCCTAGGTAGGGCGGGAGGTAAAGCCACACTGGGCCTTTATTCCTTCTGTGAAAAGAAAAGATGAACCTGTAGCAGTAGCTGGCTCTATAGTAGATTTTTTCCTGCCCCCCCCCATTAATTTATTTATTCACTTGACATCCCGATCCAGTCTTCACTCCTCCCAGTCTCCCTCTCACAAGCCCCTCCCCCACCCCCATGCCCTTCCCCTCTGAGGAGGAGGAGGCCCTCTTGGATACTAACCCACAGTCTTGTGTCTTGTGAAAGAGTTTTGGGAAGGATTGAGGGACCTGGAGAGAATAGGAACTCCACAGGAAGACCAACAGAGTCAACTAACCTGGATCCTTGGTGCTCCCAGAGACTGAACCATCAACCAAAGCACACTCATGGGCTGGACCTAGGCGCCCTGCACATATGTAGCTTGGTCTTCATATGAGTCCCCCGACAACTGGAGCTGGGGCTGTTCCTCACTCTGTTTTCTGCCTGTGGATCCTGTTCCCCTAACTAGGCTGTCTTGTCTAGCTTCAGTGGGAGAGCGTGGACCCAGTTACAGCAGATCTTTTTTTTTTTTTTTGGTTCTTTTTTTTCGGAGCTGGGGACCGAACCCAGGGCCTTGCGCTTCCTAGGCAAGCGCTCTACCACTGAGCTAAATCCCCAACCCCGTTACAGCAGATCTTAATTAGCCCAGGGCACAGTGTGCAGGCTGAGGCCAAAGCACAGAAGCCGTTGCTTTTGCTTGTGATAGGTATGGCGGGGGACCATTAAGACCTTTAAATAAAGCAGGGTGGCCAACACCATGCGCCTTGGGGCTATATCACTGAGGTGGTGATTAGAGTCTCTCTTGCAGTAACAGCCCTCAGGTCTATGGTTCACCTTTCTCTACCAAAGCCTATAACAGCACCTAGCACACAGAGAGTACTCCATTTTTTTTTAAGTTTAATTTGTTTTTTTTTTTTATTATACATAAGGTGTTTTGCCTGCAATTATGTCTATGCACCATGTGTATGCGGTACCCGTGAAAGTCAGAAGAATGTGTTTGATCCCTTGGAACTGGAGCTGCAGGCAGCTGTGATCTCCCACGGGAGTGCTGGGACTCGAACTTGGTTCCACTGGAAGAGTCTTCAGTGTTCCTAACTACCAAGCCATCTCTCCAGCCCTCCAGTTTTTAAATTCACTTCTCACAAACACCTTCAAAGTGGCCATTAGGGTGATTCATAGTGCTCCAAAATGGAATCAGAGAGAGGTTTAGCAACTTGCCCAAGCTCACTCAGTGGCAGAGGCAGGGTCTGAAGCTGAGGACACCCTTGTTGACTGAATGATTGGAGAGAGGAGGGAAGCTAGGCAAAGTCTGTACCTGAGAGGTGGAATCAGAGCACAGACCCTGGAACAAGTCAACCGATCCATCCTTCTCAGTTCCCAGAGTGGGGACAGAAAAGTGGGGAGGCAGCAGGGTCCTAAGGTTAAGCAGAACATTAAAAATTTGGGGTACCCAGATCCCAAGCCCTGATCCCTGATTGTCAGGAAGTTAGGATTCATGGGAAACCCTAGCAGGGTAAGGTCAGAATGCTTGCCTTGCGTGCACAAAGCCTGGAGCTGGATCCTCAGCTCCTCATAAACCAGGTGCCGCGGTGCACACCCGGTGGCGCACATCTGCAACAGGGAAGCAGCAGCAGGAGGGTCAGGGTCTCCAGGTCATCTTTGGCTACATATCAAGTTTTAGGCCAGCCTGGCATCTATAAAATTCCGTCTCAAATAAAGCTGCCACCAACATCAGGCTGTTAATAGCCAGAATCTGATGAGTGCTTCCCGATGCCAGGTAATTCGCAAAGCCCTTTATATATATTCTATAACGCAGAGAGTACATCCTACATTATAGATGGTCTGAGTTCTTCAATGTCAGATCCACATGGCTCGTATGGCCACAAAATCCATGTCACAAGTGAGAAAACTGAAGTGCAGGAATTGCCATACCTGGCTCCAGGCCCCAGAGTTGAGAGGCACACGCAGTTTGCCTGCAATACCCCAAGTGGCTGTTCGTGGCCGGGGCTCCCAGGTCCTGTCTATTCTCCACCAATATTCTTCCCAGTATTCACCACTATATGCCACCACCAAGCTGCTGACATTTAAAACCAGCTGTGGTCTGAGGAGTATGAGTAAGAACTTAGCAAACACGCAGAGCTATTTGTGTGTGTGTGTGTGTGTGTGTGTGTGTGTGTGCACGCGCAGGTGTCTAAGGACAGGGCGGTGACCCTGAAGCACTTCTCCACGGTGCACACAGCCCTCATCAATGGGTGAAACGTCCTGCAGGGTTATGTAATTTCCATGCCCGCAGCCTGAATCTGGGCTCTGGGCAGGAGTTTAGAAAGATCCAGAAGACCTACTCTGGAATGAAGAGGCCTCTTTGGAGGTAGCCTAGCCTTTGGATAGGCTGTCCAAGAGAGATCCCAGTCACCCAGCCCATCCTTCTGGGTGTCTCCGCTCACTTCCTGGGCGTCTCTGTGTCATGCCCTTTTCTCCGGTGACTTATGTAACTGTGCAAAGAAGGTGTCCTTATCTTCCGTCTCCACTGAGGACAGAGAAGGTGAAACAGGTTAATGATTTCCTTGTAGCCATGGGGCTAAGGAGTGGCCAGGTTGGTATCTGAACCCCGGGCACATCTTACACAGAGAGAAGGCAGCTCCAGATACCCGTGTAACTCAGGAGGTGTTTTGAGACCTGGCAGCAGGTAGAGAGGAAAGTGAATGGAGAAAACTTTTTGATTCCCGTGGGAAGGCAAAGGCCACATGGATCTGGTTCTGGCTTACCATCTTTCTAGTGATACCTCTACAGCTCTCCACGATAGAGATGGAAATGCAGCATCGGGCATGTGTGTCTTGCTAGCCTGGCCCATCCCTCTAGAAGATTGTGGATCCTTATACTTCTTCTTTTCTCCCGTTATGAGCCAGCCGTCTCCTCTCCACCAATGCTGCCTCCCCTGGCTGACTTCTGCTACTTCCTCCGAGAAGCCCACCTTGACTATCCACACTACTGCAAGCTTCATTTTTGCCATGTCTGAACCAGGCTTTTCTGTACACTCACAAGTCAAAACTGCTGTGAATGCTACTGACCAGATGAGGAGACCGAGGCTGAGGGAGCCGGAGTGAGCCCACCCAAGTCACATACTGTATTCTGAGCCCCTGTTTTATAGGATGACTCTATGCTGTAGCGCCTTGGGAGATGTGGGCCCTCTACACCTGTGCCATTCAATATTGCAGTCATCAGCAGTTCGGGACTGTTTATATTTCAAGGTTGAACTACATGAAATTGAAAACTTAGTTCTTCTTGGAAGGTGGTGGAAGCAGGAGGTTGCAAGCTAGAGGTCAGCCTAGGCTAAATAGTGAAACTGTGCCCAAACACTCAGAGAAACAAAGGAAAAAAGCAAGGGAGGAGAACTGAACTCCTCAGCCCCACTAGCTGGAGGTCAAGAGCTCCTAGCCATGGTTGTTGACAGTTGCCACAGAGTGGGTGCAGAAACCTTTCCATCACTTCCTGGGGTTCTGTGGACAGTACTGGTCCAGATGGTGGGAGTGCTAAGGACTTAGGACTATTTGAATGTCAACGCTCATGACCAACTGATACCGCACGGAAGCCAAGATCCTCAGTAGAGAGCTTGCCTAGCAAGTGTAGAAGCCCTGGGACCCATCTGTAGCCTCCTGTAAAGCTGGGCGTGGTAGGTAGCACATGTAATAATGTAGCTTGTTACATTTTTTTAAAGATTTATTCATTTATTATATATAAGTCCACTGTAACTGTCTTCAGATACACACGAGGTACAGACGAGGGCATCAGATCTCTTTACAGATGGTTGTGAGCCACCATGTGGTTGCTGGGAATTGAACTCAGGACCTCTGGAAGAGCAGACGGTGCTCTTAACCACTGAGCCATCTCTCCAGCCCAATAATGTAGCTTGTAATCGCCACATTCACATAGATGTTGGGTGGCAGCATACGGCTATAATTTCCAGAATTTAGGAGATGGGGGACAGGAGGATCAGGAGTTCAAGGTTAGCCTCTTCTATGTAGCAAGTTCAAGGCCAGCCTGACCTATGGGTGAGACTGTTTAAAAACAACAAAAACCAAAAACCAAACAGGAGCATGGTGGTGCAGATCTTCAATCCTAGCACTCAGGAGGCAGAGGCAGGTGGGTGTCTGTGAGTTGAAGACCAGGCTGGTCTACGACAGCCTGAGTTCGGCTCCTGGAACCCACATGGTAGGAGAGAACCAGCTTCTGAAAGTTGTCCTCTGCCCTCCACAGATGCTCTGTGGTGGTGCGCTTGGCTGGGCGTGATGGCGCACGCCTTTAATCTCAGCACTTTTGGCATTCAGGAGGCAGAGGCAGAGGCAGGCAGATCTCCGAGCTCAAGGTCAGCCTGGCCTACAGAGCTAGTTGCAGACCAGCCAGAGCTACATAGTAAGACCTTGCCTTAAAAAAAAAAAAAAACATAAAACTAGTCTGTCATTCTCACTCTCAGCCCAGCGTGTTGTCTGCTGAAGTCAAAGGAGTCCGGATGAGACAGAACAATGCTAATCCCAATCTAGAGATGATCTGCTAAGTGAGAGCCATACCTTAATACACATGTAACTGCAGTTGGCAGTCGTATATATTAAGCCTCTGCAAGTAAATTAAGAAAATATTATCTCATTTTAGAAACAATGGAAATAGACCATTCATAGAAGGGATACAAATAGCTTTAAAAAAAATCCTATTCTTGCTTGTTTATTCCCAACAGGTCAGAAAAGATCGAAGACATATGGGAACGTGCATGGTCTTGTACGTTGGTGGGGCATGTCAATGGCATTGTGCCCATTAGCGGGCAGCTTGGGGCATCGCTCAAGAGTCAGTTTGCAAACGCCCTTTGACTCAGTAAGCCTTGGGCCCAACACAGGATGGCTGACTCTGGGTCTCGTGCTACGAACCATGACTCCCCGGTGAGTGATGGTCAGGCTTGGGCTGGAAAAGGCAGAGTTGGCGGATTATCCAAAGGACTGTGGACTTGGCCGTGGGAGGCTTAAGCAGGATGGATCGCTGTGGGCGAGTTCTTTGGAGTCTTTATCTTTCTGTGTGGCTGGCTCAGATGACAGCAAGGAGCCCGGGATGAATCAATATGTCCTTGGTCAGCTGCTTTGGTGGCTCCACTGCTGTGCTGGTTCTACAAATAATTGGAGTCCAGTCACCAGTGAATCAGCACGGACAGCCCTTGGCAAGCCGGACCAGGAAGGCTGCTTGGCGTGGCATGGCTGTATTGAAGGCGGCTCTGTGCTGGGCAGGGTCAGGTGACAGAAAGCCTGGGCCAGCTGGGTAACTACTCTCACGGGGATTTGAGCAAGCGACATTTATCATGCCTACCTTAGTTTCTCCTGTGTCTGGTTCTCTCTTTTGATGATTCCCTTCCCACTCCAGGCCTCCATTTATTTCCTTCAATATAGCCAGACGTTATTCTAACCCTGGGGTGGGGGTTGGGGAGAGTAAACGGGATCCCCGGCTCTCATTTTTGGTGCATGTGGATGTTTGGTATCATGGGGATACAGTCAGGAGCAAGCGTTGATTCAGAGGTGAGGAGGATGAGGTTTGGAGACAGGAGCTAGTTTCAGACACAGAGCGTTATCATCAGACGGGCAGTAGGGGTCTGAGGGAGGCGGGCAGAGGGTCGAGGCCTAAAACCAGGCTAAGAACTTGGCTTTTTATCCGGAGAAAGGCAGAAATATGAGGGACTTTTGTTTATAATATTCTTATAGTTAATATTGTTAAATGGCATGAACTAATTCAGGTTTGGGGGTGGAGTGCTTGCTTAGCATATGGAGTCATGATTTCTACCCGCAGCACCCAATAAACAGGACCTGGTGGTACATGGCTATCATCCAAGCACTGGGCGGGGGGTGGGTAGAGACAGGAAGATCAGAAGTTCAAGGCCATCTTGGCTACATAGCAAGTTTGAGGGTAGCTCATGCTGTAGGAGGATCCTGACTCAAACAACAGCAAATCTAACTCACTCTAATATAAAAATCAAACGAGGGCCAGGAGGGTTTCTTCTAATAACTCTGTGTGTGTGTGTGTGTGTGTGTGTGTAGAGTATGTGTGTTGTGTGTGTGGTGTCTGTGTGTCTGTGTCTTTGTGTGTGTGTGTGAGAGTGTGTGTATGTGTGTGTAGAGTATGTGTGTTGTGTGTTGTATGTGTGTGTTGTGTGTGTATGTGTGTATATGTGTGTGTAGAGTATGTGTGTTGTGTGTGTGGTGTCTGTGTCTTTGTGTGTTTGAGTGTGTGTGTGTAGAGTATATGTGTTGTGTGTTGTATGTGTGTGGTGTGTGTGTATGTGTGTGAGTGTGTATGTGTGTGGGTGTGTGTGTATAGAGTATGTGTGTTGTGTGTATGTGTGTGGTGTGTGTATGTCTGTGTGTGTAGTGTGTGTATGTGTGTGGGTGTAGAGTATGTGTGTTGTGTGTGTGTGTATGTGTGTGTAGAGTATGTGTGTTGTGTGTGTGTGTGGTATATGTGTGTGTATGTGTGTGTAGAGTATGTGTGTTGTGTGTATGTGTGGTGTATGTGTGTCTGTGTGTGTAGTGTGTGTGTATGTGTGTGTATAGAGTATGTGTGTTGTGTGTATGTGTGTGGTGTATGTGTGTAGTGTGTGTAGTGTGTGTATGTGTGTGGGTGTAGAGTATGTGTGTTGTGTGTGTGTGTGTGTGTGTGTAGAGTATGTGTGTTGTGTGTATGTGTGTGGTGTGTGTGTCTGTGTGTGTAGTGTGTGTATGTGTGTGTAGAGTATGTGTGTTGTGTGTGTGTGTGTGTGTGTGTAGAGTATGTGTGTTGTGTGTATGTGTGTGGTGTGTGTGTCTGTGTGTGTAGTGTGTGTATGTGTGTGGGTGTAGAGTATGTGTGTTGTGTGTTGTGTATATGGTGTGTGTATGTGTGTGGTGTATGTGTGTCTGTGTGTGTAGTGTGTGTATGTGTGTGGGTGTAGAGTATGTGTGTTGTGTGTGTGTGTATGTGTGTGTAGAGTATGTGTGTTGTGTGTATGTGTGTGGTGTATGTGTGTCTGTGTGTAGTGTGTGTATGTGTGTGGGTGTAGAGTATGTGTGTTGTGTGTATGTGTGTGGTGTATGTGTGTCTGTGTGTGTCTGTGTGTGTATGTGTGTGGGTGTAGAGTATGTGTGTTGTGTGTGTGTGTGTATGTGTGTGTGTGTAGAGTATGTGTGTTGTGTGTATGTGTGTGGTGTATGTGTGTCTGTGTGTGTAGTGTGTGTATGTGTGTGTGTGTAGAGTATGTGTGTTGTGTGTATGTGTGTGGTGTGTGTGTCTGTGTGTGTAGTGTGTGTATGTGTGTGGGTGTAGAGTATGTGTGTTGTGTGTTGTGTATGTGGTGTGTGTATGGTACTGGAGCGAGGTAATGCTTCATCACTGCGCCGCACCCCTGCCCAGAAGAGCCGGGAAGGATCACTCAGAGTAAGCAGCTTTCAAAGCCTCTCCTCAAATGGAAGCTTTTGCTCACAAGCCTTTTGGGTGTGTCCCTCCAGGACTCTTTCTATGCTCGCACAAACAGCTCTTATTTTCCTTCACACAAGCAAACCTATCCGTGAACATACTGCTGTATGAGAACCCTGGCCCTTCCACTCCCGCACATACCAGCCTCCTGCTCTCAGGTCTCTCAGGAGCCCATTAATGCCACCTGCCTTCACAGGACATCCTGAGTGCCCAGGATGGAGCAGGGGACAAAACACGGGCCTTGTTCTGGAGGTCTTCCCCTTCCTCCCGGTATCTGACCATTATACACAGCGTGCAGGGCTGTCTTTTTTTTTTTTTTGTAGGCAAGGTCTCACTCTGTAGCAGGCTTAGAAATCATTCTGGAAGCCCGGCTGGTTTGTGTATGTACCTTTCCATACACAGTGACAGAATACAGTGGGGTCATTTGTGAAGAGGAATTTTGAGAGCTGGGTGTTGTGACACATGCTTATAATCCCAGCACTTGGGGCTGGGGATTTAGCTCAGTGGTAGAGCGCTTACCTAGGAAGCGCAAGGCCCTGGGTTCGGTCCCCAGCTCCGGAAAAAAGAACCAAAAAAAAAAAAAAAAAAAAAAATCCCAGCACTTTATGGGATGCTGAGGCAGGGGGACTGCTATGGGTTTGAGGAAACTCTGGGCTATACAGCAAGTACTAGGCCAACCAGGCTGCAAAGTGTCTCAAACAAAAAGAAAATTCTGCATTTTTTTTTTTTCTGATGTGGGGTCCTGTGTGTTGGCTAGGCTGGAGTGGCCCTCTTGGAACAATTACCTGCTTCAGTGTCCACATGACTGGAACTATACACGTTGAATTGTCAAATTTTTAAAGTGTGTGTGTGTGTGTGTGTGTGTGTGTGTATGCGCGCGTGCGTGCGCACATGTGCGTGTGTGTGCACGCGCGCACGTGCACGTGAGTGCGCACACATTAGGAATGTCACACCATGGCATACTTGTAGAGAGATCAAAGGAAACTTTCAGGAATGTGTCTCTCCTCCCACCACGGGGTCCGGGGATCAAACTCAGGACTTCAGGCTTGTACAGGGAGCACTTTTACCCACCGAGCCATCGTCTGGGCCGATGAGTCCTTATCATTCTGTTTGATTATTTTGAGGAGCGGAAGTATAGTCATTCATCCAACCGTCCATGCACCTGTTCACACATCCATCCGTGGATGTATGTGTTCCCGCTTGGGTATCTGTCCACTGTGTGGCCATCCAGCTGAATCTTCCCATACACGTACATCTGGCCATGGTTTTGAAATATGTATTATGTGGCAGGCTTTGAGCTAGATAAAAGGACGCTGTGGGTGGAGTGTTCGACTCTCTGCAGTTCCTGCTGTGATGGGACAGAGCTGTCGACAGCATCATAGAGTACATCCGTGGCCAGAGACGGTGTGTTAACTTGCTTTCTATTGCTCTGATAAAGACCATAACCACAACCAATGTGTGCAGGAAAGGGCTTCATTGGCTTACACTCCACCACTGAGGGAAGCCATGGCAGGAACTTGAGCAGAATGGGAACCTGGGCAGAGGCCGTGGAGGAACCCTGCTTACTGGCTTGCTCCCCGTGGCTTCCTCAAACTGCTTCCTTCACCAGCCCAGGACCACCTGCCCAGGGCTGGCACTGCCCACAGTGGGCTGGGCCCTCCCACATCAATCATTAATCAAGAAAACGCCCTACAGACTTGTCTACAGGCCACTCTGGTGGAGGCATTTGTCAGCTGAGGTCTCTCCTCCCAGATGACTCTAGCTTGTACCAAGTCGACATAATCAGCACGGAAGGTGAAGGTTCTCTATGTGCCCTGCTTCCTCTGGCTGCCCTTCTGTTCTGAAGGCTGTGGTCATTTCCTTCATTCCTTTACTCCCGTCCCAAGTCTTGCCGATTTTCACTTACCTCTAATCAAGAACACACTAGGAAGTGTGCAGTCAAATTAACATCAAGGCTATTCAATAGGTAGCAAGTTCTCCTTGGACTCTCTAGGGCTGGAGAGATGGCTCAGCGGTTAAGAGCACTGATTGCTCTTCCAGAGGTCCTGAGTTCAAATCCCAGCAACCACGTGGTGGCTCACAACCATCTGTAATGAGATCCAATGCCCTCTTCTGGTGTGTCTGAAGACAGCGACAGTGTACTCACATACATAAAATAAATAAGTCTACAAAACAAAAAAAAATATTTGGGGGACTGAAGAGATAGCTCAGTGGTCAAGAGTACTGGCTGCTGCTCTTCTAGAGGACCCAGATTTAATTCTTAGCACCCACATGGTAGCTCACAGCCATCTGTAGTTCCGTTTCTATTTCAGGAGACCTGATATGCTCTACTGACCTTATCGGGCATGAATGTGGCACATAGATGTACTACTGACCTTATCGGGCATGAATGTGGCACATAGATGTACGTGCAGGTAAAACACACACACACACACACACACACACACACACACACATATATATATTAAATATATATATGTGTATATATATATATATATATATATATATAATGTATTTGACAGTCATTTACAGAGGTACAGCCATGCAGCCTTGTAAGTCTGCCTACCTGGCCCTTTTCTTCATGTGATCTGTTCTCTAAACACATTTTCCCCAACACATGGGGCTTCCCTGCTTGTCTAAAGCTCCCTTTCCACCCTGTGGCTGCTTGTAGGCCCTGTGGCTGACCTCCATGTCAGCCTAACTCAAGGCACAGCATTCTCTCTCTCTCTCTTTATCTCTCTCCCTCCCTCCCTCCTTCGTCTTCCAGGCAGGCTCTGCAGCTTGTCACTTAAACACTAACGGGACAACTAACGGGATCACTTTTGTCTCTCCACGATGGGTCCTGGAGATCAAACTCATGTTGTCAGGTTTACACACAGCAAGTGCTTCTCCAGGTAGAGCACCTCTCTAGCGAATATTAACACAGCACAGCAAGAACTATGGGTGCTTCCTATGAAGTGTCTCCTTTCTCTTCCCATCATTCTGTCTCTGCCCATAGGGCTGGCTTCAGCCTCCTGTGTTCCTGTGGCTTGCTACATAGCCCTGTCCGGCCCTCTCCCCACAAAGAACTATTACTAAACAGGTCCACTTCCCCCATATCCTCCTAACTTTTCTCTTCTACTGCCTCTGCTGGGTGGTGAGCTAGAGAAGAGGTTGAACATTTATTAAAATAGGCTGCATTTATTTTTTTTTGCCTACAGAAAAACCTCAAGGGGAGAAGTGACAGCTTAGAGGTAGAAAAGTTTTTTTTTTTTTTTTTTTGGTTCTTTTTTTCGGAGCTGGGGACCGAACCCAGGGCCTTGCGCTTCCTAGGTAAGCGCTCTACCACTGAGCTAAATCCCCAGCCCCTTTAGAAAAGTTTTAAGGTGTCTCCTTTGAGGTTCCTTCCCTGCCCCACCCCTTCCTTTCTGAGATAGGATTGGCCTTGCTGGGCTCTTCTAGCTTCGGCCTCCCAAGTCCTGGGATTATAGTCATGTGTCACCACCCTTGGCTCATAACCATCCTAGGAGGAGTGAAGGAACCCTGTTACCTATAATGCCTGCCCTCTATTTAAACCTAACCCTCACCACAGTAGCCCGGTGACTTTGGGAGGTCATTGGACTTACTCATTCCTTTCCCCAGTGTGACCACATTGAATTAACCTACTTTCCACAGGGGGCTCAGTAGGATGGTGATGGGATATTCTGTGTAGTATGGTGAAGACTAAGTGCTTGGGGTCAACAGTACTGAGCTCAACAGCTAGCCAACATAGCCAACATTGGCTGCTTGTGGCACTCAGCTTGGGTGAAGCTTTGCAGGCAGAGAAAAGAATGTTGAAAAGCTTCTTCCAAGAGAGGCTAGCCTTGGCTGCCCCTCCTCAGTACTCCAGTAAAAGAGACAAGGGTTACAAACTGAGCCCCCCTGTTGGTTCTTTTTTCTTTTGGTTTTCGAGACAGGGTTTTTCCATGTAGCCCTGGCTGTCCAGGAACTCACTCTGTAGACTGAGATGGTCTCAAAACACACCAACTCACATCCTGTCTCACACCAACTCTTGCATCTTGTCCTGTTACCACAGTTTTTGCACGGCCTGGGAAGGGAGAAGGGACACTTCCTGGGTTCCTAGCCTTTAGGCTGCACAGAACCAAATGGCACCAAGCCTGGTGACAAATCTGTTAGAGTGGCCTGAGATCACACAGTTGAAACTGAGGATCCAGTTAGGCCTCCAGACATTCTTGGCTGACTTCTTAGCCATCTTCTTCCCTTAGGGAGCAGGCCTTGCCAGTGGGGGGCGGGGGGGGGGCGGTGGGGGGAGCAGGTTGAGAGTCCAGGCAAAGAATTTAAACCCTCTAGGCCAAGTCTGGTGTGGAAGTACAAACCTATAATCCTGAGGCTTTTTCAGTAAAGGCAGAAGGATCACCCCTGGTCACAGTCAGTTTGAGGCCAACCTGGGCTAAAGACACGGAGCTACCAACTCTAAAAACCAAACAAACAAAACAAAAACTAAACACAGCCAGAGCTGGCAAGAAGCCTCAGTAGGTAAAAGTGCTTGCTGCCAAGTCTGATGGCATGGATTTAATCTCTAGGGCCTACGTGATAGAAAGAGCGAATTTAAGTTGTTCTCTGTCCTCCACTGCACTGTGCCCCATGTGCCCAATCATATCAACAAATGTAATTTATTAAAAAAAAAAAAAAAAAAGCCAGAGCCTTCAGGCCTCTACTTCCTCACCTTTAAAAGATGTCTAGCTATATCAGGGAGGACTGGCTGGATTGGTTCATTTTTCTCCAATCTGACTGTGTTTGCTACATTATGGGACAATTGAGAGAAGCAGAGGTTGCCACCTATGCTTCTGAAATGTAGCGCAGAAATGAAAGTCTTCACTCACATGTCCAAACACGGTATCATGCATGGTATCAAACACAATGTCCTGCAGAGAATTTGCATCTCAAATGCCAGTCAGCCCAACTCTCTCTAATCTTCCACAGTGAAGTCCCGCAGGCCTTATCTCCTAATCAGATCAAAAATGGCCTCTCACTCACCCATTCCTCATTTTCGTTCCTCCAAGTTATCTGATGCCAGAACAAGCAAGTCACTATCTCAAATAACCAGGTAATGGCTCCTTCTTTGCTCTGGTCTGAGCCAGAGTCTAGCCCGATCTGTTTTTCTCTCAAATTAGAATGCGTCCAGGGATGCTCAAAACTTTTTGAGTACCATGTTGCCTGGCCAGCAGGCTTCTTAGTGGCTATACTCCAATGCTTGGACTGCTTTGTGTCAGAACCCTTTGAGTTTCCGTCCCAATCCAAAAGCACACGCCGCCTCCTCTGACCTCCCGTATTTGAGCTCTTCAGCAGACTGTAGCTACCTCTGTGATCCAGTCTTTCCACTGGGTGCATGCCTGACTCAGGACAGAGTCCCTTAAACACTGGCAGGCGGGCTGGATAAAAAGAATTACAGAATGCCGATGGCTTGGAGAGTACGAGACTCCCCAAGGTGTCCTCTGCTTTAACTATCAGAGAAACTGAAAACAAAAGCCTTAGATAACAGCCTGGAACGAGACAGGCTGAGTCACAAGGCTGCCGGGCTCCAATGGATCTTCATTTCATAAGCAGCAACGCCAGGGCAGACGCTTGTCACTTTCAGAGGCGAGAAAGACCTGCGTAGGTTCTGAGACACCTCTGCGACTGATTTCCTGAGAAACAGGGTGCTACCTTTTCATTCTGCTTCATTGCTCACCGAGCTCAGTTCTTGGCGGGAGCGGGGCAGGCCTTCCTAGCCCTAGTTTGCAGACTGTTTCCCCTAGTCATTGTTTCTCCTTTTCTTGGGCTCATGCTCTCCTCCTGTTCTTGTCAGCGCCGGCCCCCACACCCCGCGACCTCCCACCGCCTCTCCGTCCCCCACCCCACCCCCCACCGCGCTTCTCAAGGGGGCGGGTCCAGCTCCGCGAGCGCTCCAATCCGAGCGCCCTCAACTGGCTCTGCCTCCGCGAGCCCTGCCCCACGCCACTGCCAGCCAATAGAAATTCGTGTTCGTACAGTTGGGCCGTCCAATCGCAGGTTGGCAGTGAGCCTCGCGCGCCCCGCCCCTGCTGCTCTCCGCCGCGGCTCCGCGGGCGGTCGCGCCGGGGCTTCGGTATTCTCCGAGCAGCGCCGAGCTGCGTCGGGCTCAGCCGGCTGCGTCCGGAGGTGCGGGCGACGGCGCCGCTGTGCTCCAGCGGTGCTAACCGAGGCAGAAGCCATCCGGCCGGGTCGGAAGGCGCCTCAGACTCGGTCAGGGCAGGCGCGGCGTGGGTCCCAGGACTGAGTGGGAGGCAGACCGGCATACATTCCCCGCCCGGCAGAGCCTCCCAGAGCGGTCCCTGCAGAGCCCGGGCGGTCGCTGAGGTGGCTTCCGCTTCCCGGGGCCTCACCTGCGCAGGCCGCGGTGCGCCAGGTGCGGAGGCGTGTGCGTCGCCTGGGCGCCTCCCCGGGCGGCCAGCGGGGCGGAGGCGGGGCCGCAGCCCGGGCCTCCAGCGGCTTACCCGGCCGTCTCGGTCTCACCGGTTCGCCGGGCCCCGCGACTCGGGATGCTGCTGTCCGCTCACGAGCCGCCCTCCACGCCAGTCCCGGCCACCGGGGCCGTACCTCGCTGTTTACATGTCGGTGGAGCCCGGGTCCCCCGAGGGTGAAAGCAGCCAGCGCACGGGACTGATCCCTTGGACCTGGGGCTCGGTACTCAGATCCTCTCCTACCCGCAGCTTCTGCCGCCATCTGGACTGGATCCGGCTCTGGTGTTTTTGAGGAGGGGGGGTGTGGTGTCGGGAAAGGAATCCTGGGGTTTTCTAGTATCCCCCCTCTTTTTTTTCCTTTTTTTTTTTTTTCCTTTTTGGCCCTACGGGCTTCAGACTCAGGGAACTCGCTCATGGCTTTTTTGATGAAGAAGAAGAAATTCAAATTCCAAACCACTTTTACCTTGGAGGAGCTGACTGCGGTCCCCTTCGTGAACGGGGTCCTTTTTTGCAAGGTCCGGCTGCTGGATGGCGGGGATTTTGTCAGCTTGTCGTCCAGGTAGGCATTGAGGTTTTCGCTTTTGCAGGGGAGAGTGGGGAGTGCAGATGAGTGAGATCTAGCCACTTGGCAAGTGAGGAAGACTCAGCTAGGGACGGACGGCCAAGGGGCATGCCTGGGGAAAGATTTCCACTAGGCAGGACTTAAGTCTGAGTGAGCTGGCAGAGTGCCTGGCACTTGTCTGCAGGTGACCAGACAGAAACCTTTTAGGGCCCTGCATGCATTCTTCAAGTCACCCGTTTTGCAGACTTGTGTGGGGAGAGCTGAATGAGATTTGCACTTTGTGGGATTAAGTAGGGGTGCGAGCTGGCCCTTGTGGCAGTCATACGATTGAGAGCTTGGGCCAGCCACAGGTCTCTGGCTCTCTCCCCGTGGCTGGGAAAGCCCAGTCCCAGGCACTCCCTGGATTTGATTGAGGGTGGTGGCTGGATTTTGGGTTGCCCAGCCCCCTCCTGAGTGACTGCCCTCCACTGGCTGAAGCTGGACTGCTTTGCATTGCAAATGTCCTTGCCTGGAGACTGCCTTTCCCTTTGAAAGAAGCGAGTTTGATTTTGTGTTGTTCACCATCCTGGTAGGTCCAGCTTCTAAGTATCTTGCTGAATGAGATCTGAGTTCCCAGTCAGCCTTTTGCAGATTGAGCTCATGGGGGTCACACAGTCCTGGCCTGTCTGTAGAGTCCAACTAATGGGAGTCAAAATCTGGCTCTTTCTGGGTTCCTGTTCCCTCTTCGGCACACTGAACCTAACACAGTTTTCTCCATCAGCGTTGTCGAGGGAATTTGCAGTAGATAGGCCCCTACCCCAGCTCATGAGATGCATCTCCTTCCTAGCCTGTCCCTTGATCCTTGTGGGCCCAGTTAGCTAGAAGTGCCTCAGTCTTCGGAGATCTCAGAGGTGTGTAATACAGATTGGGATAATGAGCCCCAGAAAGAGGAAGTAAATGGGTTGCCAGAGACTTGGCTGGAGGCGGTTGTCCACCAGACTTGGCCAGTTGGGAGACCTGTTAGGTGAATCTGTTGGGAGAAGAGAAGCCGTGTGGTCTGATTCAGATTTTGGAATCTGTGGCCAGAGCGAGGTGCCTGTTCTGTGCACTGGGCCTCCTGTTCTGCTCAGAGCTGCTTATCTGAGGAATTTGTACAAGGGCTGCCTTTTGTGGTGGGGGTGGCTGCAATTCGATGCCTGTGAAGTCTGCAATCCCTACAGTTATACTTCCTAACGGCACAGTGTCAGAGGGTTGTGCTTAGTGATGGGCCTGGAGTCAGCCACTTTTAGGGTAAGTGGCTTTGGGTGAATGACCCAGTCTCCCTGATTTCAAGTGATCTCAATTACTGGTGCCCTGTTCACCGTTTCACTAGCACCTCTCAACGCCTCGACCGTGTCACGGAGCAGGAGGAGACATGGGGGGCCCTGACCTGGGAGGGGGAGTCATTCTCACAGAGGTGAAAACAGGCTCAGAGAGAGTGGCTTTAGCTGCCATATCATGCCTCTGACCCTCAGTTTCCTTTTACTGTAAAATGGGGAAGTAAGGCTCACCTTTCAGTTGTGAGGGGAATGGAGAGTGTACCACGCATGACCAGGGGAGTTGCTACAGCAGTTATGATTACTATATTGTAAAGGACCCAGGCCCCAACCTTCTCCAACCCCAAGTCATGGGAGGGGGAACACCCCTTAATCAGCATGTGAGCTGGGATTAAGCACAGTACCAAGGAATTTTTGTACCAAGCCCAGGCTAAAGTTTCACCTGTCTACCTAGACCCTTAGCCAGCCACTGTGACCCTACCTGTCAGCTTTTCTCTTGCCTCAACTTGCCACCACATCCTGGAAAGTCTGGAGAGTTCCAAGACTTAGCACACATACTCTGGATTTCACCTCTCTTTTCCCTCCTTCCGCTTGGCAGGAAGCCACAGATTTTCTGAACGCAGCGCAGCCGAGCCCAGGCAGCCTTCCCCAGTTCCCATTCCTGAATAAAGCTTCATTTGGGTGGGTGGGTGGGGTGCTAAAGAAGAACAAGCTGGCATTGAGGCCCAGATCTGAGTGCTAAGATCCTGGGCACCTGGGTAGTACTGGGCAGGTGTGGCTGCAGAGAGCAGTGATGTTAGAACCCAAGCCACTCTAAGGTGGCTTTGGCTTCTGTGGGCTTTTACCCAGGAGATGGGGGTTTCGAGGTTGCCTTTCCCTCTGCCCACACCCTCCTACATTGATCCTGTTCCCCAGGAGCCTCAGCCATCTCCCTACTTGTATGACCCTGTTGTTTATAAGTCGGGTAGGGACTGAGATGACTGGACATGGTCAGATCCTGGGCCTGGATCCTGGCAGCACAACTTCCCCACCCTAGGGACCTCTGGATGGCTTTTTGTGCTGTTGAGCATGGGTGGTGTCAGACTGACAGCAGCCCTAGGCCCCACCCCTGCAATACCCTGTTTCCTAGCTGGTGTTTTGCAGTGTGTTGAGTGCCATGGCAACAGCTGATATTCAGCTCCATCTGACCCAGTTGGAACAGGTGCTCCAGGTGACTCCTGCGGCTGTTCCTTAGCCTTATCTTCCAACACAGCCTCAGGAGCAGCATCCAGGCTCCGAGTGCCCAGATTGTGCTGGGCATAGTGCTGAGTGTTTTG